>NC_053391.1:252969513-253315601 GCF_905171765.1 Bufo bufo | reverse complement strand
CCATCACAGCCATGCTACTATTGGCATGGCTGTGATTGGCCAGTGCAGCATGTGACCCAGCCTCTATATAAGCTTGGGTCACGTAGCGCTGCACGTCACTCTGAATTACAAGTGTAGGGAGAGGTTGCAGCTGCGACGTTAGGGCGAGATTAGGCAGTGATTAACTCCTCCAAAACACTTAAGACAGTGATCGATCTACAGCTGTGGATCATTGAACTGCTGCTATTCAATTGCTCACTGTTTATAGGCTGCCCAGAGCGTTTTTCAGTCACTTTTTTCTGGGGTGATCGGCGGCCATTTTGTGGCTTGTGGTGCGCCAGCACAAGCTGCCACAAAGTCCATTTAACCAGCAATATTGTGGTTATTTTTTGCTATATCCTACATCAGGCGCAAGCTGTCACCAAGTCCATTTAACCATCAATAGTGTGGTTATTTAAATCTATCCCTAAAAGGGTATAATAGATTCAAGGTGCTGATAGGGTCATTCTCAATAACTTCACAAACACGCTACTGTGCATATCCAAGTCTAATTCTGTCCGTAAACGTATACCTGTCACCCAGCGCCTAAATAATAGGCCTCAAATTTATATTCAGCTAAATCTGTGGCTATTGCTGTAGCTGCTCAAGTTATTTTGTGTCCGTCAAAGCACAGTTTTTGTTCTGGGTTGAAATACAATTCCCAACCTAGCAATTTTCTAAATTAGTGGTTTCTGCTGTATCAGGCCTACTTTAAATCTATCCCTAAAAGGGTATATTAGATTCAAGGTGCTGATAGGGTCATTCTCAATAACTTCACACACACGCTACTGTGCATATCCAAGTCTAATTCTGTCCGTAAACGTATACCTGTCACCCAGCGCCTAAATAATAGGCCTCAAATTTATATTCAGCTAAATCTGTGGCTATTGCTGTAGCTGCTCAAGTTATTTTGTGTCCGTAAAAGCACAGTTTTTGTTCTGGTTTGAAATACAATTCCCAACCTAGCAATTTCCTAAATTAGTGGTTTCTGCTGTATCAGGCCTACTTTAAATCTATCCCTAAAAGGGTATATTAGATTCAAGGTGCTGATAGGGTCATTCTCAATAACTTCACACACACGCTAGTGTGCATATCCAAGTCTAATTCTGTCCGTAAACGTATACCTGTCACCCAGCGCCTAAATAATAGGCCTCAAATTTATATTCAGCTAAATCTGTGGCTATTGCTGTAGCTGCTCAAGTTATTTTGTGTCCGTCAAAGCACAGTTTTTGTTCTGGGTTGAAATACAATTCCCAACCTAGCAATTTTCTAAATTAGTGGTTTCTGCTGTATCAGGCCTACTTTAAATCTATCCCTAAAAGGGTATATTAGATTCAAGGTGCTGATAGGGTCATTCTCAATAACTTCACACACACGCTACTGTGCATATCCAAGTCTAATTCTGTCCGTAAACATATACCTGTCACCCAGCGCCTAAATAATAGGCCTCAAATTTATATTCAGCTAAATCTGTGGCTATTGCTGTAGCTGCTCAAGTTATTTTGTGTCCGTAAAAGCACAGTTTTTGTTCTGGTTTGAAATACAATTCCCAACCTAGCAATTTCCTAAATTAGTGGTTTCTGCTGTATCAGGCCTACTTTAAATCTATCCCTAAAAGGGTATATTAGATTCAAGGTGCTGATAGGGTCATTCTCAATAACTTCACACACACGCTAGTGTGCATATCCAAGTCTAATTCTGTCCGTAAACGTATACCTGTCTCCCAGCGCCTAAATAATAGGCCTCAAATTTATATTCAGCTAAATCTGTGGCTATTGCTGTAGCTGCTCAAGGTATTTTGTGTCCGTAAAAGCACAGTTTTTGTTCTGGGTTGAAATACAATTCCCAACCTAGCAATTTTCTAAATTAGTGGTTTCTGCTGTATCAGGCCTACTTTAAATCTATCTCTAAAAGGGTATATTAGATTCAAGGTGCTGATAGGGTCATTCTCAATAACTTCACACACACGCTACTGTGCATATCCAAGTCTAATTCTGTCCGTAAACGTATACCTGTCACCCAGCGCCTAAATAATAGGCCTCAAATTTATATTCAGCTAAATCTGTGGCTATTGCTGTAGCTGCTCAAGTTATTTTGTGTCCGTAAAAGCACAGTTTTTGCTCTGGTTTGAAATACAATTCCCAACCTAGCAATTTCCTAAATTAGTGGTTTCTGCTGTATCAGGCCTACTTTAAATCTATCCCTAAAAGGGTATATTAGATTCAAGGTGCTGATAGGGTCATTCTCAATAACTTCACACACACGCTAGTGTGCATATCCAAGTCTAATTCTGTCCGTAAACGTATACCTGTCACCCAGCGCCTAAATAATAGGCCTCAAATTTATATTCAGCTAAATCTGTGGCTATTGCTGTAGCTGCTCAAGTTATTTTGTGTCCGTAAAAGCACAGTTTTTGTTCTGGGTTGAAATACAATTCCCAACCTAGCAATTTTCTAAATTAGTGGTTTCTGCTGTATCAGGCCTACTTTAAATCTATCTCTAAAAGGGTATATTAGATTCAAGGTGCTGATAGGGTCATTCTCAATAACTTCACACACACGCTACTGTGCATATCCAAGTCTAATTCTGTCCGTAAACGTATACCTGTCACCCAGCGCCTAAATAATAGGCCTCAAATTTATATTCAGCTAAATCTGTGGCTATTGCTGTAGCTGCTCAAGTTATTTTGTGTCCGTCAAAGCACAGTTTTTGTTCTGGTTTGAAATACAATTCCCAACCTAGCAATTTCCTAAATTAGCGGTTTCTGCTGTTTCAGGCCTACTTTAAATCTATCCCTAAAAGGGTATATTAGATTCAAGGTGCTGATAGGGTCATTCTCAATAACTTCACACACACGCTACTGTGCATATCCAAGTCTAATTCTGTCCGTAAACGTATACCTGTCACCCAGCGCCTAAATAATAGGCCTCAAATTTATATTCAGCTAAATCTGTGGCTATTGCTGTAGCTGCTCAAGTTATTTTGTGTCCCTAAAAGCACAGTTTTTGTTCTGGGTTGAAATACAATTCCCAACCTAGCAATTTTCTAAATTAGTGGTTTCTGCTGTATCAGGCCTACTTTAAATCTATCCCTAAAAGGGTATATTAGATTCAAGGTGCTGATAGGGTCATTCTCAATAACTTCACACACACGCTACTGTGCATATCCAAGTCTAATTCTGTCCGTAAACGTATACCTGTCACCCAGCGCCTAAATAATAGGCCTCAAATTTATATTCAGCTAAATCTGTGGCTATTGCTGTAGCTGCTCAAGTTATTTTGTGTCCGTAAAAGCACTGTCACTACCAGAGCTTTGAGACGTTCTCACAGCTCTGTTTTCCACCCCTGTGATGATGTCACTACTAGAGCTTGGAGGAGTTCTCACTGCTCTGTTTCTCCGCCCCTGTGATGAAGTCTTTACTTTCTGTTTCCTTCCTCCCAGCTGTTCCTCCTGCGTTTGATTTCCCTGCCTTTAAATCACCCCTCCTCCTATTGTAGGGCGTGGATTATATTTCTCATTTCAGTTGTAGCTCTTGCTTGAGTATCTTCACTTGTAGCTATCAGTTCACTGGACCTGTGTTCTGCTGCAGCAAGCACTCCGGATATTGCCAGCTGCCCTTGGATCCGTCTTCTCTGCGGCTGCAGCTCCTTCAGCTAAGTGTGCAGACATTGTTGTGTACCTGGTTATTTTCTGACTGGATCTGAGGTGGCCACGGTTCCCTCCATATACTGAGCAGGGCACCGGTGGCCGTGCCCCTTCCACTATTGTAGGGGTTACAGTTGTCATCAGTCTTAGGTACGCGGGCATGCCTCGTTCCGCCATTTGGATCCAGGCATGTGCTTTAGCAGCATAGGGAGAGCTTTGAGGGTCTGACAGGGGTCACCCTTTATCCTCCCTAGTTTGGGTCCGGTCAGTAGCTCTTTTTACTGTGTATACTCTTGTTGCTCACATACAGCCAAGACAAGCACAGTTTTTGTTCTGGTTTGAAATACAATTCCCAACCTAGCAATTTCCTAAATTAGTGGTTTCTGCTGTATCAGGCCTACTTTAAATCTATCCCTAAAAGGGTATATTAGATTCAAGGTGCTGATAGGGTCATTCTCAATAACTTCACACACACGCTAGTGTGCATATCTAAGTCTAATTCTGTCCGTAAACGTATACCTGTCACCCAGCGCCTAAATAATAGGCCTCAAATTTATATTCAGCTAAATCTGTGGCTATTGCTGTAGCTGCTCAAGTTATTTTGTGTCCGTCAAAGTACAGTTTTTATTCTGGGTTGAAATACAATTCCCAACCTAGCAATTTTCTAAATTAGTGGTTTCTGCTGTATCAGGCCTACTTTAAATCTATCCCTAAAAGGGTATATTAGATTCAAGTTGCTAATAGGGTCATTCTCAATAACTTCACACACACGCTACTGTGCATATCAAAGTCTAATTCTGTCCGTAAACGTATACCTGTCACCCAGTGCCTAAATACTAGGCCTACAATTTATATTCAGCTAAATCTGTCGTTACTGTTCTGCCTGTATTAGTGTAATACGGTACCTAAATAGATAGCCAGATAGTGTTAGGTGCCTGTAAAAAAAAGGCCTGAATTTGAATTCAATACATTGGGCCAAACATTTTTTTTCTTATTGTGGTGAACGGTAACAATGAGGAAAACATCTAGTAAGGGACGCGGACGCGGACATGGTCGTGGTGGTGTTAATGGACCCTCTGGTGCTGGGAGAGGACGTGGCCGTTCTGCCACAGCCACACGTCCTAGTGAACCAACTACCTCAGGTCCCAGTAGCCAGCAGAATTTACAGCAATATTTTGTGGGGCCCAATGCCGTTCTAAGGATGGTAATGCCTGAGCAGGTACAGACATTAGTCAATTGGGTGGCCGACATCACCCAGTCTTCTGCAGAAAGCGCACAGATGGCGCATGAAAACCAAGCCCATCAGTCTGTCACATCACCCCCATGCATATCAGGGAAACTGTCTGAGCCTCAAGTTATGCAGAAGTCTTTTATGCTGTTTGAAGACTCTGCTGGCAGGGTTTCCCAAGGGCATCTACCTAGCCCTTCCCCAGGAGTGGAAGAGATAGAATGCACTAACGCACAACCACTTATGTTTCCTAATGATGAGGACATGGGAATACCACCTCAGCACGTCTCTGATGATGACGAAACAAAGGTGCCAACTGCTGCGTCTTTCTGCAGTGTGCAGACTGAACAGGAGGTCAGGGAGGAAGACTGGGTGGAAGACGATGCAGGGGACGATGAGGTCCTAGACCCCACATGGAATGAAGGTCGTGCCACTGACTTTCAGAAATCGTAGGAAGAGGCAGTGGTGAGACCGAGCCAACAGCGTAGCAAAAGAGGGAGCAGTGGGCAAAAGCAGAACACCCGCCGCCAAGAGAGTCCGTCTGCTACTGGCCACCGCCATCTGGGACCCAGCACCCCAAAGGCAGCTTCAAGGAGTTCCCTGGCGTGGCAGTTCTTCAAACAATGTGCTGATGACAAGACCCGAGTGGTTTGCAAGCTGTGCCATCTGAGCCTGAAGCGAGGCATTAACGTTCTGAACCTTAGCACAACCTGCATGACCAGGCACCTGCATGCAAAGCATGAACTGCAGTGGAGTAAACACCTTAAAAACAAGGAACTCACTCAGGCTCCCCCTGCTACCTCTTCTGCTGCTGCAGCCTCGGCCTCTTCCTCCGCCTCTGGAGGAACGTTGGCACCTGCCGCCCAGCAAACAGAGGATGTACCACCAACACCACCACCACCTCCGTCACCAAGCATCTCAACCATGTCACACGGCAGCGTTCAGCTCTCCATCTCACAAACATTTGAGAGAAAGGGTAAATTCCCACCTAGCCACCCTCGATCCCTGGCCCTGAATGCCAGCATTTCTAAACTACTGGCCTTTGAAATGCTGTCATTCAGGCTGGTGGACACAGACAGCTTCAAACAGCTCATGTCGCTTGCTGTCCCACAGTATGTTGTTCCCAGCCGGCACTACTTCTCCAAGAGAGCCGTGCCTTCCCTGCACAACCAAGTATCCGATAAAATCAAGTGTGCACTGCGCAACGCCATCTGTGGCAAGGTCCACCTAACCACAGATACGTGGACCAGTAAGCACGGCCAGGGACGCTATATCTCCCTAACTGCACACTGGGTAAATGTAGTGGTGGCTGGGCCCCAGGCGAAGAGCTGTTTGGCGCACGTCCTTCCGCCGCCAAGGATCGCAGGGCAACATTCTTTGCCTCCTGTTGACTCCTCCTCCTACTCGGCTTCCTCCTCCTCCTCTTCCACCTGCTCATCCAGTCAGCCACACACCTTCACCACCAACTTCAGCACAGCCCGGGGTAAACGTCAGCAGGCCATTCTGAAACTCATATGTTTGGGGGACAGGCCCCACACCGCGCAGGAGTTGTGGCGGGGTATAGAACAACAGACCGACGAGTGGTTGCTGCCGGTGAGCCTCAAGCCCGGCCTGGTGGTGTGCGATAATGGGCGAAATCTCGTTGCAGCTTTGGGACTAGCCGGTTTGACGCACATCCCTTGCCTGGCGCATGTGCTGAATTTGGTGGTGCAGAAGTTCATTCGCAACTACCCCGACATGTCAGAGCTGCTGCATAAAGTGCGGGCCGTCAGTGCGCGCTTCCGGCATTCACATCCTGCCGCTGCTCGCCTGTTTGCGCTACAGCGTAACTTCGGCCTTCCCGCTCACCGCCTCATTTGCGACGTGCCCACCAGGTGGAACTCCACCTTGCACATGCTGGACAGACTGTGCGAGCAGCAGCAGGCCATAGTGGAGTTTCAGCTGCAGCACTCACGGGTCAGTCGCACTGCGGAACAGCACCACTTCACCACCAATGACTGGGCCTCCATGCGAGACCTGTGTGCCCTGTTGCGCTGTTTCGAGTACTCCACCAACATGGCCAGTGGCGATGACGCCATTATCAGCGTTACAATACCACTTCTATGTCTCCTTGAGAAAACACTTAGGGCGATGATGGAAGAGGAGGTGGCCCAGGAGGAGGAGGAAGAGGGGCCAGCTCCTCTGAGGGCAGGGTTAGCAAGGCAGAGATGTGAAAAAGTTTTGTCACCACGCCACAGCTAACTGCACCACCACCTGATACGGAACGTGTTAGCAGGAGGCAACATTTCACTAACATGGTGGAACAGTAGGTGTGCACACCCCTCCACGTACTGACTGATGGTTCGGCCCCATTCAACTTCTGGGTCTCCAAATTGTCCACGTGGCCAGAGCTAGCCTTTTATGCCTTGGAGGTGCTGGCCTGCCCGGCGGCCAGCATTTTGTCAGAGCGTGTATTCAGCACGGCAGGGGGCGTCATTACAGACAAACGCAGCCGCCTGTCTACAGCCAATGTGGACAAGCTGACGTTTATAAAAATGAACCAAGCATGGATCCCACAGGACCTGTCCATCCCTTGTGCAGATTAGACATTTATAACTACCTCCCCTTAACCATATATTATTGTACTCCAGGGCACTTCCTCATTCAATCCTTTTTTTATTTTCATTTTACCATTATATTGCGGGGCAACCCAAAGTTGAATGAACCTCTCCTCTGTCTGGGTGCCGGGGCCTAAAAATATCTGACAGTGGCCTGTTCCAGTGTTGGGTGACATGAAGCCTGATTCTCTGCTATGACATGAAGCCTGATTCTCTGCTATGGGACCTCTCTCCTCTGTCTGGGTCCCGGGGCCTAAATATCTGACAGTGGCCTGTTCCAGTGGTGAGTGACATGAAGCCTGATTCTCTGCTATGACTTGAAGCCTGATTCTCTGCTATGACATGAAGCCTGATTCTCTGCTATGGGACCTCTCTCCTCTGTCTGGGTGCCGGGGCCTAAATATCTGACAATGGTCTGTTCCAGTGGTGGGTGACATGAAGCCTGATTCTCTGCTATGACATGAAGCCTGATTCTCTGCTATGACTTGAAGCCTGATTCTCTGCTATGACATAAAGCCTGATTCTCTGCTATGGGACCTCTCTCCTCTGTCTGGGTGCCGGGGCCTAAAAATATCTGACAATGGCCTGTTCCAGTGGTGGGTGACATGAAGCCTGATTCTCTGCTATGACATGAAGCCTGATTCTCTGCTATGGGACATCTCTCCTCTGTCTGGGTGCCGGGGCCTAAATATCTGACAATGGCCTGTTCCAGTATTGGGTGACGTGAAGCCTGATTCTCTGCTATAACATGAAGCCTGATTCTCTGCTATGACTTGAAGCCTAATTCTCTGCTATGACATGAAGCTTGATTCTCTGCTATGGGACCTCTCTCCTCTATCTGGGTGCCGGGGCCTAAAAATATCTGACAATGGCCTGTTCCAGTGGTGGGTGACATGAAGCCTGATTCTCTGCTATGGGACCTCTCTCCTCTGTCTGGGTGCCGGGGCCTAAAAATATCTGACAATGGCCTGTTCCAGTGGTGGGTGACATGAAGCCTGATTCTCTGCTATGACATGAAGCCTGAATCTCTGCTATGGGACCTCTCTTCTCTGTCTGGGTGCCGAGGCCTAAAAATATCTGACAATGGCCTGTTCCAGTGGTGGGTGACATGAAGCCTGATTCTCTGCTATGACATGAAGCCTGATTCTCTGCTATGGGACCTCTCTCCTCTGTCTGGGTGCCGGGGCCTAAATATCTGACAATGGCCTGTTCCAGTGGTGGTGACGTGAAGCCTGATTCTCTGCTATGACATGAAGCCTGATTCTCTGCTATGACATGAAGCCTGATTCTCTGCTATGGGACCTCTCTCCTCTGTCTGGGTGCCGGGGCCTAAATATCTGACAATGGCCTGTTCCAGTGGTGGGTGACGTGAAGCCTGATTCTCTGCTATGACATGAAGCCTGATTCTCTGCCTTGAGACCTCTCTCCAATTGATATTGGTTAATTTTAATTTATTTTATATTTATTTTAATTCATTTCCCTATCCACATTTGTTTGCAGGGGATTTACCTACATTTTGCTGCCTTTTGCAGCCCTCTAGCCCTTTCCTGGGCTATTTTACAGCCTTTTTAGTGCCAAAATGTTCGAGTTTCCATTGACTTCAATGGTATCGGGTTCGGGGCGAAGTTCCGCTCGAGTTCGGATCCCGAACCCGAACATTTCCGGGAAGTTCGACCGAACTTCTCGAACCCGAACATCCAGGTGTTCGCTCAACTCTTCTAACGAGTCACATGACATCGGGGAGGGAAAATGGCTAATTGGGCACAATTTGGCCATTTTCACTTAGGGGTGTACTCACATTTGTTGCCAGCGCTTTAGACATTAATGGCTGTGTGTTGAGTTATTTTGAGGGCACACCAAATTTACAATGTTATACAAGCTGTACACTGACTACTTTACATCGTATCAAAGCGTCATATCTTCAGTGTTGTCTTATGAATAGATATAATAAAATATTTACAAAAATGTGAGGGGTTTACTCACTTTTGTGTGAGATACTGTATATATATTCAATATATATCTATATCTATATCTATCTATATATCTATCTATGGGATGTGCTGACTGACCCCCACTTTTTTTCTATATATATATATATATATAGTACAGACCAAAAGTTTGGACACACCTTCTCATTCAAAGAGTTTTCTTTATTTTCATGACTATGAAGGCATCAATACTATGAATTAACACATGTGGAATTATATACATAACAAGTGTGAAACAACTGAAAATATGTCATATTCTAGGTTCTTCAAAGTAGCCACCTTTTGCTTTGATTACTGCTTTGCACACTCTTGGCATTCTCTTGATGAGCTTCAAGAGGTAGTCCCCTGAAATGGTCTTCCAACAGTCTTGAAGGAGTTCCCAGAGATGCTTAGCACTTGTTGGCCCTTTTGCCTTTAGTCTGCGGTCCAGCTCACCCCAAACCATCTCGATTGGGTTCAGGTCCGGTGACTGTGGAGGCTAGGTCATCTGGCGCAGCACCCCATCACTCTCCTTCATGGTCAAATAGCCCTTACTTTCAAAGTTTTCCCAATTTTTCGGCTGACTGACTGACCTTCATTTCTTAAAGTAATGATGGCCACTTGTTTTTCTTTACTTAGCTGCTTTTTTCTTGCCATAATACAAATTCTAACAGTCTATTCAGTAGGACTATCAGCTGTGTATCCACCTGACTTCTTCTCAACGCAACTGATGGTCCCAACCCCATTTATAAGGCAAGAATTCCCACTTATTAAACCTGACAGGGCATACCTGTGAAGTGAAAACCATTTCAGGGGACTACCTCTTGAAGCTCATCAAGAGAATGCCAAGAGTGTGCAAAGCAGTAATCAAAGCAAAAGGTGGCTACTTTGAAGAACCTAGAATATGACATATTTTCAGTTGTTTCACACTTGTTTGTTTTGTATATAATTCCACATGTGTTAATTCATTGTTTTGATCCCTTCAGTGTGAATCTACAATTTTCATAGTCCTGAAAATAAAGAAAACTCTTTAAATGAGGTGTGTCCAAACTTTTGGTCTGTACTGTATATATATATATATATATATATATATATATACAGTCCTGATCAAAAGTTTAAGACCACTTTAAAAATGGCAAAAAATCATATTTTACATTGTTGGATCTTTACAAGGTTCCAAGTAGAGCTTCAACATGCAACAAGAAGAAATGAGAGTGAGACAAAACATTTTTTGAGCATTCAATTAATTGAAAATAACGATTAAACTGAAACAGGCTGTTTTTCAGCTGATCAAAATTTTAGGACCACATGCCTTTAAAAGGCAAAATCTGTGCAAAGATGTGGATTCATTGTCATTTTCTGTCAGGTAGTCACATGTTGTGATGGCAAAGGCAAAAAAACTCTCCCTTTTTGAACGTGGTCGGGTTGTTGAACTGCATAAGCAGGGTCTCTCACAGCGCGCCATCGCTGCTGAGGTGGGACGCAGTAAGACAGTCATTTGGAATTTCTTAAATGACCCTGAGGGTTATGGAACAAAAAAGTCAAGTGGAAGACCCCAAAAAATGTCATCAGTACTGAGCCGGAGGAGCCAATTGGCTTTACGTCAAGACACTGGACGATCCTCGACCCAAATTAAGGCCCTTACTGGTGCTGACTGCAGCCCAATAACCATCAGACGGCATCTGAGACTGAAGGGCTTAAAAAACAAAAAACGTCTTCAAAGACCTCGTCTCCTTTAACGCCACAGAACTGCTCGTTTGGACTTTGCAAGAGAGCACCAAACATGGGACATTCAAAGGTGGAAGAAAGTTTTATTCTCTGATGAGAAAAAATGTTACCTTGATGGTCCTGATTGTTTTCTAACGTTACTGGCATGACAAGCAGATCCCACCTGAGATGTATTCTACGCGCCACAGTGGAGGGGGCGCCATAATGGTCTGGGGTGCTTTTTCCTTCAGTGGAACAATGGAGCTTCAGGAAGTGCAGGGGCATCAAACGGCCGCTGGCTATGTCTAGATGTTGCAGAGAGCATTCCTCATGACTGAGGGCCCTCGTCTGTGTGGTAACGACTGGGTTTTTCAACAGGACAACGCTACAGTACACAATGCCCGCAGGACAAGGGACTTCTTCCAGGAGATTAACATCACTCTTTTGGCCCATCCTGTGTGTTCCCCTGATCTAAATCCAATTGAGAACCTTTGGGGATGGATGGCAAGGGAAGTTTACAAAAATGGACAACAGTTCCAGACAGTAGATGGCCTTCGTGCGGCCGTCTTCAACACTTGGAGAAATGTTCCCACTTAGCTCATGGAAACGCTTGCATCAAGCATGCCGAAACAAATTTTTGAAGTGATAAACAACAACGACAGAGCTACTCATTACTGAGTTCATGTTTGGAAGTTGGATTTCTTTTTTTTGGGGGGGGGGGGGGGGTCAGTTTATTTTTTGGAGGTGTGGTCCTAAACTTTTGATCAGCTGAAAAACAGCCTGTTTCAGTTTATTCGTTGTTTTCATTAAATTGAATGCTCAAAAAATGTTTTGTCTCACTCCCATTTCTTCTTGTTGCATGTTGAAGCTCTACTTGGAACCTTGTTAAGATCCAGCCATGCTAAATATGATTTTTTGCCATTTTTAAACTTTTTTTGCCAGTCTTAAACTTTTGATCAGGACTGTATAACGAGTCTCCGCACCTAGTGGGGATCACCTTATAAAGACATTATCCCTCTACATACACAGATATACACTATACATGTTATTGTTTTTAAAGTAAGCAAATTAACCTATCAGTGTGTTTTGAGATAGAGATGGCGTTGCCGTTCACCCGGCTGTCGTTTGGCTGCGAACTTTGTTCGTTCGCAGTTCACCGAACATGCGATGCGAACAGATGGCGATGTCCACCGGCGCAATATTCTTTTGCATTGTGCCAAATTTTGACCCATGACAAATACATCAGGTGGGACAGGACAGCCAATTGAGACGTTTCAGCACATGGACACACCCCCTACCCTATAAATAAACCTGATCTGGCAGACAGTTTACATTCTGTTTTTTGCCAGTGTAGGGAGAGGTTGCTGTGTTGAGCAGGGACAGACTAATATTGATTAGGGGTTTGATATACCTGCTTACACAAAATACTGATTGAGGGGTGTGATACACCAGCTAACACCAAATATTGATAAAGGGGTCTGATATACTGGCTTCCAGAAAATACTCATTAAGGGGTTCTATTTACCTGTTTCCCCAAAATAACGATAGAGGGGATTGATATATCGGCTTCCACCAAATATAGATTGAGGCCTGCAATACACCGACTTCCACCAAATATTGATTATGGGGTTTGATATATCGTCTTCCAGCAAATTCTCATTAAAGGTTTGATGTTATCAAAAAATCGTTATGTAGATGGCTGACATTAGCGATGTGCTAATGTCAGCAGAACATAACTGTATGACTTATATCTCCCTGTCTGCCGCCGTTCGCACTAAATAATGACTTTTATAATATGCAAACTTTTTAAGGACCAGTTCAGGTCTGAAGTCACTTTGCGAGGCTTACATAATAGAAACCACCCAAAAATGACCCCATTCTAGAAACTACACCCCTCAACGTATTCAAAACTGGTTTTACAAACTTTGTAAACCTTTTAGGTGTTCCACAAGAATTAATGGAAAATAGAGATACAATTTCAAAATTTAACTTTTTTGGCAGATTTTCCATTTTAATAATTCTTTTCCAGTTACAAAGCAAGGGTTAACAGCCAAACAAAACTCAATATTTATGGCTCTGATTCTGTAGTTTACAGAAACATCCCATATATGGTCGTAAACCGATGTACGGGCATACGGCAGGGCGCAGAAGGAAAGGAATGCCATACGGTTTTTGGAAGGCAGATTTGTTGGATTGGTTTTTTGACACCATGTCCCATTTGAAACCCCCCTGATGCACCCCTAAAGTAGAAACTCAAAAAAAGTGACCCTAATTTAGAAACTACAACCCTCAAGGTATTCAAAACTGGTTTTACAAACTTTGTTAACCCTTTCGGTGTTCCACAGGAATTAATGGAAAATAGAGATACAATTTCTAAATTTCACTTTTTGGGCAGATTTTCCATTTTAATAATTTTTTTCCAGTTACAAAGGAAGGGTTAACAGCCAAACAAAACTCAATATTTATGGCTCTGATTCTGTAGTTTACAGAAACATCCCATATATGGTCGTAAACCGGTGTACGGGCACACGGCAGGGCGCAGAAGGAAAAGAATGCATATGGTTTTTGGAAGGCAGATTTTGCTGGACTGGTATTTTTGACACCATGTCCCATTTGAAGCCCACCTGATGCACCTCTAGAGTAGAAACTCCAAAAAAGTGACCCCATTTTAGAAACTACAGGATAGGGTGGCAGTTTTGTTGGTACTAGTTTAGGGTACATATGATTTTTGGTTGCTCTACTTTTTGTGAGGCAAGGTAACAAGAAATAGCTGTTTTGGCACCGTTTTTTTTTGTTATGGCGACATTCATCTGACAGATTAGATCATGAGGTATTTTTATAGAACAGGTTGCCACGGACGCAGCGATACCTAATATGTATACTATTTTTTTTATTTATGTAAGTTTTACACAATGATTTCATATTTTGAACAAAAAAAATCATGTTTTAGTGTCTCCATAGTCTAAGAGCCATAGTTTTTTCAGTTTTTGGGTGATTATCTTAGGTAGGGTCTCATATTTTGCGGGATGAGATGACGGTTTGATTTGCACTATTTTGGGGTGCATATAACTTTTTGATCGCTTGCTATTACACTTTTTGTGATAATGGCTTTTTTTACACCGTCTTTTTTTAGAGCAAGTTTTTTTGGGCCATTGTCTCATGTAGGGGCTAATTTTTTGCGGGATGAAGTGACGGTTTGATTGGTACTATTTTGGCGTACATACGACTTTTTTGATCACTTTTATTACCTTTTTTGGGAAATAAGGTGGGCAAAATTTCAATTTCATCATAGTTTTTATATATATATTTTTTATGGTGTTCACCGTGCGGGGAAAGTAACATGACCGTTTTATAGATCAGGTCGTTACGGACGCGGTGATATCAAACATGTGTAGGGAATTTTTTTTCTTTCATTTTTAATCAGTGATAAATGTATTTTTTTATTTTTCCATTTTTTTCCATTTTTTGGTTCTTTAAGATCCAGTGGGTCTGATGTCTGTATAATACAGTACAGTACACTATATAGTGTACTATACTGTATTTTCACTTTACAAAGTCTGATTAGACAGCTTCTGATCAGCACCATGGACAGCTGGACAGCATCCAGTTGCCATGGTAACCATCACTCGCTGCCACAGCAGAGCAGTTGGTGTTGGGGATGGAGGGTGGCCCCCTCCCTCCCCCCTTCGGGGGCTGAAAAGGCACAGCAGCCCCCGATGGGAGAGGGAGGGAGCTCCCTCCCTTTTAACCTCTTCCATACAGCGGTCCCTACGGACCGCGGCATGGAAGGGGTTAAACGCCTGCCAACAACGTGCTGACACTCTGCAAACCGCTCGGCCATCCTGAGAGATGGGGCGGGCGGATGATAGCGCGCCTGCCCGCTCCCCCAGCACCGCCCTGATGATGGCGGGCCCTCCTGCACGCACTGCCGCACCGCCCCGCACCCACTCCGCGCTGCCACATAACACAGAGGGCTGCAGGGGGGAGTGTTAAACATAAAATAAGGGCATTTTGAAGTTTCTGATCCCCGTGGGGATCACTGCGGGGATCAGAAACCTCCAAAAAGCACTGCAAACCGCAGGTCTGAATAGCAATCAGCAATCGCCGATACGGGGGGGTTACAGGACCCTCCTGGGCATTGACCCTGGGTGCCTGCTGATTGATTTCAGCAGGCACCGTCTTCCGATCACCGCCGGCCGAGCGGCGGAGATCGGAAATACATAGGACGTACTGGTACGCCCTATGTCCGGAACAGGTTAAGGGGTTCTTTAAACCTGTTTCCACAAAATACTGATAGAGGGGATTTATATAACGGATTCCAGCAAATATTGATTGAGGCCTGCGATACACCGGCTTCCACCAAATATTGATTAAGTGGTTTGATATACTAACTTCCACCAAATATTTATTGAGGCCTGCAATATTCCTGCTTCCACAAATATTGCTCTTCTATAGGGACTTTGTCACAGGGTCATTTTGAAAATGACAGGCAGAGGAAGAGGCAGGCCATTCCGCAGGGGTGGTAGGGTTCAGGCAGGTGCACCAGGCCGGAGCCTAAGTGGGAAGTTGGAGAAGGTGCGTGCGATTACGTCAAAGGACGCACTAGAGTTGGTTGAGTTGCTCACTGAGCCTTCCGCTTCTGCACCCTCCTCATCCTCTGTATCTGCACCCTCCTGACACTCTGCTGTATGCACCCCCAAAGACACCACCATCACCACCACCATAGCCCTTCCACTTGAGTCAGAGGAATTATTTTCCCATCCATTCCCAGACCTTACCGATGCGCAGCCATTCTTGGCATCGGATCAGGAAGAGGATGCAGCAACGGCCACCACCCAGCGGTCTGATGACAGTACCCAGATCAGCCCAAGGACAGAGGTACCCGCTGTAGCTGCCTACTCTGAGATCTCTAATGTCAGTGGTGGTGAAGGTGACGATGATGACGTGTCGATGGATGTCACTTGGGTGCCCACAAGAGAGGAATAGGAGGGGAGTTCAGAGGGAGAGACAGAGTAGCAAATAGGGGGAAGGAGGAGAAGCAGGCAGAACTTGCAGTGCACAGGAGGCAAAAAGCAGACTGCAAATGTATCTGGAGAGAGCCATCCACCATGCACGGTCACATCTGGCGCTCCTATGACGCCGGCACACAGGGCCGCTGATAGAAATCATGGGGCCCCGTACAGCATACATGACGGGGCCCCCTTCAGCTCCACCCCCTGATCCCTCCTTCAGCCACACCCCTGGCCCCGCCCTTGGCCCCTCCCCAGACGCCGCCTTGAAACAACATGCAGATTTGTCTACAAGTGATATTTATAGCGCTGGGGGGTCGTCTGTGAATGGCGCTGTTATGGAGGGGATCTGTGAATGGCACTGTTATGGAGGGGATCTGTGAATGGCACTTTTATGGAGGGGATCTGTGGATGGCACTGTTATGGAGGGGATCTGTGGATGGCACTGTTATGGAGGGGATCTGTGGATGGCACTGTTATGGAGGGGATCTGTGGATGGCACTGTTATGGAGGGGATCTGTGGATGGCACTGTTATGGAGGGGATCTGTGGAAGGCACTGTTATGGAGAGGATCTGTGGATGGCACTGTTATGGAGGGGATCTGTGGATGGCACTGTTATGGGGGGATCTGTGGATGGCACTGTTATGGGGGGATCTGTGGATGGCACTGTTATAGAGGGGGATCTGTGGATGACACATACCGTATATAGCATCTTATGCTATGTGTCATCCACAGATACCCCTCCATAACAGTGCCATTCACAGATACCCTCCATAACAGTGCCATCCACAGATCCCCCCCATAACAGTCATCCACAGATCCCCCCATAACAGTGTCATCCACAGATCCCCCCCATAACAGTGTCATCCACAGATCCCCCTCCATAATGGTGCCATCCACAGATCCCCCCCATAAGTGTCATCCACAGACCCCCCGGCCCCCCCCCATAAGTGTCATCCACATGACAGACCCCCCTCCCATAACAGTGCCATCCACGGATCCCCCGCCCTCCCTATAACAGTGCCGTCATGACGTCATCCATATAGATCCCCCCCCCGCCACTCACAGTAGTATACATTAATAAATCGGTGCAGCCGTGCAGGCTGCAGACAGTAACTTTAATTTTAGCACAGGCACAGCGCTCATCTCTTTACTAAAATACTACCTTACATTCAGCTCCTGCCTCCTCCCTCCACCCTCCAGCCTCCAGTAACAAGTGCGGGCGGCAGCGCTCACTCACTGACGTCACGCGCCTGCGCCGCCTAGTGGAAGGAGCAGGCGTGTGACGTCAGTGAGTGAGCGCCGCCCCCACACTGCCTGCTGTTACTGGAGCCAGCCCACTGACAGCAAAAAAATTTAAATGGCTCGGGAGTCGGCAGCCCGGGCCCCCCTGCCAGCCGGGCCCGGTACAACTGGGCCAGCTGTACTGGCCTATCAGCGGCCCTGCCGGCACATGGCTCCACAGTGTGGGCTTTTTTTAACGTGTCAGCTGCTGACAATAGTGTTGTAATCTGCATCCTGTGCTTTCAATGCATAAGTCGCAGTAAGCCCAACACTCACCTAGAGTCGACCGCCTAAAGAAGGCATCTGGCCTCCCATTACCGAGCCCAATGGGAGCAACACCGTCAGAATCCACAAAGCCACACTCCCAGAGATCCAAGTCCTGCCTCTTCTCCTTCTCTTCTCTCCTCCCATTTGTCCTCCACTCCACCTTTCACCATGCCGTCGTTGCGTTCATCTGGCAAAAGGCAGGCTTTCGTGTCCCAAATGTTCGAATGTAAAAAGTTGATGATGCCGAATAACCCTCTTGCCCAACGGCTAACCGCTGGCTTGTCCGAGCTGCAAGCCCGTTATAAACTGGTGGACTTGGAGGCCTTTAGAAATTTGTTGCCATTGGCACACCACAATGGAAGGTCCCCGGAAGGAAATATTTCTCCCAGAACTGCATCCCAGAGCTATATGACCATGTTCAGTGGCAAGTGAATGTATCTCTGGCACACAGTGTCGGTGCCAAGATAAATCTGACCACAGACAAGTGGTCTAGCAAACACGGGGAGGGAAGGTACATAACTCTTACTGCCCACTGGGTGAACCTTCTGACGGCTGCCAAGCATGCAACCCGTGGTACCCGTGTGGATTTGGTGTTCCTGCCATGGATTGCATGCAGGCCTGCCTCTTCTTCTCCTTCTCCTACTCCATCCTCCGTCTCCTCCTCAGCTGACCCCTCCTTTTTCACTGCTACCGCCTCTTCTGCTGCACCCCCAAGCTCCCCAGAACCTATTTGACATGCCAGGTAAGACGTTGCCATGCTGTGCTGCGGCTGTTGTGCCTGGAAGCCAAGAGCCACACCGGTCCTGCACTGCTTTCAGCTCTGTGGTTACAGGCCGATCAGTCGCTAACCCCGCTCAATTTGACAGTTGGTAAAGTGGTGTGCGACAACGCTGTCAATCTGTTGAGCGCGCTGAAACAGGGCAAAATGACACACGTGCCGTGCACGGCACAAATCCTGAACTTAGTCGTGCAGCGATTTGTTGCCAAATATCCCGGGGTCCAGGACGTCTTGCGGCAGGCCATACAAATCTCTGGCAATTTTAGATCTTACACGGCCATGGCTCGACTTGCTGATGTTCAGCGGCAACACCACCTGCCCGTAAGATGTCTGATTTGTGACAGCCCAAAGCGCTGGAACTCCACCCTGTATATGCTTGATAGGCTGCTCCAGCAGCAACATGCCGTTAACGACTACCTGTACGAACTCTGCGGCAGGACAGGTTCTGGGGAGCTTGGTTTCTTTTCACCACACCAGTGGCTGCTCATGAACGACGCATGCAGACTTCTGTGGCAATTTGATGAGATCACCAAACTGGTCATTCGCAGCCAGGGCACCATCAGTGACATCGTACCTTATGCCTTCTTTCTGGGGTGTGCATTGCGTTGTGTCATTGATCAAGCTGTCGAGGAGCAGGAGCTGGAAGATGAGGAAGTCGCAATGCTGAATGAATTCCCAGGGGGGCTACTCCATCTGAGACAGGTCAGCACGAGTCTGAAGAGGACTCAGAGGAGAATGGTGGCTGGGGGGAGGAGGATGAGGAGCAAGAAGAGCAGGCTTTTCGGGGATCCTTGGTATTGTCCGTGGCTGGGGGGAAGGAGACCATGGACAACATTCTCCTGGGCGATGAGCAGGAGCCAGTGCGCTACACCGCTTCCAATTTAGTGCAAATGGGGGCCTTCATGCTTCAGTGTTTGAAGAGGGACCCCCATATAAAAAGCATAAAGGGCAAGGACCAGTACTGGGTGGCAACGTACTTAGACCCCCGGTACAAAGACAAAATAGCGGACATGTTACCAGCATCACAGAGGGCTGTCAGAATGCAGCATTTCCAGGCCTTGCTGCGAGAGATGCTACGTTCTGCTGTTGCGGGCACTGGCAGAGGAATTTCCACCCACAGAGAAACATGTGCAGGTACCAATTCTACCGGTCATGCAAGAAGAGGGCGGTTTGAAGATGTGTTGGTAACCTTGGATATGAGATCATTCTTGCAGCCTACCCATCGACAGCCGCTCTCCGGATCCAGCCTCAGGGAACGCCTAGACCGACAGGTGTCCGACTGCATCGGGTTAATGACCGATGTGGACGCTCTGAGAAGCAAGGAACCCCTGGACTACTGGGTATGCACGCTTGACCTGTGGCCAGAGCTGGCACAATTTGCCATGGAACTCTTTGCTTGCCCCTCGTCGAGTGTCCTGTCCAAAAGGATATTCAGCAGAGCAGGGGATATCGTGGCTGATAAGCGCACTCTCCTAGCTCACGACAGTGTGGACTACCTCACATTTCTAAAAATGAATGAGGCATGGATCTCAGAGAAATTCAACACCTGTGATGACCACGTTTAATTGAATTTCAGCCCACACATATCCGCCACAACCCTGAACAAAGAATGGTCCCTGTCTTATGTAAATACGGCATAAAAGGCTTTTTCTGGGTGTATGCCTAATGCTTGGGGCCTGTACTCCACTGGCCTGCAGTAAAATTGATATCCAATGACTGTCTAATATACCTCCAGCCACATAATCACTTGATCTTTTCTGTACAGTGAATGCATAATTTGTGGGGCCTATATTGCACTGGCCTGCAGTAAAATTGTTATCCACTGACTGTCTAATATACCTCCAGCCATATAATCACTTGATATTTTCTGTCCGGTGAATGCCTAATGTTTCGGTCCTGTAGTACACTTGCCTGCAGTAAAATTGATATCCAATGACCGTCTAATATACCTCCAGCCACATAATCACTTGATCTTTTCTGTACGGTGAATGCATAATATTTGGAGCCTGTAATCTAACTGGCCAACATTAAAATTGTTATACGGTGACTGCCTAATTTACCTCAAGCCACATAATCACTTGTTATTTTCTGTACAGTGAATGCCTAATGTTTGGGGCCTGTACTCCACTGGCCTGCAGTAAAATTGTTATCCACTGACCGTGTAATATACAGTCAGGTCCATACATATTGGGAGATCAACACAATTGTAACATTTTTGGCTCTATACACCACCACAATGGATTTGAAATCAAACAAACAAGATGTGCTTTAACTGCAGACTGTCAGCCGTAATTTGAGGGTATTTACATCCAAATCAGGCAAACGGTTTAGGAAATACAACATTTTGCATATGTGCCTCCCACTTGTTAAGGGACTAAAAGTAATAGGACATAATAATAATCATAAATCAAACTTTAACTTTTTAATACTTGGTTGCAAATCCTTTGCAGTCAATTACAGCCTGAAGTCTGGAACGCATAGACATCACCAGACGCTGGGTTTCATCCTGGTGATGCTCTGCCAGGCCTCTACTGCAAATGACTTCAGTTCCTGCTTGTTCTTGGGGCATTTTCCCTTAAGTTTTGTATTTTGTGTCGATGTCCCAATATTTATGGACCTGACCGTACCTCCAGCCACATAGTCACTTGTTCTTTTCTGTCCGGTGATTGCCTAATGTTTGGGGCCTATACTCCACTGGCCATCAGAAAAATTGTTATCCAATGACTTTCTATTATACCTCCAGCCACATAATCACTTGTACTTTTCTGTACGGTGAATGCCTAATGTTTGGGGCCTGTACTCGACTGGCCTGCAGTAAAATTGTTATCCAATTACCGTCTAATATACCACCAGCCACATAATCACTTGATCTTTTCTGTACGGTGAATGCCTAATGTTTTGGGCCTGTACTCCACTGCCCTGCAGTAAAATTGATATCCAATGACCGTCTAATATACCTCCAGCCCCATAATCACTTGATCTTTTCTGTACGGTGAATGCATAATTTTTGGGGCCTGTAATTTAACTGGTCAACAGTAAAATTGTTATACGGTAACCGTCTAATGTACTTCCAGCCACATAATCACTTGTTTTGTTTTTTTCTGAACGGTGAATGCCTAATGTTTGGGGCCTGTACTCCAGTGGGCTACAGTAAAATTTTTATCCATTGACCGCATAATGTACCTCGAGCCACATAATAACTTGTTCTTTTATGTCAGGTGAATGCCAAATTTTTTGTGCCCGTACTCCCATGGCCTAAAATAAAAATTTTCTAGGCTCCAGCAGGGCACATTTTTAAGAATTTCCCTTTAAGACGCATAAAAATGGCCCCTGAATAAAATACATATTTTTTGTGGGAATTTTTGTCATTACAGACATTATATGCAGCAGCAAAAAAAAAAAAGAAAAAAAAAGCAAGACATAATAAGCAAGGTGTCAAATAGTTGATGCCTTCATCCTCGGCTCACTGCAAGAGTCCAAACGACTCAAACTCCCAGGTCAACAAGTGTTCACGAGAAGGTAAAAAGGGTCAATGTGAGGTTATGAAAGACTTTTTATTTTTTTTGTGCAGTCCATCAGTCCAGCACAGGACAGTTTTCACAAAGAAGCAGTGTATTGATCAGCCTGACCACAGCATTCTCTCCCCCCACTGCTGCCTCAGACTGCAGCAATTAACATAATCAAGCAGTTGACTCCAATTAAGGCTTCCTCTTATTACAGCCGACGGAAGGGCCACGGCATAACTGAGGGAAAATTAGCAGCCGCCTCGGTTTTGCATATCTTAATTTAAAATGACAGGGTGTGTCAGAGGGGGACAGTGACCCTGCCAATGCTCAGAGGCTTTCGCGTGGCAACAATTTCCCGCACTAAAATGAGTCCTCTTAGCTCAATATCCCCTCGAAGATGGAGGCCACAGGAGACTGCCAATGGGGGTCTTAGCTTCCCCTCCTCCCATAACAGTCTGATTTGCATTACGAGCCCCTTCTCATTTCTCCATAATTAAAAATGATATTATCATTCGCCTGTGTGTTGATAAGATTACCCAGGGCGCAGTGCTGCTCCTCTCATTGTGACACCAAGGAAATTTATAACTGTCACCAAAGCCATTCACAGCAATTACACTGACATAAACTTCCCTAAGCGTCTTGAAGTGACTAGGTTCAGTAGATTCTTGGTTGATTAGAACAGTAAAGGCACAGTTACATAAGGCAATCTCATGTACATTTTCAAATTCACTTGTTAGTCTCAAAAAAAAATGTAATAATTCATCGCAAAAAATAAACCAAATAATAAAATTGTTACCTATTATTGGTGAAAATCCATGATTTTTTTTTTTACTTTTGTTCTTGCCATGTTTTTCCTGTTTTGCCATGTGTTCCCTCAATCTTTGTTTGTATAAAAATTTTAAGTGAAAACGCATTATGGTATGGTACTACATTAAAAAAAGTTGCTGTCTCCACATTAAAGTCAGCAGGAAAATCTGCTATAAAAGGCAGAAGGTCACAAATAGGGTATGCTATGCAAATGCGGCATTGTGCCCTGGAGCAGTTTTCAATTGCACTGGCAGCAGGTCACTGTGGGAGCCGGTGTAGAGCATGGGAGTGGTAGTGGCCCCGATGTAGTGTATTTACCTAATAGTGTCCTACCTCAGACTGTCGCTCCCTGGGATCAGTTGCAGTAAAAGTAACAGTACCAAAGAATGAGGCCAGAGTTGAAAGTAACAAAGTCCTTTTTACTAAGTGGACTTAAAATACATACAGCAAAAGCAGGCTTTAGTGCAATTCTTCTCTGGCACCAGCAAGGATATGGAGGCAGGCTCGTTTGCAGTAATTCAGCAACATCTTTCAAGTGCAACTCTTTAAGTGCACATACTGAATTATACCAGAATGTAATATTATGGATATGGAATCCACATTGTCATCACTGCCTACTGACATCACCCAATTCTCTCCTCTCCAGGTATGTCTCCACTGAAGCTAACTGCTGCACCCAGCTTTTCCACAGTCTGATATTGTCCACACCCCTCATCTTTCCTTCTCATTCCCTGGTATGTCTCCATTGAACTTTAATGTTTCTTTCCCTGCTGGATTTATTGAGTATTTGTTTGCATTGAGTATTTTACCCCTGTATCCGGTCCTCCCTTGATTAAGCCATATGTAGCTTCCTTCCCTCTTGGTCACACCTGAATGAACACTGAGTGGTATAAATCTAAGTTCCTAGGTCTTCCAGACCTTGGTCTTTCCAAATGCAACATCTTTTAACTGCACATACTGAATTATACTAGAATTGGACCAGAAGTGAACCACAGGTAATTGCAGACACAGTTATTGCAAACAATGTTTAAATTTTTCATCTTACTCTTCCCACTTTTCTAAAACCTCCTCATCCATTCACCCAGCAAGAAACTTTCCATCTCTTCCTCCATCTTACGTTCTCATCTGACCGCTTGCACAAACCTGTTTGGCAACCTAAAACACTTCCTTCCCAAACACACACAGATACCTTATGCCCTCTCTTATTCTCATCTATTAACACTTTCTCTACTTCTCCTTACTGCTGGTGATATCTCTCCAAATTAAGGCACCCCTCAGCAAATCCCCACTACCACCTCCACGTCCTAGTACAAATCTCCTTCTACAAATTTTTGCAACTCTTTAAACCTAATAAATATTCCTCTGACCCCTGCTCCTTTGGTTCCTCTTGCAGGAGCATTATGGAATGCACACTTTGTCTGTAACAAACTGTCCTACATTCATGATCTTTTCATCTGTCAAAAACTTTCCTTTCTGGGTCTCACAGAAACAGGGCTGACACCCTCTGACACCTCCTACCTTGCTGCACTCTCATATAGTGGATTTCATTTAATTCACCCCCTCCCCCCCGCCCCGACTGCAAACATGGTGGAGGAGTTGGCCTTTTCCTATTAGACACCTGCTCCTACAGCCCAACTCCACTGCCACCCTCCATTATGTTCACTTCATTTGAAGTACACTCTGTCCGCATCTACTCTCCCTTCAACGTTCAAGTAGCTGTCATTTACCGCCCCACAGGCCCAGCCACCATCTTTCTTGACCACGTTAACACCTGGCTACTGCACTTTCTTTCTGCTGACATCCCCACTATCATGGGTGACTTCAACATCCCTATTGACACCTGCCACTCAGCAGACTCTAAACTCCTATCACTCTCTTCCTCCTTCGGCCTCTCACAGTGGTATTCAGCTCCCACCCACATAGATGGTCACACTCTGGATCTTATCTTTATCCGCCTCTGCTCCGTATCTAACCTTTCTAATTCGCCTCTCCCCCTATCCGACCCCTAACCTACTCACCTTCTCTTTATTGGTCTCTTCTTCTGCTCCCCCGGTCCACACACTAGCACACCCCCGCCGAAACCTTAAACATCTCAACTTTCGCTTGCTTTCTGACTCTTCTGCCACTCTCTACCATCTGTTCCCTCCAAGACCCAGATGCTGCCTACACCCTGTATAAGACCAACAAACAAGTACAGCTCTGGACACTGTTGCCCCCCTTACACACAACAAAACCCGAAAAATCAACAGACAACCCTGGCACACCAACGGGACCGAAAAACTCAGACAAGCTTCCAGGGCTGCTGGAAGCTGATCAATTCACTGCATACAAGCAATCCCTCCTCATATTCAAATCCTCACTTGCTGATGCAAAACAGGCCTACTTCTCATCTCTTATATCTTCCCTGGCCCATCGCCCTAAACAACTTTTTAACACTTTTAACTCCCTTCTACGTCCCACAGCACCCCCACCCTCTCCTCTCATCTCAGCTGAGGACTTTGCCGCATACTTCAAACAAAATATAGTCAACATCAGAGAAAGCTTCAGTACATATTCCCCACAGACCCTTTACACAACTGCTCGGTGCTCTTCTTCCAAAACTCACTTCTCCACCATTACAGAGGAAAAACTCTCCACTCTACTTTCCAGATCACATCTCACCACCTGTGCACTTGACCCAATCCCATCCCACCTCATCCCTAACCTCACCACAGTGTTTATCCCAGCCCTAACTCATCTCTTCAACCTACAGATGCGTCCTCTCTTACCTGATCTCCAAACTGGAAGTGGTGTCAATTTTGTCCTGACAGCAAAACAACATCATATCGCGAGACTGAAACTAAACTCTAAAAAGCTGCAATACACATCACAATCACTGGGTGGTGAGTGCTCCACATTTAGCTTATTGCTTAACCTGCAGAGTAGCTATTCTCAAATATGAGAAATTTAGCGGCAGACCTAGCTAGATTTGGTGAGATTATCGAGAATATTAAATGTGCGAAAGTCAAACACATGAGAATAAAGGAACACTAAATCCAGAATCCAAATATCATGCGGGATACTGCCTGCTGAGTTGTGTATCTAATCATATCATGTGTGATACTGTCTGCGGAGCCATGTACTTCTGTAATTCTACCTTGTGTGATACTGTCTGCTCTGCTGTGTATCTAATCCTACAGTATCAAACACAATAGGCTTAGACATACAACTCTGCAGACAGTATCACACAGAATAGGATTAGATACACAACTATGCAAACAATATCACACATGATAAGATTAAATACACAGCTGAGCAGGCAGTATCACACATGATATGATTAGACACACAACTCAGGCAGTATCACACACAATAGGCTTAGATACACAACTCTGCAGACAGTATTACAAATGATAGGATTAAATACACAGCTCAGCAGACAGTATCAAATACAATAGGCTTAGACACACGACTCTGCAGACAGTATCACACGTGGTAGGATTAGAGACACAGATCAGCAGACAGTATCACACAGAATCGGATTAGATACACAACTCTGCAAACAATATCACACATGATAGGATTAAATACACAGCTGAGCAGTCAGTATCACACATGATAGCATTAGATACACAACTCTGCAGACAGTATCAAACACAATAGGCTTAGACACACGACTCTGCAGACAGTATCACACATGGTAGGATTTAGATACACAGCTCAGCATGCAGTATCACACATGATAGGATTAGAAACGCAGCTCAGCAGACAGTATCAAACACAATAGGCTTAGACACACAACTCTGTAGGCAGTAACACACATGATAGAATTAGATACACAATTCAACAGGCAGTATCACACATAATAGGATTAGATATGCAGATTAGCAGGCAGTATCACACATAATAGGATTAGATACACAGCTCTGCAGACAGTAGCACACATGATAGGATTAGATACACAGCTCAGCAGACAATCAATAATCAATAAGTATTTTAAATGTCATGCAAAAATTGCGGTATATACTGACACCCAATGTGTCTGAATTGTATTATGTACATTTACAACATGTAATGGGACTGTTAAAAGTATATAATAATCTCTGCATAATACTCTGGTTGGTGTGTGTTATTTTGAATATAATAAATATAATACTAGACTAGCACTGTATACTGACACCAAGTGTATCTAAAACATAGTATACGGCATATAGAATTGTAGTGAACAATGGCACAGGTCAAAATATATGGTAATCTTTGCACAGTAAAAAAAAAAAAGAGCATCCGTTGGAGGGATTTGTTTAATGTATACAATATGTTTTTTTATATATGTTAAATGTAAGATAAAGACCTGATGTGAACCTGGCCAAATTTCACAATTGTATTTCTATTACCAGGTCTTTACCTTAAGTTCAGGTATTTAGCTAGTCACATAATGCGCCACCTGCTGTCTGAACGTTGTATAGCTAGTAACACAAAGAGCCACCTGCTGTCTGAACGTTGTATTGCAATTTATCCAATTTAGATACAACGTCATTTCGTGACACACATCTCAGGACATGTTGAGATAAGTGATCAGTTAAGTGTGGACACATCTGTATAACTAACCTCTGGTGTCTTCCCCTCTGCTTTTAAACATGCTACCATTACACCCATCCTCAAAAAGCCTTCACTTGACCCATCTTCTTTGTCCAGTTATCGCTCCATATCACTTCTTCCGTATGCCTCAAAGCTACTTGAACAACATGCCTATTCTGAACTGTCCTCTCACCTCTCCTCCTGCTCCCTCTTTGACCGGCTACAATCTGGCCTCCGACCCCACCGCCCAACTGAGACTGCCCTTACCAAAGTCACCAATGACCTACTAACAGACAAAACCAAAAAACATTATTCTGTCCTTCTCCTTGACCTGTCCTCTGCCTTTGACACTGTCGACCACTCCCTTCTGTTGCAAACTCTCTCATCTCCTGGCATCACTGACCTGGCCCTCTCCTGGATCACATCATACCTCACAGACCTGACGTTTAGCGTCTTCCACTCTCACACCACCTCCTTGTCTCATTCCCTCTCTGTTGGTGTCCCGTAAGGCCCTGTCCTAGAACCCCTGCTCTTCTCTATTTACACTTTTGGCCTCAGACATCTCATAGAGTCCCCACAGAGTTCCATTGAAACAAAAAAAAAAACATATTTATACAGTGCTGCCCATATTATTCATACCCCTAGCAAATTTTGACTTAAAGTTACTCTTATTCAACCAGCAAATCATTTTTTGATGGGAAATGACATAGGTGTCTCCTAAAGATAATAAGACGATGTACAAGAGGCATTATTGTGGGGGAAAAAAAACATTTCTCAGCTTTTATTTACATTTGAGCAAAAAGTGTCCAGTTCAAAATTATTCACATTGGCTGTAGAACCTGAATATAGCAGTTCACTCTGCTGTCTTTATCTTCTCAAGGCTTTTCTTGAGGCAATTTGGTGGTATTTCTCTCTGGACAATCTTTTGTGGGATCAGGAGCACTGCAGTCTGCATCCTCTCAACTCTGTATCTTAGACAGGAACTCCCCCTCCTGACAGAAAGCAGAAACAACTCACTGTCCTCTAGTAGCTCATCCTCGCTCTATAGTGGAGCTGAGCCCACAGCATATAATACTTCTCTGGCTGAGGCAGGTTGAGGACAGGCAAGGGCACAGGGCCTGCTCCCGGGTCATGCTAATTAAGGGTTGTGTCTGACAAACCCACCGACTCTTGGCTGGGGGTGTCTGACGTCACTTGGGATGAAGTGGATGACCTAGTCAACCATTCAAGAACAGCTGGGTTGTTGGTCAAGACACAATCGCTAGATGACATCGGGAGCTCAAGCCTCTGTGACTCCTGCTGCCATGCCCCCTTACTCTGCTGTGACCTGTGCCTGTGCCAGAAACATTTAAGCCTATGCCACTCCCCTGTGCAGGGCCTGGCACTTCTCTGTCTAACATACTGTTAATTCAAATAAATAAACAAAAAGGAAATTAAAATGCTCCAAAAAAGTCTGTAATTTTCTCACTTCACCACACAACGGCTAATAAGCCCTTTGTTTTCCTCTAAAACACGCCAAAAAGGGCTTTAGAACATATAACTTCACCGCTGAATGGCAAATATGTATTTTTTTGCCACTAATACACGCCAAAAAAGGGCTGTAAGTATCTCACTTCACCACACAACGGCAAATACTTTTTTGTGTGCCACTAATACACTCCAAAAAGGGCTTTAGAACATATAACTGCGCTGGACGTCTACAGAGATGGCGGCGTGATCTTTGAGCTCCGCTGCTCCCGCTTCTAATTCGGCCGAATTCGCAGACATTGGCGTGTCACATGAGGAAAAAGTTGCCCCCAAAGAAGCCTGCTACCCGCCCGACCTCGGGAGAGAACCGAACCTTAGACGCTTACCTCACCCGCGGCTCCCAGCCCCTGACATCGGAGTGCGGCCTCCTCCAGCCGTCTTTCACAGGCGCCATTACAGCGGCGGCAGCTCCCGCCTTCTCCAGCACGGCAGGTGAGCGCGGCAGTGAAGCCTCTGGGGAACCCTCTCTCTCCCCCCTAGCTACAGAATTTGTGCCTTTTTGGCTCACTGCTACCCCTGGCCTGCACTTGGAGTCTCCTGGACGCTCGCAGGGCTCCCAGCCTGACGCCCACATTATGCCGCCCAAAGTGGCTCCCAAGCAGACCAGACAGCTTGCGGCTACACCATCACGCCGCCGTGAGTGGGAAGATCCCCCTGATGCTGAGGTGGACACTGTCTCTGCTCAATTGCACCCCCCCAGAGACATGAATGTCTGGGATCATCGTCCAGCTTCTGGGGATGAGGGTGAAGATGGCCCCCTCTGTACCTCCCAACCTACAATATCTCTGCAGCAGGCTTTGCAGCAACTGCCCAC
Source organism: Bufo bufo (assembly GCF_905171765.1). Classification (NCBI taxonomy): domain Eukaryota; kingdom Metazoa; phylum Chordata; class Amphibia; order Anura; family Bufonidae; genus Bufo; species Bufo bufo. The sequence continues at coordinate 253,285,889 of NC_053391.1, read as the reverse complement.
AAAGGATGATTTTAAAGCAATAGTGGCCGAGGTGCGGAATGCATGTAAGGCAGAAATTTCTTCTCTACGTTTGGACTTGCAACAAATGTCCACTCGCGTGGATCAAATTGAGACGGAGCATGATGACGCCAGACGGTATGTGTCTCAGCTACAATCTATTATAGCTATCCAATCCCAAGCTATTAAAGAGAATACCAAGCACCTGGAAGACCTTGATAACAGAGGACGCCGTAATAATATACGGGTCAGAGGTCTGCTAGAGTCAGATTCTGATGAGGACCTGGACATTATATTGAACGAACTGTTTAATTTAATTCTGGTTCCCCAAACACCGCTGGTCATTAAACTTGACTGGGCTCATAGGGCACTCCCACCGAAAAGCACTACTTCACAACCACGGGATGTGATCTGTTGCCTGCATGACTTCCACTTGAAGGAATCTATTATGGCCAAAGCTCGTTCTCTACATACAATATCTTTTAAAGGCTCCAGTGTCCATCTGTACCAGGACTTATCTTGGCTGACCCTACAGAAAAGAAGAGCTCTTCAACCTCTTTTAGCTTGTCTGAAAGATCTTAAAATCCCATACCGCTGGGGCTTTCCTTTTGCTTTAATAGCTACAAAGAATGGCAAGTCTTCAGTTCTACGCACCCACGCGGACTTATCCAGTTTCTGCTCCTCTCTGGGCCTTAACACCCCGATCCTTGATGACTGGGAGGCCCCTGACCCTCGCCTGGCCCCTGCTCCATTATGGCACACAGTCCAGCGGAAAATAAATCGATCCCCTCCGCAGGCGGGAGCATCTGGATCTCCCCTTCGTGACGCGCCTCCTTGAGAGCTTTCTTGAGGGACTGACCCCCTCCGAGGCCTTCTGATGATTGTTACTGAGAAGCAGCTCTTACGTTTAGTGCAATTGTTTTTATTGCATTGGTTTTTTTATTTGTTTTGTTTCGGGTGATTCCTGAGATATCATTCTTACCTCGCCTGTCATGGCGTCCAGTCAGGTCCCTACCGACGGGACTCTATTTTTTGCCCTCTTTCTATCCCTCACTCTAGATTTTGAGGTGGGACAGACGTGGATTTTTTCACTCTTGTTCACATTACATTGAGTCTTGACTGGGTGACAACACCCAATGTTCAGAATTCTATTCCATGTTCTCTGTTGTAAATGTTGTCTCGTGTCTCCCCTTTTTTCCTTGTGTGTATCCCCCCTAGGTTCCTTAATGCTACAACATTGAGACGAGTTTCAGTATATGGAGGGGTGAGCCCCCTGAAGGATCCCTCTCTGGTCATTGGCAAGTATCACTATTCCACGTACACCCAGGATTAAGTGTATTTCTCTAAACGTTAAAGGCCTTAACTCAAATGCAAAGAGGAGGCTGGCTCTCACTGAATGTAAATCTCAGAAAGCAGATGTTGTTTTCTTGCAAGAAACTCATTTTGACAGAGCGTATACTTTAAGTTTGTGGCCCGAACCTATCCGCGAGTGTATTCAGCTAGTGCAGGCAAAAAAACTGCTGGGGTTGCTATTCTCCAATCTGCTACCTGCCCTATCCAAATTGAATCTTGTCAGATTGATGATCACGGTAGATATATAATACTCCAGACCTCCCTTCACGGTACCCCACTTATTTTATGTAATGTCTATGCCCCAAACTCGGGTCAGATCCCCTTCCTAAAGGTTTTTCAGGAACTAGACAAATATCTACCAGCGACACTTGTTGTCGGCGGTGATTTTAATGCCGCGTTCTCAGAGCATTGGGACAGACTGACCCCTGGGAACGTATTACCATCTAGAGCACAGCAAAAATTGTCACGCCTCTTCAGAAAGCTCATTAGACAATATGCACTGTATGACCTGTGGAGGGTTAATAACCCTTCGGATAGAACATATTCCTTTTACTCTCACCCACACAGAACTCATACCCGTATAGATTACTTATTTGGGAACACGCCCGCCCTCAGAATGTTGACAGATGCTGAGATGGGAAATATCATGTGGTCAGACCACGCGCCAATCTCTGTTACATTTAACCCGAGGGGTACCCGTCCTCACGTGTGTCACTGGCGGCTTAATGAATCTCTGCTAACTAATCTACCTACTAGGCAAGAGCTGGGTGGTTCCTTGGAGGAATATTTCGCTCTCAACCAACCCTCAGCTCCATCTATAGCCATACTGTGGGAGGCACATAAAGCCATCTTCAGAGGCAAGTGTATTAGTGTAAGCACTAGATTGAAAAGAGACTATAACCTGTGTTATAATAACACCCTTGCCCATTTAAAACAGTTGGAGGCCCGTTTGGGGTCCCATCGCTCCTGTCACCTATTGCGGCGTATAGTGCTCCTTCGTATTCAGTTGCGTGAAATGGCATTTGAAAAAAACGGTAAACTCCTATTGTATTCGCGACAACGGTTTTATATGTGGGGGAATAAATCGCACACTATTCTAGCCCGCCAACTACGGGATTCGGCCGCGACTTCCACTCCAATGGCTCTGAGAACGAACAGTGGGGATTTGGTGTACGACCCCAAAACGATACTGGATCAATTTCAGAAATACTATGCTTCTCTATACTCCCTCCCACCACAGACGCCCTCCGACCCAGTGGACTGCCAAAAACATTTGACTCTTTTCTGGCTCGGGGTAGTCTACCTAAGCTATCACCGGAAGCAGGATCTGCGCTTAACGCTCAGATCACGGCTGAGGAAATAGAAGGGGTGATCTCCCAGTTACCTAATGGTAAGTCACTTGGGCCGGATGGGTTACCCTACTCTTACTACAAGACATTCTCATCTCTTCTAATACCCCACTTATGTACCCTTTTTAACTCATTCTTGCGAGGCACAGCTATACCGGAAACTATGCTTCATTCCCATATTACTCTTATTCCGAAACGGTGAAAGGACCCCCTAGATTGCACTAATTATCGCCCTATTGCTCTTCTAAACTCTGACCTAAAAATATTCACCAAACTGTTAGCAGACCGGTTGGCGTACTGGCTCCCGCAATTAGTACACTCTGACCAGGTTGGCTTTGTGAGGGGCCGTCAGGGTGGAGATAACACGAGAAGGCTTATTAACCTGATAGATATTGCCAATAGGCAACATCAACGGGCACTACTATATTTAGACGCGGAAAAAGCGTTTGACCGCTTAGGTTGGCCGTTCATGTTTTTCGCCCTGCAGGCTTTCGGATTCTCCGGTCCTTTCCTCTCAGACCTCCGTTTACTGTATAGCCGTCCTACAGCGACAATTAAACTACCATATGCTAATTCAGCCCCCTACTTGATTAAAAATGGCACCAGACAGGGGTGCCCACTTTCACCTCTTTTGTTTGTGCTTTGCATTGAACCTTTAGCTGCAGCAATCAGGTCCCACCCAGACATGGTTAATCAGGTTGAATACAAAATATCATTATTTGCAGATGATGTTCTTCTCACTTTATCTGACCTACATATTACTTTGCCTAATTTATTTGGTCTGCTAACAATATATAGTCAGCTTTCCGGATATAGGGTTAACTCCACGAAAACAGAAGCCCTCCCCTTGAATCTACCTGCAGAAGTCTTAACTCCGCTTCGGTCCAACTACCGTTTTAGATGGCAAGATACTGCCTTACGCTATTTGGGAGTAAACCTGACGGCATCATATTCATCTATATATTCCCATAATTTTCCCGCCTTATTTCAGGATCTTAAACGTCAGATGACTAAATGGATGTCTCTTCCCATATCTATGTTTGGCCGCATAGTGGCAGTTAAAATGTCCATTTTGCCAAAATTACTCTATTTATTTGAGACGCTCCCGGTACATGTACCAAGAACGGAGCTACGAGCACTACCGGACGGTATATTTAAATTTATATGGAATTGGAAGAGACATAGGATAGCTAGTAGTACCCTTGTGGCTCTAAAAACTCAGGAGGGGCTTGGCGGTCCCAGATATTACCAAATATTTTTGGGCCACCCACCTTAGAAGGCTACCGACATGGTCTAGACTCTATGCTTACTCTAGGTGGATGGAAATTGAAAAATTATGGATCGCCCCAATACACCCTAACTCTCTGTTGTGGTCCCCAATCCCCCAAACCCAACTACCAGACTTATTAGGACCAATGTTACACACATACAAAGTATGGCAGTATTGTAAACACCGTTTCTCTCTAATTTCCAAGAGGTCCTCCATGATGTCCTTCTTGTTTACCCCGCTCTTTAGTGCTGGATCACAAGCTTCTTTTATTACCATGGTTTTCCAGGAAAATGTTTAGATTTGCAGATCTGATAGATTACAGAACACTACAACTACTTTCATTTGATGAACTTAGGAGCTCTAGGTCACTTCCAGAGGCAACTAGGTACTATTACCTACAAATTCAGCATTTGTTTACCACTCTGTTTCACTCGAAACAAGTATCTATCCCCACGTCCCTTGAGAAGACGTGCAAGCTTTCGGAATTGACCAGAGGCCTTATATCTGAAATATATGTGCTCCTCTCGTCCCCGGCCTCTCCTACATCTATCCGACACTTATATATGTCTAAATGGGAATCGATCCTACACCGCTCTATTCCACTGGAAGAGTGGAGAACGATCTGGCAGAGAGCTGCGATGACATCAACCTGTGTTACCCACAGAGAGAATACTTATAAAATAATGATGTTCTGGTATCACACTCCAAGATTGTTACATAAGTTCAATCCTAATATTTCGGATAGATGTTGGAGATGTGGCACAGAGGAGGGTTCACATAATCATATTTTCTGGGAATGTCGGATTATAACCCCTTTCTGGGCCATGGTGCAGGAAGTTCTCTACAATCTGTTTGAGGTCAGGTTCCCCCTAGACCCTTACACATATCTGCTAAATATCACACATATACCTCTGAAGAAACACTTATTGAAGTTAATGTTATATGATCTAACTGCGGCAGACGTTTACTGGCTAGATTTTGGAATCGGACAGATTGCCCGTCACGGGCTGAACTCATCACTAGTATACTAGAAGTCAGACGCCTTGAACATTTGTCGGCCACATTGCTTGCCTCTGTGGATAAATTCGACCGAGTTTGGAAACAATGGGACCTGGTGTTTGATGCTCCTGAATGAATGGGCCTTCACCTCACTCCCCCCATCCTAGCCCTATTGTGTCATGTCTTGTCACCCTTCTTTGTGTGTCCAAAGCTCTTTCTTAGGCCTCATGCACACTACCGTTTTTTCTTCCGTGGGTCTTCCTTGATTTTTGGAGGATCCACGGACATGAAGGAAAAAGTCGTTTTGGTGTCCGCCTGGCCGTGTGGAGCCAAACAGATCCGTCCTGACTTACAATGCAAGTCAATGGGGACGGATCCATTTGACGTTGACACAGTATGGTGCAATTGCAAACGGATCCGTCCCCCATTGACTTTCAATGTAAAGTCAGGAGTCCCTATTATACCATGGGATCTGAGTTTTCTCCAATCCGATGGTATATTTTAACTTGAAGCATCCCCATCACCATGGGAACGCCTCTATGTTAAAATATACCATCGGATTTGAGTTATATCGTGAAAACTCATATCCGACAGTATATTCTAACACAGAGGCGTTCCCATAGTGATGGGGACGCTTCATGTTAGAATATACTAAGAACTGTGTACATGACTGCCCCCTGCTGCCTGGCAGCACCCGATCTCTTACAGGGGGCTGTGATCTGCACAATTAACCCCTCAGGTGCCACACCTGAGGGGTTAATTGTGCGTATTATAGCCCCCTGTAAGAGATTAGGTGCTGCCAGGCAGGAGGGGGCACACACCCCTCCCTCCCCTGTATTACATTCATTGGTGGCCAGTGCGGCACCCCCTCCCCCCCCCCCCCCCCCCAATTAAAATCCCCCCCCTTGGTTAGTTTAATAGAGGTCTGCAACCAGCGCAGGATAAATGTCTGCATTTATCCTGCATATAAATGTATGTATATTGTTTGATACCTCCATTTGCAATATAACACGAAAAAACCTAACATGAGCAAAAGCTGTTCCCTTGGACAAAATACAGTCAAAAACAAATATTGACTCAACATCATATCTTCTTAAATATCTCTGTGTCTCACTAACTACACACTGCGCACGTCTGACCTGGACATTTAAAATCTTCACAAAAAAATATATATGTATATTTTACCTGTTTATAAGCTTATGCTGTTGCTATTTCTCATTGTATATGTACATATATCTCAGCAAGCATGCGCTGACTTCTGTATGGCTTTTAAGTCTTGGTGTCAGGGAACAGCTTTTGCTCATGTTAGTTTTTTTCGTGTTATATTGCAAATGGAGGTATCAAACAATATACACTGCTCAAAAAAATAAAGGGAACACTTAAACAACACAATGTAACTCCAAGTCAATCACACTTCTATGAAATCAAATTGTCCACTTAGGAAGCAACACTGAGTGACAATCAATTTCACATGCTGTTGTGCAAATGGGATAGACAACAGGTGGAAATTATAGGCAATTAGCAAGACACCCCCAATAAAGGAGTGGTTCTGCAGGTGGTGACCACAGACCACTTCTCAGTCCCTATGCTTTCTGGCTGATGTTTTGGTCACTTTTGAATGCTGGCGGTGCTTTCACTCTAGTGGTAGCATGAGACGGAGTCTACAACCCACACAAGTGGCTCAGGTAGTGCAGCTTATCCAGGATGGCACATCAATGCGAGCTGTGGCAAGAAGGTTTGCTGTGTCTGTCAGCATAGTGTCCAGTGCATGGAGGCGCTACCAGGAGACAGGCCAGTACATCAGGAGACGTGGAGGAGGCCGTAGGAGGGCAACAACCCAGCAGCAGGACCGCTACCTCCGCCTTTGTGCAAGGAGGAACAGGAGGAGCACTGCCAGAGCCCTGCAAAATGACCTCCAGCAGGCCACAAATGTGCATGTGTCTGCTCAAACGGTCAGAAACCGACTCCATGGGGGTGATATGAGGGCCCGACGTCCACAGGTGGGGGTTGTGCTTACAGCCCAACACCGTGCAGGACGTTTGGCATTTACCAGAGAACACCAAGATTGGCAAATTCGCCACTGGCGCCCTGTGCTCTTCACAGATGAAAGCAGGTTCACACTGAGCACATGTGACAGACATGACAGAGACTTGAGACGCCGTGGAGAACGTTCTGCTGCCTGCAACATCCTCCAGCATGACCGGTTTGGCATTGGGTCAGTAATGGTGTGGGGTGGCATTTCTTTGGAGGGCCGCACAGCCCTCCATGTGCTCGCCAGAGGTAGCCTGACTGCCATTAGGTACCGAGATGAGATCCTCAGACCCCTTGTGAGACCATATGCTGGTGCGGTTGGCCCTGGGTTCCTCCTAATGCAAGACAATGCTAGACCTCATGTGGCTGGAGTGTGTCAGCAGTTCCTGCAAGACGAAGGCATTGATGCTATGGACTTGCCCGCCCGTTCCCCAGACCTGAATCCAATTGATCACATCTGGGACATCATGTCTCGCTCTATCCACCAACGTCACGTTGCACCACAGACTGTCCAGGAGTTGGCAGATGCTTTAGCCAGGTCTGGGAGGAAATCCCTCAGGAGACCGTCCGCCACCTCATCAGGAGCATGCACAGGCGTTGTAGGGAGGTCATACAGGCACGTGGAGGCCACACACACTACTGAGCCTCATTTTGACTTGTTTTAAGGACATTACATCAAAGTTGGATCCGCCTGTAGTGTGTTTTTCCACTTTAATTTTGAGTGTGACTCCAAATCCAGACCTCCATGGGTCGAAAATTTGATTTCCATTTTTTTATTTTTGTGTGATTTTGTTGTCAGCACATTCAACTATGTAAAGAACAAAGTATTTCAGAAGAATATTTAATTTATTCCGATCTAGGATGTGTTATTTTTGTGTTCCCTTTATTTTTTTGAGCAGTGTATATACATTTATGTGCAGGATAAATGCAGACATTTATCCTGCGCTGCTTGCAGACCGCTATTAAACTAACCAAGGGAGGGGGGGGGATTTTAATTAGGAGGGAGGGGGAGAGAGGGGAGGCCGCACTGGCCACCAATGAATGTAATACAGGGGAGGGAGGGGATGGTGCCCCCTCCTGCCTGGCAGCATCTGATCTCTTACAGGGGGCTATGATACGCACAATTAACCCCTCAGGTGCGGCACCTGAGGGGTTAATTGTGCGGATCACAGCCCCCTGTAAGAGATTGGGTGCTGCCAGGCAGCAGGGGGCAGTCATGTACACAGTTCGTAGTATATTCTAACTTGAAGCGTCCCCATCACTATGGGAACGCCTCTGTGTTAGAATATACTGTCGGATATGAGATTTCACGAAGTGAAAACTCAGCTCTGAAAAAGCTTTTATGCAGACAGATCTGCTGATCCGTCTGTGTGAAAGTAGCCTACGGCCACGGACCACGGACGCGGATGTCAATCTTGTGTGCATCCGTGTTTTTTCACGGACCCATTGACTTGAACCGTTGTCCGTCAAAAAAATAGGACAGGTCATATTTTTTTGACGGACAGGAAACACGGATCACGGCCGCGGATGAACAACGGTGCATTTTCCGAGTTTTCAACGGACCCATTGAAAGTCAATGGGTCCACAGAAAATCACGGAAAATGGAACAACGGCCATGGATGCACACAACGGTCGTGTGCATGAGGCCTTACAGTAATTTTTTGTGTGACTTCATACAGATTATATGATGGCACACATCATGTCATTACAGCAATCTGTTGACCCTTACTACAGTATTACTTTTCAATGATTATTATATCTGTATTTTTTGTATGCATGCTTTGAGCCTGTATATTTACATAACGATGTAAAGCATGCTATCTTTTGCTCAATGCTCTGCGTTGTATCTCTGTAACATGAAGAGTGTACACCAGAGAAATAGTTTTTTCATACGTGTTTATTTTTGGATTTTTTTTTCAATAAATAGACAATTGAAAAAAAAAAGAACATATAACTGCACCGCTGAATGGCAAATAGGCCCTTATTTTTTTCCACTTATACACGCCACAAAAGGCTTTAGAACATATAACTACACCGCTGAGCGGCAAATAATATTTTTTTTTTTGTCACTAATACATGCCAATAAGGGCTTTAGAACATGTAACTGCAACGCTGAACTGTAAATATTATATATATTTTTGTCACTAATAAATGCCAAAAAGGTCTTTAGAACATATAACTACACCGCTGAACAGCAAATATATATTTTTTTGCCACTAATACATGCCAAAAAGGGCTGTAATGTTCTCACTTCACAACACAACTGAAAATTCTTTTTTTTGTGCCACTAATACATGCCAAAAAGCGCTTTAAAACATATAACTGCACCGCTGAACGGCAAATAATATATATTTTTTTTGCCACTAATACACGCTAAAAAGGGCTTTAGAACATATAACTGCACCGCTGAACGGCAAATAGACCCTCATTTGTTTCCACTTTTACAAGCCACAAAAGGTTTTAGAACATATAACTGCACTGCTGAATGCCAAATAATATATATTTTTTTGCCACTAATGCACGGCAAAAAGGGCTTTAGAACATGTAACTGCAACGCTGAACGGTAAATATTATATATATTTTTGCCACTTATACATGTCAAAAAGGTCTTTAGAACATATAACTGCACCGCTGAACAGCAAATATATATTTTTTTGCCACTAATACATGCCAAAAAGGGCTGTAATGTTCTCACTTCAGAACACAACCGCAAATTCTTTTTTTTGTGCCACTAATACATGCCAAAAAGGGCTTTAAAACCTATAACTGCACCGCTGAACGGCAAATAATAAATATTTTTTTGCCACTAATAAACTCCAAAAAGGGCTTTAGAACATTTAACAGCACCGCTGAACGGCAAATATATTTTACTTTTGCCACTAATAAACAACAAAAAGGGCTGAATTTTAGCACTTTAAAACACAACGGCTAATAAGTCCTTTTTTCCCACAAATACGAGCCAAAAATGCTTTAGAACATATAACTGCATCGCACAAGGGCAAATAAGACATAGAAATATTTCCTTGTAATGAACCCTGTTACTGCCTGTATCAAACAGCACTTTCACCCCAATAACAAGAATGGTTTGCTGGAATTACAGAGCTGTATAATGGCAATTTGGATCCACAGTCAGTGCCTCAATAGGATTGTTCCTATTACCAAGACTGTAAACTCCCCTACTGAACCCTGTTCTGGTTCAATACTGTGGAATGATTCCTCCCTATCCTTTTCCTGAACTTCACTGAGTTGCTTGCTCCGTGTCCAAACACGTGCAACAGTCATTTTAGGAAAAAAATATGATTCTTTACCACGAAGCGTGAGGAAATTTGGTGCAAATTCCACTTTGTCAACTTCGATTTGCTCATCTCTAACTGTGACCAAATGATTTTTTTTTTATTAACCTTGAATTTTTTTAAATAAATAGTGGTCAATGGACAGAGTCTGGTACAATGTACAGTAACTGTGATGCTGAATAATACAACGGGTCTGTGATCAACTACATTGAAATATTTTTTACTAAAAATGCTTCATTGGACAAAGTCAATTAACCCTCTTCCCAACTTGTTGGGAGTCAGGAGCTAAGCAGGTGTCTAAGCTTCTAAGTGCCTGCAGTTTTACACAGCAGGCACCCGAAAGCAGAGTCTGTGATTAGTGAGAATGCCAGTCATGGACATTTAATGCATCAGATGCCATGATCAATTGCAACCATGGCATTTGAGTAGTGTTTTCTCGAGAGTGATGTGCTCCCAGGGATCTAATGGCTCCCCTTCCTCGAGAACATGGGAATCATTCAGTTGCCAAGACAGGCTCAAGCCTTCTGAGGGATCCGAGGCTCATCATAGCTAAGCTTATATCAGGCCCTCCTTATGGCCATACTGAATCTCCTATAGACTGCAATGTTAAATCATTGTAGTCTATGGAAAAAGCAGTGTAGATCAACATATGTTAAAGTTCCCTAGGACATAAATTTAAAAAAAGTTATAGGGGTGATGCAGAATATGGTGATACAAAGAAGAATTTAATTTCTAAAGTTTTTATTTAATTTACTATATACAGTATATCACAAAAGTGAGTACACCAGTAACATTTTTGTAAATATTTCATTATATCTTTTCATGGGACAACACTGAAGATCTGACACTTTGATATAATGTAAAGTAATCAGTGTACAGTTTGTATAACAGTGTAAATTTGGTAAGCTCTCAAAATAACTCAACACACAGCCATTAATGTCTAAACCGCTGGCAACAAAAGTGAGTATGCCCCTAAGTTAAAATGGCAGAATTAGCCATTTTCATTCCCCGGTGTCATGTGACTCTTTAGTGTTACAGGGTCTCAGGTGTGAATGGAGAGCAGGTGTGCTACATTCGGTGCTATTGCTCTCACACTCTCTCATACTGGTCACTGGAAGATCAACATGGCACCTCATGGCAAAAAACTATCTGAGGATCTGAAAAAAATAATTGTTGCTCTACATAAAGATGGCCAAGGCTATAAGAAAATTGCCAACACCCTGAAACTAAGCTGCAGCATGGTGGCCAAGACCATACAGTGGTTTAACAAGACAGGTTCCACTCAGAACAGTCCTCACCATGGTTAACCAAAGAAGTTGAGTGCACGTGCTCAGCGTCATACCTAGAGGTTGTATGAGGGCTGCCAGCATTGCTGCAGAGATTAAAGGGGTGGGGGGCTCAGCCTGTCAGTGCTCAGACTATACGCCGCACACTGCATCAAATTGGTCTGCATTGCTGTCATCCCAGAAAGAAGCCTCTTCTAAAAATGATGCACAGGAAAGCCCGCAAACAGTTTACTGAAGACAAGAACCATGTCCTGTGGTCTGATGAGACCAAGATAAACTTAATTTGTTCAGATGGTGTCAAGCGTGTGTGGCGGCAACCAGGTGAGGACTACAAAGACAAGTGTCTCTTGCCTACAGTCAAGCATGGTGGTGGGGGTGTCATGGTTTGGGGCTGCATGAGTGCTGTTGGCTGTGGGGAGCTCCACTACATTTAGGGAACAATGAATGCCAACGTGTACTGTGACATACTGAAGCAGAGCATGGTCCTCTCCCTTCAGAAACTGGGCCACAGGGCAGTATTCCAACATAACGATCCCAAACACACTGCCAAGATGATCATTGGCTTTGCTAAAGAAACTGAGGGTAAAGGTGCTGGACTGGCCAAGCATGCCTCCAGACCTAAACCCTATTGAGCATCTGTAGGGAATCCTCAAACGGAAAGTAGAGGAGTGTAAGGAGCAGAGCTCCATAATGTCGTCATGGAGGAGTGGAAGAGGATTCCAATGGCAATCTGTGAAGCTTTATTGAACTCCATGCCCAAGAGAGTTAAGTCAGTGCTGGAAAATAATGGTGACTACACAAAATATTGACATTAACGACTGTGTGTTGAGTTATTTTAAGGGCACACCAAATTTACACTGTTATACAAGCTGTACACTGACTACTTTACATTGTATCAAAGCGTCATATCTTCAGTGTTGTCCAATGAAAAGATATAATAAAATATTTACAAAAATGTGAGGGGTGCACTCACTTTTGTGAGATACTGTGTGTGTGTGTGTGTGTGTATATATATATATATATATATATATATATATTAGTTTAGAGTATTTATAGTGGAAAAAGCACTAAAACACAACGAAAAACTACAAAAATGTGGTATCGCTGTAATCATACTGACATGGAGAATGAAGTTAACAAGTAAGCTTTACTGTATAGGCAACACCATAAAAACAAGGCATACATTGTACCAAACTCTGTGCAACTGACCCCTTTTTTATAAATAAATAAAAATTTTAAAGTTAATTTAAATGGAACCTGTCACCTCCAAAACACATTTTAAACCGACATCATTACCTTACAGTAGCCCCCAGTGTGTTCCTAATCATGTTTTTCATTCCTCCACTGGTTGTTGTATACTTTATAAAAATGCTCTTTAAGGTTACTTTCACACTTGCGGGAGTGTGATCCGGCGGGCAGTTCCGTCGGAACTGCCCGCCCGATCCGCCGATCTGCATGTGATTGAAAGCATTTGTGAGACGCATCCGGATGCGGATCCATTTCACAAATGCATTGCAAGAACGGATCCGTCTCTCCGCTTGTCAAGCGGACAGACGGATCCGCCTTGTATCTTGTATCTGCATGCGCAGACCGGAAGAACGGATCCGGCATTCCGGTATTTTAAATGTTGTTGGATGGAGATAAAACCTAAGCCCGCCCCTTACGAGTCCTCCCTTCACTGTGACTGACATCCTGCTGTGAGGCTGGGATCGTGCAAGTCTCGCGCATGCACAGTGCGCTCCTTGTCACTGCGCAATCCCGTCTCTGGCTGCCGCACTCAGCTGGCCGATTTCCTCTCTCTGCGCATGTGCCGGGTTTTTCCATTGTGCGCTTGTGCGCCTGACACAGAGAGAAAAAAAGCAGCCTGCTGAGTGTGGGAGCCGGAGACAGGATTGCGCAGTGACACGGAGCGCACCGCGCATGTGCGACACTTGAACGATCCCAGACTCACAACAGGATGTCAATCACAGTGAAGAGAGGACGGGTAAGGGGCGGGCTTAGCTTGACTTGAAGCAAAAAGGCCGCTGCCCCCTTGACTTTCAAGCTGACTCTGAGGATAGCGAAAACTATTGGGTAATAGGGTAATGTGACCACAATAGTAGCAGCAGCAGCAGTGGCAGCACAGTATGGAACAGCAGTAGATGTGTGTGCGGCTGTTTAGGAGAAACAGTAGTGGTATTAGTGGCAACTGAGTAGCAGTAGTAGTAGTGGACACATAGGAGTAATGGAAGTGGCAGTAGGGGATTAGAGGCAATGGGGCAGCAGCTGCGACAGTGGTGGCAGTGGTAGCAGCAACCAAACATAATGAATCCATTTGGTTTCCGTTATGCAGGACTTTGTTTTTGGGCCAGAACCAAGACAGATCTGTTATGCTTGGCCATAGACTTCTGTTATGATGGATAATAAAGGCTTCCATTTTGCATTCTGTCATAGAATTCTGTTATATTCCGTTATAATAGAATCCATAACGGGGTTCCTCCACTGCCCGAACACCGATCCCGAACCTGTAAAGTTCAGGTTCGCTTATCCCTAGTGAGGGTCTAAAAGCAAGGCTATCCATTATCAGATTGCTTCATGTTAATGATAAGTATACAGCTTGTATACAGCTTGCTATTCTGGTCAGTGTGTTAGAGGACCCAGTTCTTTCTGCTCCCCACTCATTATCATCATCAGTCTCCTGCTCTTCCACCACTGACTCCTTCTGCTCCTCCTGTTCCAGTGGCAGTTCCTTCCTCATCCTCCACTTTGTCTTTCATGGGACTTTCTCCTTTTCGGTTCCCAATATGGGTGACCAGCAAGATGCATTGTACAACTAAATTGATCATGCTGGGAGCATGTGTTTTTTACACCAAATGCCAGTGCAGCCACAATGTTCCCATCACTGACCATCTTCCTCAGTTGGAGTTGGTGGGGAGACAGCTAGTGGAATGTTTGCTGCTTGATGTACTTTAGCAAGTGATTTGAGACTACCACCAAAAACTTAGAAATAGTGGAAAACTGGTCTATGTTGCACAAGTACAGCAATAGATTAAAAAAAATCTTATTATCAATAAGCACTAGTGTTGATCAAGCACCAAATTTCTCGTGTAGAACACTCCCCGATGCACAGGTGCTCTACAGAGCACCCTAGCACAATGGAAGTCAATGGGAGAACCTAAACATTAAACCAGGCACCCCCTGCTATGAAGAGGGGAGGGTGTTGGGACTCTAGTTCGGCTTAGGAGTCCCTGCTCTGACTCCATATATAGCTATGTCCATATATGGAGTCAGTGCTTGGGGACACCCAGTGTATTTAAATCTAATTTAGACTCTATTTCTGGCGGGATTTAAACTCACAACCTTCTACATAACAGCCAATAATCTTATCCACTACACTATAGAGCTTCATGGCCAGTTACTTAAAGGGAAAAAAAAAATATATTAAATACAGCAGAAGTCTCATATATATATATATATATATAAAACCACAAATAATGCAGCAGCACAGTCAGATGTAGAGCTCTGGGTGCAAGAAATCCTCACAGAGGCTGGCTTGTCCTCCAAGATATATATTTAAAGAATGAAGAGGCAGCACTTCCAGTTGTTAGGTGATAGGGTGACGACTAGTGTTGAGCGAACAGTTCGAGCATAGTTCGGGTCCGTACCGAATTTTGGGGTGTTCGTGACACGGACCCGAACCCGAACTTTTTCGTAAAAGTTCGGGTTCGGGTTCGTCGTTCGGCATGTATTTTGGCGCATTTTGAAAGGCTGCAAAGCAGCCAATCAACATGCATCATACTACTTGCCCTAAGATGCCATCGCAGCCATGCCTACTATTGGCAAGGCTGTGATTGGCCAAGTGCAGCATGTGACTCAGCCTCTTTATAAGCTTGTGCGCATGTCGGGACGTGCTCACTCCCGATGTGAATAGAACAGGGATAGACGCAGCTGATGCTAGGGCGAGAATAGGCAGGGATAATTGAATAACTGGAAGCAAATTTCTCTCCTCCACCTGTGATTCATCTGAACAACTGCAGCTGAGCTGCTTTTTTGATAGGGATTGGCTATTTTTAGAGTGGCCAGAGTGATTTTTCCATCCACATGTACCTGGGCTGACCACCGGCCGCCATTTTGCGACTTGTAGTGCTGCAGCAGAAGCTGCCACAGTGTGCATTCCAAAGCTCCAAACAAGTCAGACATCTACACCTGGGATTCAGACCAATAGCGATTTAGCAGCACAGTCCAAGGCTATTTTTTTTAAAGGTTGTGCAGACCATTTTGTGGCACATGTTACTGGGCTGATAGGCGGCGGCCATCTTGGGACTAGTGCTGCAGCACAATCTCTCCCAACATCCATTAATCACTTGTAATAGTGGTCTGTGCCATAGAAATCCTACATCAGGGACTTGGGTGTACTTGTGTCACCCCTACTAATACCAGTCCACCTGTAATCCATACAGTGAAAAGCCATAAAGTATTCCAGTGAGGGAATTTTTTTTTTATTTAAAAAAGGCCAAGTTAGTTTATCTGGCGTTCAATATACTAGATACAGTTAGGCCTGCGTTTCATACATCTGGAATTAGCAAACTAATGTGCTGGGGTTGGGAAAACATATATGTACCCATACTAGAATCTGTCAAAGAAAGCGGTACTCACATATAACAGTCATTCCATCTGTAATCCATACAGTCAAAAGACTGAAAGTATTCCAGTGAGGGAATTTTTTTTATTTAAAAAAGGCCAAGTTAGTTTATCTGGCGTTCAATATACTAGATACAGTTAGGCCTGCGTTTCATACATCTGGAATTAGCAAACTAATGTGCTGGGGTTGGGAAAACATATATGTACCCATACTAGAATCTGTCAAAGAAAGCGGTACTCACATATAACAGTCATTCCATCTGTAATCCATACAGTCAAAAGACTGAAAGTATTCCAGTGAGGGAATTTTTTTTTTATTTAAAAAAGGCCAAGTTAGTTTATCTGGCGTTCAATATACTAGATACAGTTAGGCCTGCGTTTCATACATCTGGAATTAGCAAACTAATGTGCTGGGGTTGGGAAAACATATATGTACCCATACTAGAATCTGTCAAAGAAAGCGGTACTCACATATAACAGTCATTCCATCTGTAATCCATACAGTCAAAAGACTGAAAGTATTCCAGTGAGGGGATTTTTTTTATTTAAAAAAGGCCAAGTTAGTTTATCTGGCGTTCAATATACTAGATACAGTTAGGCCTGCGTTTCATACATCTGGAATTAGCAAACTAATGTGCTGGGGTTGGGAAAACATATATGTACCCATACTAGAATCTGTCAAAGAAAGCGGTACTCACCTATAACAGTCATTCCATCTGTAATCCATACAGTCAAAAGACTGAAAGTATTCCAGTGAGGGAATTTTTTTTATTTAAAAAAGGCCAAGTTAGTTTATCTGGCGTTCAATATACTAGATACAGTTAGGCCTGCGTTTCATACATCTGGAATTAGCAAACTAATGTGCTGGGGTTGGGAAAACATATATGTACCCATACTAGAATCTGTCAAAGAAAGCGGTACTCACATATAACAGTCATTCCATCTGTAATCCATACAGTCAAAAGACTGAAAGTATTCCAGTGAGGGAATTTTTATTTTATTTAAAAAAGGCCAAGTTAGTTTATCTGGCGTTCAATATACTAGATACAGTTAGGCCTGCGTTTCATACATCTGGAATTAGCAAACTAATGTGCTGGGGTTGGGAAAACATATATGTACCCATACTAGAATCTGTCAAAGAAAGCGGTACTCACATATAACAGTCATTCCATCTGTAATCCATACAGTCAAAAGACTGAAAGTATTCCAGTGAGGGGATTTTTTTTATTTAAAAAAGGCCAAGTTAGTTTATCTGGCGTTCAATATACTAGATACAGTTAGGCCTGCGTTTCATACATCTGGAATTAGCAAACTAATGTGCTGGGGTTGGGAAAACATATATGTACCCATACTAGA
The DNA here is from genome assembly GCF_905171765.1 of Bufo bufo. Taxonomy (NCBI): domain Eukaryota; kingdom Metazoa; phylum Chordata; class Amphibia; order Anura; family Bufonidae; genus Bufo; species Bufo bufo. The sequence continues at coordinate 253,268,335 of NC_053391.1, read as the reverse complement.
ATCTGTCAAAGAAAGCGGTACTCACATATAACAGTCATTCCATCTGTAATCCATACAGTCAAAAGACTGAAAGTATTCCAGTGAGGGAATTTTTATTTTATTTAAAAAAGGCCAAGTTAGTTTATCTGGCGTTCAATATACTAGATACAGTTAGGCCTGCGTTTCATACATCTGGAATTAGCAAACTAATGTGCTGGGGTTGGGAAAACATATATGTACCCATACTAGAATCTGTCAAAGAAAGCGGTACTCACATATAACAGTCATTCCATCTGTAATCCATACAGTCAAAAGACTGAAAGTATTCCAGTGAGGGGATTTTTTTTATTTAAAAAAGGCCAAGTTAGTTTATCTGGCGTTCAATATACTAGATACAGTTAGGCCTGCGTTTCATACATCTGGAATTAGCAAACTAATGTGCTGGGGTTGGGAAAACATATATGTACCCATACTAGAATCTGTCAAAGAAAGCGGTACTCACATATAACAGTCATTCCATCTGTAATCCATACAGTCAAAAGACTGAAAGTATTCCAGTGAGGGGATTTTGCTTATAAAAAATAATATATTTCATTGTGGTGCGAGTTGAATCGCAACAATGAAGAAAAATACTATTAAGGGACGAGGACGCGGTCGTGGTGGTGTCCGTGGAGCCTCTGTTGCTGGTAGAGGACGTGGCCGTTCGGCCCCAGGCGCACACAGTAGGGAACGAACTCCCTCAACTAGCCGGCAGAATGTACCGCAATATCTCGTGGGGCCCAATGCCGCTCTTAGGATGGTAAGGCCTGAGCAGGTACAGGCATTAATCGATTGGGTGGCCGACAGTGCTTCCAGCACGTTCACCACATGGTCTTCCACCCAGTCTTCTGCGGAAAGCGCACAGGTGGCACCTGAAAACCAAGCCCATCAGTCTGTCACATCACCCCCAAGCATATCAGGGAAACGGTCTGAGCCACAAGTTATGCAGCAGTCTCTTCTTCTGTTTGAAGACTCTGCTTCCAGGGTTTCCCAGGGGCGTCCACCTAGCCCTTCCCCAGTGGAGGAAGACATACCATGCACTGACGCACAACCACTTATGTCTCCAGATGAAGAGGACATGGGAATACCACCACAGAAGAGTCACCGACTCTCTGATGATGACGAAACACAGGTGCCCACTGCCGCGTCTTTTTGCAGTGTGCAGACTGAACAGGAGGAGGTCAGGGAGGGAGACTGGGTGGAAGACGATGCAGAGGACGATGAGGTCTTAGACCCCACATGGACTGAAGGTCGTGGCGATGACTTTCACAGTTCAGAGGAAGAGGTAGTGGTGAGACCGAGACAACAGCGAAGCCAAAGAGGGAGCAGGGGGCCAAAGCAGACGAGCCGCCGCCCCCAGAGTTCGCCTGCTACTGGACATCGCCAACAGGGACCCAGCCCCACAAAGGCAGCTTCAAAGAGTTCCCTGGCATGGCACTTCTTTAAACAATGTCCTACCGACAAGACCCGAGTGACTTGCACGCTCTGCCATCAGAGCCTGAGGCGAGGCATTAACGTTCTGAACCTCAGCACAACCTGCATGACCAGGCATCTACATGCAAAGCATGAACTGCAGTGGGGTACACACCTTAAAAACCAGGCACTCGCTGAGGCTCCCCCTGCTCCCTCTACCGCTGCTGCCTCGGCTTCCGCCTCGAGAGGAATGTTGCCACCTGCCGAGCAGCAAACAGAGGATGTGCCACCGACACCACCACCACCGCCACCGTCAACTAGCGTCTCCACTATATCACACAGCAGCGTTCAGCTCTCAATATCTCAAACCTTAGAGAGGAAGCGCAAATTCCCCCCGAGTCACCCTCGAGCCCTTGGCCTGAACGCCAGCATTTCTAAACTGCTGGCCTTTGAAATGCTGTCATTCCGGCTGGTGGACACAGACAGCTTCAAACAGCTGATGGCCATGGCTGTCCCGCAGTATGTGGTTCCCAGCCGCCACTACTTCTCCAAGACAGCCGTGCCTTCCCTGCCATGCAAGTGTCCGATAAAATCAAGTGTGCACTGCGCAACGCCATTTGTGGCAAGGTCCACCTAACCACAGATACGTGGACCAGTAAGCACGGCCAGGGACGCTATATCTCACTAACTGCACACTGGATGAATGTAGTGGCGGCTGGGCCCCCGGCGGACAGTTCCTTGGCGCACGTCCTTCCGCCCCCTAGGATCGCAGGGCATCATTCTCTGCCTCCTGTAGCCTCCTCCTCCTACTCGGCTTCCTCCTCCACTGCTTCCACCAGCTCATCCGGTCAGCCACACACCTTCACCACCAACTTCAGCACAGCCCGGGGTAAACGTCAGCAGGCCATTCTGAAACTCATATGTTTGGGGGACAGGCCCCACAGCGCAAAGGAGTTGTGGCGGGGTATTGAACAACAGACCGACGAGTGGTTTCTGCCGGTGGGCCTCAAGCCAGGCCTGGTGGTATGCGATAATGGGCGAAATCTCGTGGCAGCTCTGGGACTAGCCGGTTTGACGCACATCCCTTGCCTGGCGCATGTGCTGAACTTGGTGGTGCAGAGGTTCATTCACCACTACCCCAACATGTCAGAGCTGCTGCATAAAGTGCGGGCCGTCTGTGCGCGCTTCCGCCGTTCACATCCTGCCGCTGCTCGCCTGTCTGCGCTACAGCGGAACTTCGGCCTTCCCGCTCACCGCCTCATATGCGACGTGCCCACCCGGTGGAACTCCACCTTGCACATGCTGGAGAGACTGTGCGAGCAGCAGCAGGCCATAGTGGAGTTTCAGCTGCAGCACGCTCGCGTCAGTCGTACTGCCGAACAGCACCACTTCACCACCAATGATTGGGCCTCCATGCGAGACCTGTGTGCCCTGCTGCGCTGTTTCGAGTACTCCACCAACATGGCCAGTGGCGATGACACTGTTATCAGCGTTACAATACCACTTCTATGTCTCCTTGAGAAAACACTTAGGGCAATGATGTTAGAGGAGGTGGCCCAGGTGGAGGAGGAGGAGGAGGATGAGGGCTCGTTTCTAACACTTTCGGGCCAGTCTGTTCGAAGTGGCTCAGAGGGAGGTTTGTTTAAGCAGCAGAGGACAGGTTCACAAGTCGCCAGCCAAGGCACTGTACTGGAGGACGAGGAGGATGAGGAGGAGGAGGTGGAGGGGGACGAGGATGACGCAAGTTCACAGCGGGGTGGCAGCCCAGGCCCATCACTGGTGCGTGGCTGGGGGGATACGGTGGACGATGACGATACGCCTCCCACAGAGGACAGCTTGTCCTTACCCATGGGTAGCCTGGCCCACATGAGCGAATATATGCTCCAATGCCTGCGCAACGACAGCAGAGTTGCCCACGTTTTAACGTGTGCAGACTACTGGGTGGCCACCCTGCTGGATCCCCGGTATAAAGACAATGTGCCCACTTTAATTCCTGAACTGGAGCGCGACCGTAAGATGCGCGAGTACAAGCGCACGCTGATAGAGGCGCTCTTGAGAGCATTCCCACATGTCACAGGGGAACAGGTGGAAGGTGAAGGCAGAGGAGTGGCAAGAGGTCGCCAACGCAGCTGTGTCACGGCCAGCTCATCTGAGGGCAGGGTTAGCATGGCAGAAATGTGGAAAAGTTTTGTCTCCACGCCACAGCTATCTGCACCGACACCTGATACGGAACGTGTTAGCAGGAGGCAGCATTTCACTAACATGGTTGAACAGTATGTCTGCACACCCCTCCACATCCTGACGGATGGTTCGGCCCCATTCAACTACTGGGTTTCGAAATTGTCCACGTGGCCAGAGTTAGCATGTTATGCCTTGGAGGTGCTTTCCTGCCCGGCGGCCAGCGTTTTATCTGAACGCGTATTCAGCACGGCAGGGGGCGTCATTACTGACAAGCGCAGCCGCCTGTCCACAGCCAACGTGGACAAGCTGACCTTCATAAAGATGAACCAGGCATGGATCCCACAGGACCTGTCCCTCCCTTGTGCAGAGTAGTCCTTATTAACTGCCTAAAACATGTCTTGTTGTGCTACGGGCCACTTCTTTATTTGATACAAATTTTATGAAACCCACAGTTGAATGAAACTCTTCTCTGTCTGGGCGCCGGGGCCTAACCAGATGAAAGTGGCCGGTTAAACTAACGGGTGACATGAAGCCATAACCTCTGCCATGCTACCTCTGTCTTCTGTCTGGGTGCTGAGGCCTAAGTCAAATAAAGCGGTCTTCTGCTGTGCTGGGGGATATGAAGCTAATCTCTGACCTCTCTCCTCTGTCTGGGTCCAAAGGCCTAAATCACTGAAAGAGGCCTTCTCCTGTGGTGTGTGATATGATGCCAGAATATGTGCTGTGGGGCCTCTCTCCTCTTCCTGGGTGCAGGGGTCAAAGTAACTCAATGGTGGCTTCTCCTGTGGTGGCTGATATGATGCCAGAATATGTGCTGTGGTGCCTCTCTCCTCTGTCTGGGTCCAAAGGCCTAAATCACTGAAAGAGGCCTTCTCCTGTGGTGTGTGATATGATGCCTGAATATGTGCTGTGGTGCCTCTCTCCTCTTCCTGGGTGCGGGGGTCAAAGTAACTCAATGGTGGCTTCTGCTGTGGTGGCTGATATGATGCCAGAATATGTGCTGTGGTGCCTCTCTCCTCTTCCTGGGTGCGGGGGTCAAAGTAACTCAATGGTGGCTTCTCCTGTGGTGGCTGATATGATGCCAGAATATGTGCTGTGGGGCCTCTCTCCTCTTCCTGGGTGCAGGGGTCAAAGTAACTCAATGGTGGCTTCTCCTGTGGTGGTTAGTATGATGCCAGAATATGTGCTGTGGGGCCTCTCTCCTCTTCCTGGGTGCAGGGGTCAAAGTAACTCAATGGTGGCTTCTCCTGTGGTGGCTGATATGATGCCAGAATATGTGCTGTGGTGCCTCTCTCCTCTTCCTGGGTGCGGGGGTCAAAGTAACTCAATGGTGGCTTCTCCTGTGGTGGCTGATATGATGCCAGAATATGTGCTGTGGGGCCTCTCTCCTCTTCCTGGGTGCAGGGGTCAAAGTAACTCAATGGTGGCTTCTCCTGTGGTGGTTAGTATGATGCCAGAATATGTGCTGTGGGGCCTCTCTCCTCTTCCTGGGTGCAGGGGTCAAAGTACCTCAATGGTGGCTTCTCCTGTGGTGGCTGATATGATGCCAGAATATGTGCTGTGGTGCCTCTCTCCTCTTCCTGGGTGCGGGGGTCAAAGTAACTCAATGGTGGCTTCTCCTGTGGTGGCTGATATGATGCCAGAATATGTGCTGTGGGGCCTCTCTCCTCTTCCTGGGTGCAGGGGTCAAAGTAACTCAATGGTGGCTTCTCCTGTGCTGATTGATATAAAGCTGATGGTTGTGCCATCTGACATGGTTGCCAAGGTCTGATTCAATGGGGGCCTACTCCTGTGGTGGTTGATATGATGCCTGATTCTCTGCTGTGAAACCTCTCTCCTCCGTCTGGGTGTAGGGGTCAAAGTCTTTCAAAGTCGCCTTCTCCTGTGCTGATTGATATGAAGCTGATGGTTGTGCCATCTGACATGGTTGCCGGGGTCCCATTAAATTGTGGCCTACTCCTGTGGTGGTTGATATGATGCCTGATTCTCTGATGTGGAACCTCTCTCCTCTGTTTGGGTGAAGGGGTCAAAGTAACTAAATGGTGGCTTCTCCTGTGGTGGCTGATATGATGCCAGAATATGTGCTGTGGTGCCTCTCTCCTCTTCCTGGGTGCGGGGGTCAAAGTAACTCAATGGTGGCTTCTCCTGTGGTGGCTGATATGATGCCAGAATATGTGCTGTGGTGCCTCTCTCCTCTTCCTGGGTGCGGGGGTCAAAGTAACTCAATGGTGGCTTCTCCTGTGGTGGCTGATATGATGCCAGAATATGTGCTGTGGTGCCTCTCTCCTCTTCCTGGGTGCGGGGGTCAAAGTAACTCAATGGTGGCTTCTCCTGTGGTGGCTGATATGATGCCAGAATATGTGCTGTGGTGCCTCTCTCCTCTTCCTGGGTGCGAGGGTTAAAGTAACTCAATGGTGGCTTCTCCTGTGGTGGCTGATATGATGCCAGAATATGTGCTGTGGTGCCTCTCTCCTCTTCCTGGGTGCAGGGGTCAAAGTAACTAAATGGTGGCTTCTCCTGTGGTGGTTGATATGATGCCTGATTCTCTGCTGTGAAACCTCTCTCCTCCATCTGGGTGTAGGGGTCAAAGTCTTTCAAAGTCGCCTTCTCCTGTGCTGATTGATATAAAGCTGATGGTTGTGCCATCTGACATGGTTGCCAGGGTCTGATTCAATGGGGGCCTACTCCTGTGGTGGGTGATCTAAATGCCTGATTCTCTGCTGTGAAACCTCTCTCCTCCGTCTGGGTGTAGGGGTCAAAGTCTTTCAAAGTCGCCTTCTCCTGTGCTGATTGATATGAAGCTGATGGTTGTGCCATCTGACATGGTTGCCGGGGTCCCATTAAATTGGGGCCTACTCCTGTGGTGGGTGATCTAAATGCCTGATTCTCTGCTTTGAAACCTCTCTCCTCCGTCCGGGTGTAGGGGTCAAAGTCTGTCAAAGTCGCCTTCTCCTGTGCTGATTGATATAAAGCTTATGCTTGTGCCATCTGACATGGTTGCCGGGGTCTGATTCAATGGTGGCCTACTCCTGTGGTGGGTGATCTAAATGCCTGATTCTCTGCTGTGTAACCTCTCTCCTCCGTCTGGGTGTAGGGGTCAAAGTAACTAAATGGTGGCCTACTCCTGTGGTGGGTGATATGATGCCTGGTTCTCTGCTGTGGGACCTCTCTCCTTTGTCTGGGTGCTGTGGTCAAAATAATAGTAAGTGACCTTCTCCATTGGTGGGTGACTTGAAGCCTGATTCTGTGCTATGGGACCTCACTCCAATTAATATTGTTTAATTTTTATTTATTTTATGTTAACTCATCATTTCCCTATCTACATTTGTTTGCAGGGGATTTAACTACATTTTGCTGCCTTTTGCAGCCCTCTAGCCCTTTCCGGGTGTGTTTTACAGCCTTTTTAGTGCCCAAAAGTTCGGGTCCCCATTGACTTCTATGGGGTTCGGGTTCGGGATGAAGTTCGGGTCGAGTTCGGATCCCGAACCCGAACATTTTTCGAAAGTTCGGCCGAACTCGTCGAACCCGAACATCCAGGTGTTCGCTCAACTCTAGTGACGACCCCAAACTTTATTCCAGCTACGTTTCTGCCTTCTCAATGAGGCCTTTGTCAAGCTACAACAGAGCTACACTGTGGGGTTTATATACCCACAATCCAATACAAATTGGTGCAATTAGTGAAACCACATGTTGACAATAAAATCACATGATCCTAAAAACGTCACATCTCACATGACTATTTGTGTAAACATATTCTACATGTCAAAAATCTTTATACAAAAGTTGTAATATATTCAATAGTGAAGCACCTACATAATAGGTTTTATACATATTATACATAGTGTTCCAATGTGCTGTATCAATATCCCTCGTGTCCAGCTTCTAATTACACATATGTGAGTAAAAAAGTGCTCCATCCATTAAGGGTTAAAATCAAATACTCGATGCAGTTGCATCATATTAAACTTTAAAAACTTTTTGGGACTAACCGTCATTGATCAGCCCGGCGTGCTAGCATCAGCGTCCCTCCGTCCGCCAGGCTCATGCGCCGCGTCATGCGTCATCCGTCCACCTCCTCACGTCGCCGCGCCATCACGCACGCACCCTGGAACGCAACTTCGCCCAGTGGAGCGCACAGTGAGCATAGCGGCGGCGGGGGGAGGGAAAGAAAAGACACATGACCGGACACACTGCCGGAGCGTCGAGGGGGCGTGCCTGTAGCCATGGTGACACAGTGGAAATCAATACAAAACAAGAAGAGAGGAACATCGAGGCAGTCACGAGCGCATAATTACCTAGCCAACCTGCATATTGATGTGCAAATGAACCCAGGAGTGGCGGCCACTACAGCATCCGTTCACTGACCTGACGTAGTGCGCCCCCTAGGTTAATATGCACATCCAGAGTGAAAAATCTGTGCAGTTACAATGGGAGGGATCCATCTCATCTCCATGCACTTAAAACTTGGTATACATACAGCCAACTTCTAGCTTATAGATTCCCGGTCAAAGCTGGCATCTAGTACCATTTTAGTAAAAATTGATGCAGGTCGGGTTGTCCTAACGTGCTACGCGTGACTCGTCATCAACGCCCCTCTTCAGCATAAGCCACTGGTCACCATTATGTCAGCGCGCCGGGGTGGTCCATGCACGGAGTAGTCCAATCATGAGACAAAGGTTCATTATATTCTTCAAAACTTCCATCTATAAAAAAACCAAAGGTATATGAGTGTATTTATCATACAATAGATTACAAATAGCACTGTTGTATATCCTCCCCATTCGACTCAACGAATAATATCACCTCCACGTCTGATGAGCAAATAACACATTACCTATCCACATAACTCCCATCTGCATTCAGCATTAAGACCATCAGGTCTAAGTGTACGCAATTTGTGTATCCACATGATCTCACGTTGTTTCAACTTTTTTTCCCTGTTACCTCCCCTTTTAAGTGGGGGAATAAAATCTATCACCCTGAACTTGAGATCCTTTTACCCTGTGTCCAGCTTCTACAAAGTGCTTGGACACCGGGAGATCTCTCCGTTTCGGACGGATGGAGTACCTGTGATAGTTCATTCGCGTCTTCACATCACAAGTAGTCTCCCCAACATATAGGAGACTACAGGGGCATGTCAATAGATAGACCACGAATGAACTATCACAGGTCAAGAAATGTCTGATCTCAAACACTCTATTGGTCACTGGGTGTGTAAATGTTTCTCCCTTCAACATATAGTTGCAGTTTACACAGTTCAAACATGGATAGCTCCCAATTTTTTTTCGACCCATGTATGTCTGAACTGCGGTTTTATCACCCGGTGTCCAAGCACTTTGTAGAAGCTGGACACAGGGAAAAGGATCTCAAGTTCAGGGTGATAGATTTTATTCCCCCACTTAAAAGGGGAGGTAACAGGGAAAAAAAGTTGAAACAACGTGAGATCATGTGGATACACAAATTGCGTACACTTAGACCTGATGGTCTTAATGCTGAATGCAGATGGGAGTTATGTGGATAGGTAATGTGTTATTTGCTCATCAGACGTGGAGGTGATATTATTCGTTGAGTCGAATGGGGAGGATATACAACAGTGCTATTTGTAATCTATTGTATGATAAATACACTCATATACCTTTGGTTTATTTATAGATGGAAGTTTTGAAGAATATAATGAACCTTTGTCTCATGATTGGACTACTCCGTGCATGGACCACCCCGGCGCACTGACATAATGGTGACCAGTGGCTTATGCTGAAGAGGGGCGTTGATGACGAGTCACGCGTAGCACGTTAGGACAACCCGACCTGCATCAATTTTTACTAAAATGGTACTAGATGCCAGCTTTGACCGGGAATCTATAAGCTAGAAGTTGGCTGTATGTATACCAAGTTTTAAGTGCATGGAGATGGGATGGATCCCTCCCATTGTAACTGCACAGATTTTTCACTCTGGATGTGCATATTAACCTAGGGGGCGCACTACGTCAGGTCAGTGTACGGATGCTGTAGTGGCCGCCACTCCTGGGTTCATTTGCACATCAATATGCAGGTTGGCTAGGTAATTATGCGCTCGTGACTGCCTCGATGTTCCTCTCTTCTTGTTTTGTATTGATTTCCACTGTGTCACCATGGCTACAGGCACGCCCCCTCGACGCCCCGGCAGTGTGTCCGGTCATGTGTCTTTTCTTTCCCTCCCCCCGCCGCCGCTATGCTCACTGTGCGCTCCACAGGGCGAAGTTGCGTTCCAGGGTGCGTATGTGATGGCGCGCCGACGTGGGAGGTGGACGGATGACGCATGACGCGGCGCATGCGCCTGGCGGACGGAGGGACGCTGATGCTAGCACGCCGGGCTGATCAATGACGGTTAGTCCCAAAAAGTTTTTAAAGTTTAATATGATGCAACTGCATCGAGTATTTGACCCTTAATGGATGGAGCACTTTTTTACTCACATATGTGTAATTAGAAGCTGGACACGAGGGATATTGATACAGCACATTGGAACACTATGTATAATATGTATAAAACCTATTATGTAGGTGCTTCACTATTGAATATATTACAACTTTTGTATAAAGATTTTTGACATGTAGAATATGTTTACACAAATAGTCATGTGAGATGTGACGTTTTTAGGATCATGTGATTTTATTGTCAACATGTGGTTTCACTAATTGCACCAATTTGTATTGGATTGTGGGTATATAAACCCCACAGTGTAGCACTGTTGTAGCTTGACAAAGGCCTCATTGAGAAGGCAGAAACGTAGCTGGAATAAAGTTTGGGGTCGTCACCCTATCACCTAACAACTGGAAGTGCTGCCTCTTCATTCTTTGAATATATATATATATATATATATTTTTAATTTTTTTATTTTTTTTTTATTTTTTTTTTGTAACTGGCCATGCAGCACTATAGTGTAGTGGTTAAGATTCTTGGCTGTAATGTAGAAGGTTGTGAGTTCGAATCCCTTCATAAATAGAGGCTACATTTAATTTAAATATATATATATATATATATAGAGAGAGAGACGGAAGAAGTCGGACTGCACTCCAAAATGATAGTGAAATAAACAATTTATTCACCCATAATATGGCAAACTTGCTGCGACGTTTCGGCTCACAAAAGCCTTCCTTGTGAGCCGAAACGTCGCAGCAAGTTTGCCATATTATGGGTGAATAAATTGTTTATTTCACTATCATTTTGGAGTGCAGTCCGACTTCTTCCGTCTCTACAATACTTGGGGTATTGCCGCTACCCCGTGCTGGACGTTGCACCCACACCTTGGCTGGTGGTCCCGCTGGATTTTCTCTTTTTTCTATATATATATTATATATATTTTTTTTTTCATATTTTTTTGTAATTACACATTTTTTACAATAAATTATCTGTGGATCACTTCAGCTGGACAAGATGGAATAGGTGCTCTTGGTCTAAGTGGCCCACCCGGCCACGAGCAAGTGATAAATTATAAAATGGATAGACCAGGCACTCAATATATGTTACTAAAATGAGATATTTATTTTACACAATGATAAAAAAGGGGTAAAATTGATAAAGTTAGTCCACCTGGACAATAAATGTGACAATATAATGTATCAATAACAATAAATATAGCAGCAATAATGCAACAGTGCAACACAAGTGGCATAGGACAAATAGGTGATAAATCGCATTCAATAATGTTATTTGGATCCAAAATGTGTAACTCTGGAATTAAGTTAATCACAATAGCAGCATAGATAGTTCCTTAAGGAGAAATAGCAGCATAGATAGTTCCTTAAGGAGAAATAGCAGCATAGATAGTTCCTTAAGGAGAAATAGCAGCATAGATAGTTCTTTGTAGAGAAATAGCAGCATACATAGTTCCTTATAGAGAATCGTAAGGTAGTCTCCCAATTCAGGAAATTTGGGTAAAGACAATTCCGCTCCTACCTCATAAAGCTGTTGAAAAAGTTAGCAAAAACCGAAAGGATCGGTCAACTATTAACTTTTTTAACAGCTTTATGGGGTAGGAGCGGAATTGTCTTTACCCAAATTTCCTGAATTGGGAGACTACCTTACGATTCTCTATAAGGAACTATCTATGCTGCTATTTCTCTACAAATAACTATCTATGCTGCTATTTCTCCTTAAGGAACTATCTATGCTGCTATTTCTCCTTAAGGAACTATCTATGCTGCTATTGTGATTAACTTAATTCCAGAGTTACACATTTTGGATCCAAATAACATTATTGAATGCGATTTATCACCTATTTGTCCTATGCCACTTGTGTTGCACTGTTGCATTATTGCTGCTATATTTATTGTTATTGATACATTATATTGTCACATTTATTGTCCAGGTGGACTAACTTTATCAATTTTACCCCTTTTTTTATCATTGTGTGAAATAAATATCTCATTTTAGTAACATATATTGAGTGCCTGGTCTACACATTTTTTACAATTAGTAAAGAAATATAAAATATATACATTTAATTTGGCCTCTATTTCTGAAATGTTTCTAGCGGGATTTGAACTCACAACCTTCTACATTACAGCCAAGAACCTTAACCACTACACTATAGAGCTGCATGACCAATTACTTAAAAAAAAAAAAAAGAGACTTCTGCTGTATAGAAATACTTACTACTAGTAAATATTCCTATACAGCAGAAGTCTCATATTTTATTTTATTTTTAGTAACTGGCCATGCAGCTCTATAGTGTAGTTGTGTCACGGTCGTATTGTTTGACCATGACGCGGTTGCCGTGCAGACTGGTTGCCAGGGGCAATGAGTAGTTTTCAGTTTGCACGTGCACTTCCCCTTAGGTGATTCTTCCTGCTGTTTGGTGAGTGTGGGGTTAATTTCCTGACTTGGTGTGGTCTCTTAGAGCTATTTAGCCTAGGCGTGTTGCATGGAGGTTAGTGGTGCTCTAGCCTTGCTTTGGGCTGGAAGCTATGCTGCTTTCTGTGGCTATTCCATCTGCCCAGTCATTGAGGGCCACCTTGTTGGACTTCAAGGTCTTTTAGCAATGTCATCCCTATGTCTTCTCCATGTCTCCACCCATCCTTATGTGTCTATGTTTGATTTGGGATTTGGTTATGTCTTGTGCGTTGTTACATGTCTGGTCTGTTGATGCATATCTGCTAGACATTTCCCCTGTTCGTCTTCTGAACCTAAAGACATTAGCAGCCTTGCCTGGAGCCACCTTGCTTCGGTGTCCGTATGGGGGTCCAGGTTGTTGTTGTGTGGTTATTCCATCTTTGCTGCGGCAGGTAAGTGTTTGATGTTCTGTTGTTACGCTGTGTTCTTACCTGCCGTGCAGTTGCTGCATTGTCTTTCCCCCTGTCAGCTACTGGGCGCTGGAGATGCCTTTTATCTGTGGTAATGGATAAACAGAAGGTCTCTGCCCTGTCATGATGTTGAGGGTGATGCAGGGATTCCTAGACCTCTAGGTTCGTGGGTATGAGCCCCCTTACCATTGAAGGCGGCTCATACAGCCAGGAGACTAGGGCTATTTTAAGGGAGCTTTAGGAGGTGACCAGCTCCCTTTTCCCTGCCTACGGCCTGGTACCTGGTGACATTGTACGGTGGGGAGTTTCCCTCACTCCCCACCGTGACAAGTTGTTAACATTCTTGCCTTAATCTAGAAGGTTGTGAGTTTGAACACTGCCAGAAACTTTTCAGAAATAGAGGCTAAATTAGATTTAAATACACTAACTCGAGCATACACGATATTTGATCATGAAAAGATTTTTTATCTATTGCTATGCTTGTATCCCCACATATTGCTCCACTAGAAAAGAGACATGCAAGCTATACTCCTTTTCAAAAAGGAAAGGAAAACTGACTGTCTCATACCAAGAACCCAGCTCTATCTGGGTAACTACCCTTTAACAGAACTGAGCTAAGAAAATGTGCTTGACTGCCTGAGAGGCCTTGGTTGGGGTACTATTTATTCTTAAAGGGCTTCTGTCACCCCACAAAACATTTTTTTTTTTTGTTTTTTTGTTTTTTTGGGTTACTTATAATCCCTATACTGCGATTTATGCATACATACTGTAATTAATCATTTTGGTTCAGCAGATTCTGTTAAAAACATACTTTTAAAATATGCAAATTACCTTGCTACCAGCAAGTAGGGCGGCTACTTGCTGGTAGCAGCCACCTCCTCCTATCCTAAAAACGCCCCCTCCGCATGTTTATGACAGGGCCAGCGGACGGGATCTTTCTCTGCTGGCCCTGTTTGCATTCAAAATCTGGCGCCTGCGCCGTACTTGTCTTCAGTCGGCGCAGGCGCACTGAGAGGACGCTCGCTCGGCCGCTCCTCCCTTAATGCGCCTGCGCAGGGTGTAGATGTGACGTCATCGGAGCAGGCACATTGAGGATGGAGCGGCCGAAGGAGCGGCCGCCTCTCAGTGCGCCTGCGCCGACTGAATACCGTTATGGCGCAGGCGCGAGATCTTGATAGCAGACAGGACCAGCCAGAGGACGATCCCGTCCGCTGGCCCTGTCAATCAACATGCGGAGGGGGCGTCTTTAGGATAGGAGGATGCGGCTGCTACCAGCAAGTAGCCGCCCTACTTGCTGGTAGCAAGGTAATTTGCATATTTTAAAAGTATGTTTTTACCGGAATCTGCTGAACCAAAATGATTAATCACAGTATGTATGCATATATCGCAGTATAGGGATTATAAGTAACCAAAAAAAAAACCTGTTTAGTGGGGTGACAGAAGCCCTTTAAGGAGGAAGCTGAGTATGCATGAGGAGTATCGTAAGGCTACTTTCACACTAGCGTTCGGAGCGGGTCCGTCTGATGTTTCATCAGACGGATCCGCTCCTATAATGCAGACGTTTGCATCCGTTCAGAACGGATCCGTCTGCATTATAACTTAGAAAAATTTCTAAGTGTGAAAGTAGCCTGAGCGGATCCGTCCAGACTTTACATTGAAAGTCAATGGGGGACGGATCCGTTTGAAGATTGATCCGTCCCCATTGACTTACATTGTAAGTCTGGACGGATCCGCTTGCCTCCGCACGGCCAGGCGGACACCCGAACGCTGCAAGCAGCGTTCAGGTGTCCGCCTGCTGAGCGGAGCGGAGGCTGAACGCCGCCAGACTGATGCATTCTGAGCGGATCCGCGTCCACTCAGAATGCATTAGGGCTGGACGGATGCGTTCGGGGCCGCTTGTGAGCTCCTTCAAACGGAGCTCACAAGCGGAGCCCCGAACGCTAGTGTGAAAGTAGCCTTAAGAAGTCAATGGTCCTCTGGGTAAAATATATGAAAATTAGCGCACCTTAAATCTGCTGGCATCAAATTTGAATTTCTTTACCAGAAACCCAAAGGACCATTGCCTGGCCTACAAAACGCCATACTAAGAGAAAAAGTACTCCCCGACATGCATATATATTGTCGAGAAACCCTGAATAGAATATTAGTGTTTCTGTCTCTCTCTCTCATATATTACATAGTGTTATGTAACAACTTTATGGGTAATTGGAGCATATTTGATTTAGAAAGAATTAATTTCTACCATAAGCACACTTTTTTAAAAACCGAAACAAGATGAATTAATTTCTTTAAATGAGTAGAATTGATTTGCTCATCTCTAAATCTTAATTTAGCATGTCAATAGCAGTGTACAGTTCGGTTGCAGGCAGTGGACGTTTAATTGGATCTATATTTCTTACTTAAAAACCTATTGCAATTTTTTTTACCATATATACAGGTGAAATTCGAAAAATTAGAATATCGTGAAAAGTTCATTTATTTCAGTAATGCAACTTAAAAGGTGAAACTAATACCGTATTGTTCGCTTTATAAGACACACTTTTTTCCCCCAAAAGAGGGGGAAAATGGCAGTGCGTCTTATAAAACGATGGTTGACTTTTTTTTAAAGGGCTGACACTGATATATCGCCGGCCGCTATGCTGCACAGTTACAGTGCGGGGAGGGAGGAGGGGCTGGAAGCAACTCACAGCGGGGCCCAGTGCAGTCACTGTATTACAGTGCACAGAAGTCTCTTTGTATGTAAAATCTTTCTTTAATTCTGAATCAATTGCTCTCCTTTTGATAAACTAGCCTAATCACCTGCATCAGTACTCACTATGAATGTAGCGTGCGGTTCCTCCGGTGCATGACTTCATCCTGCTCCTGCTTCATTAATGAAGTGGGAGGAGCGTGACTGACTGAGTGACGTCAGTCACACGCCGGCCGGACCGCACGCTGCATTCATAGTGAGTACTGATGCAGGCGATTAGGCTAGTGTATCAAAAGGAGAGAGATTGATTCAGGATTAAAGAAAGATTTTACATACAAAGAGACTTCTGTGCGCGGGGCCCGGTGTAATACAGTGACTGCATCGGGCCCCGCTGTGAGTTGCCTCCTCCCTTCCGTAACTGATGTATCGCCGGCCACGCTGTACAGCATAGCGGCCGGCGATATATCAGTGTCAGCTAGTTTATCAAAAGGAGAGCGATTGATTCAGGATTAAAAGATTTTACATACAAAGAATAAAGTACTGTAATGCTGTGAAACTTAGGGCCATGAGGGGGGCCAGCATAAGATGCTATATGTGTCATCCACACATATAGCATCTTATGCTGGCCCCCCTCATGGCCCTATGTGTCACAGCACACATCCCCCATAACAGTGCATCATCCATAGATTTCCCCCCCATAACAGTGTGTCCTCCACAGATCCCCCATAACAGTGTGTCCTCCACAGATCCCCCATAACAGTGTGTCCTCCACAGATCCCCCATAACAGTGTGTCCTCCACAGATCCCCCATAACAGTGTGTCCTCCACAGATCCCCCATAACAGTGTGTCCTCCACAGATCCCCCATAACAGTGTGTCCTCCACAGATCCCCCATAACAGTGTGTCCTCCACAGATCCCCCATAACAGTGTGTCCTCCACAGATCCCCCATAACAGTGTGTCCTCCACAGATCCCCCATAACAGTGTGTCCTCCACAGATCCCCCATAACAGTGTGTCCTCCACAGATCCCCCATAACAGTGTGTCCTCCACAGATCCCCCATAACAGTGTGTCATTAGTTCAAAATCTACCAAGAGCACACCTTTTGGTTAAAAATAGACTCATTACATGCAAAGCGAGATATTTCAAGCCTTTATTTGTTATAATTTGGATGATTAGGGCTTATAGCTTATGAAACCCCAAAGTCACAATTTTGAGGTACCCTTTGCTCAGGGAATATGGATTAATTAGCTGACTAGAGTGTGACACTTTGAGCCTAGAATATTGGACCTTTTCATAAAATTCTAATTTTAAGCTGCATTAATGCAATTCCTTTTAATTTGCATTACTGAAATAAATAGACTTTTTTGCATGATATTCAAATTTTTCGAGTTTCACCTGTAAGTGCACAATTAAGTGCATTTTAGTGCATCAATACCAGTGTATAGTGTAGTCCCAGCCAGGGGACGTTTAATTGGGTATGTATTTTTTACCAAAAATCCTGTTGTAATTATTTTACCATATATAAGTGCACAATTAAGCCAATTTTAGTACATCAGTACCAGTATATAGTGTGGTTGCAGACAGGGGTTGTTTGTGTGTAAAAACACGGGCAGACATCTGCCCCCGTTAAGGGATAGTTTTCGATCCCGACCTGCGGGTCAGCAGTCACTTGACCAGAGACTACTCCAAGAGGTAGTGGCCTGGTGGTTCCACTGCAGCAAAGTCCAGATCCCTGTATAGAGATTAAAGAGTGATGACTATGGGGGCAACATTCATAACACCCTTCGGAGGAGCCCCAAGCCAGATCTGTTCCTGTGATACAGTGGGTACACACCTGCTGCTTAACAGTATGCTTTTTTGTTTGTTAACAAGAGGATCTCACTGAGGGGAGTTATAGTCAGAGGAGAAAAGTTATAATAGATAAACAACAATGTCTGTTTATAGATGCATTTGTCTTACCACGTAATAAAAAAATTGAGGGTTATGCCCAATGACATATGGTTTACACAAGTCACCTGTTTTAGCACTGTATTTAGAGATTTGTTGCATAGAGACGTGGGGGAAGAGTTTGAGATATGCGGGTGTACTGAGAGAAACAAGAGAGAGGGGGGGTTATAATAGATGAGAATTCCATTGTTAGCACATGATTAGTTAGGATATACTATTATTAGAGGTATTTCTTCGTCACTAAAGATAATACACGATTGTAACTCCGATTCAGAGTAAGAATTGATGCATAATTAAGATGAATGCACAGATAGAAGAGATGATAATGGGGGTTGGTAAGTGAAGGGCACATTGTGAGTCAGAAGACTTAGGTCATATAATTACATAGAGGTTGAGGTTATACGTACATTTAAAGAGACAATTGGCCCACACTGTAAATGGAAGCGAAACTGAAGATACTTCAATAGCCCACAGGAATATAGGGGTTCAGTAAACTTATATGAATGATTGTTTCTCTAGACTCATTTAAATTGTACGGTAATCTAAGGTCATCATGATAGCAATGATAAGAAGAAGGATTGCGCTGCAGGAGAAGATTCTTTTCTGTTTCTTTTCTTTCCCTTATATTCGGAAAAATCTTCAGTTAAAAGGACCACATGCAATCAATAACTCTCAACAATGGCATGGAAACCTGAAATGCAGTAAAAAGACGCACTATGGTGTAGTATGCTCTGAACACCTATCGCACCGGGTGAATGCAGTATACTCAAGACTCCACTTGTAAGACTCGTGGATAGAGACCGCATGGGTATCTTCAATAGAAGAGCTCTGTTGGTAGAGCGGGCATGAACCAGGAGCCATCGATTCAGCAGATCTTTATCCAAACCGCGATCCCACCAGTAGAGTGCCACTTTCAGAAGATATCACCCGACTCACACTTCCAAAGATCTCAAAGGAAGGAGGGCGCAGGAATAGTGAAGTAATGCTTTGTCATTATGGCGAAACCCGGGTCGGGCAGCACTGATTGTTCTTAATACGTTTTTATCCCTGTACTTTTGTGAGTATATTAAACCATCTTTATCTGAAATATCGGTGCGTACTTCACTATTCCTGTGCCCTCCTTCCTTTGAGATCTTTGGAAGTGTGAGTCGGGTGATATCTTCTGAAAGTGGCACTCTACTGGTGGGATCGCGGTTTGGATAAAGATCTGCTGAATCGACGGCTCCTGGTTCATGCCCGCTCTACCAACAGAGCTCTTCTATTGAAGATACCCATGCGGTCTCTATCCACGAGTCTTACAAGTGGAGTCTTGAGTATACTGCATTCACCCAGTGCGATAGGTGTTCAGAGCATACTACACCATAGTGCGTCTTTTTACTACATTTCAGGTTTCCATGCCATTGTTGAGAGTTATTGATTGCATGTGGTCCTTTTAACTGAAGATTTTTACGAATATAAGGGAAAGAAAAGAAACAGAAAAGAATCTTCTCCTGCAGCGCAATCCTTCTTCTTATCATTATATTCAGCGGACTTTTATTACCCACATTGTCCTAGGATTTGCAGCGCTTGAGGGGACAAATATCCTGTACAGAGACTTTACTTTTTATTGGAATTGATTATCATGATAGCAAGGCAGCAGGGTAATCCTCAAATGAGAGGATGAGAGAACTAACTTTAATCTCCAATCTTTGTTATTGGGTTGGCACCTTCATCTTCCTGACCTACCAAGCCTCACAATAATTTTATACCTTAGGGTGTTACAGAGCTACTCTGCATTAAAGGGATTGTACAAAGCTTTAAATGTGTCTCCTATTCTCTGAATAGTTTGATTGCTGGGAATCTGACCAATGAGGTCCAACTTACATGGATATGGAGAACTGCCACTTTTTTTTATAGCCATTAGGGATGAGTGAACCCGAACTGTATAGTTCGGGTTTGTACCGAATTTTGGAGTGTTCGTGACACGGACCCGAACCTTTTCGTAAAAGTTCGGGTTTGGTGTTTGGCGCTTTCTTGGCGCTTTTTGAAAGGCTGCAAAGCAGCCAATCAACAAGTGTCATACTACTTGCCCCAAGAGGCCATCACAGCCATGCCTACTATTGGCATGGCTGTGATTGGCCAGTGCAGCATGTGACCCAGCCTCTATTTAAGCTGGAGTCACGTAGCGCCGCACGTCACTCTGGTCTGATCAGTGTAGGGATGGGATGCAGCTGCTGTTGTTAGGGCAAAATTAGGCAGTGATTTAGTCTTCAAAAACAATTACTGAAGTGATCGATGTACAGCTGTGTATCATTCAACCTCTGCTATTTAATTGCTCACTGTTTTAAGGCTGCCCAGAGCGTTTTTCTGTCACTTTTTTCTGGGGTTATCGGCGGCCATTTTGCGTCTTGTGGTGCCCCAGCACAAGCTGCCACCAAGTCCATTTAACCATCAATAGTGTGTTTTTTTTTTTTTTTGCTATATCCTACATCAAGGGCTTGGCTGTGCTTGCTATTTTATTGAGGGGTGAAATACAATTGCCAAAATAGCAGTACCCTAAATCTAATGTTTCAGCTATGGCTAGCCAATTGTAATACTGTCTGCTGTCTGGCAAAGGATATATTTTTTTCTGGGTTGAAATACAATTCCCAACTTAGCAATTCCCTAAATCTGTGGTTTCTGCTGTATCAGGCCAAGTTGAAATCTATCCATAAAAGGGTATATCAGATTGAAGGTGCGGATAGGGTCATTCTCAATAACTTCAAACGCTACCGTGCATCTCCAAGTCTAATTCTGTCCGTAAACTTATACCTGTCATCCACCGCCTAAATACTAGGCCTACAATTTATATTCAGCTAAATCTGTGGTTACTGCTGTGACTGTATTAGTGTAATACGGTACCTAAGTAGATAGCCAGATAGTGTTAGGTGCCTGTAAAAAAAAAAGGCCTGAATTTGAATTCAATACATTGGGCCAAATAATTTTTTTCTTATTGTGGTGAACGGTAACAATGAGAAAAACATCTAGTAAGAGACGCGGACATGGTCGTGGTGGTGTTAGTGGACCCTCTGGTGCTGGGAGAGGACGTGGCCGTTCTGCCACAGCCACACGTCCTAGTGTACCAACTACCTCAGGTCCCAGTAGACGCCAGAATTTACAGCGATATTTGGTCGGGCCCAATGCAGTTCTAAGGATGGTAAGGCCTGAGCAGGTACAGGCATTAATCAATTGGGTGGCCGACAGTGGATCCAGCACGTTCACATTATCTCCCACCCAGTCTTCTGCAGAAAGCACACAGATGGCGCCTGAAAACCAAGCCCATCAGTCTGTCACATCACCCCCATGCATATCAGGGAAACTGTCTGAGCCTCAACTTATGCAGCAGTCTCTTATGCTGTTTGAAGACTCTGCTGGCAGGGTTTCCCAAGGGCATCCACCTAGCCCTTCCCCAGCGGTGGAAGACATCGAATGCACTGACGCACAACCACTTATGTTTCCTGATGATGAGGACATGGGAATACCACCTCAGCACGTCTCTGATGAAACACAGGTGCCAACTGCTGCGTATTTCTGCAGTGTGCAGACTGAACAGGAGGTCAGGGAGGAAGACTGGGTGGAAGACGATGCAGGGGACGATGAGGTCCTAGACCCCACATGGAATGAAGGTCGTGCCACTGACTTTCAGAGTTCGGAGGAAGAGGCAGTGGTGAGACCGAGCCAACAGCGTAGCAAAAGAGGGAGCAGTGGGCAAAAGCAGAACACCCACCGCCAAGAGAGTCCGCCTGCTACTGGCCACCGCCATCTGGGACCGAGCACCCCAAAGGCAGCTTCAAGGAGTTCCCTGGCATGGCAGTTCTTCAAAAAATGTGCTGACGACAAGACCCGAGTGGTTTGCACGCTGTGCCATCACAGCCTGAAGCGAGGCATTAACGTTCTGAACCTTAGCACAACCTGCATGACCAGGCACCTGCATGCAAAGCATGAACTGCAGTGGAGTAAATACCTTAAAAACAAAGAACTCACTCAGGCTCCCCCTGCTACCTCTTCTGCTGCTGCCTCGGCCTCTTCCTCCGCCTCTGGAGGAACGTTGGCACCTGCTGCCCAGCAAACAGAGGATGTACCACCAGCACCACCACCTCTGTCACCAAGCATCTCAACCATGTCACACGGCAGCGTTCAGCTCTCCATCTCACAAACATTTGAGAGAAAGCGTAAATTCCCACCTAGCCACCCTCGATCCCTGGCCCTGAATGCCAGCATTTCTAAACTACTGGCCTATGAAATGCTGTCATTCAGGCTGGTGGACACAGACAGCTTCAAACAGCTCATGTCGCTTGCTGTCCCACAGTATGCTGTTCCCAGCTGCCACTACTTCTCCAAGAGAGCCGTGCCTTCCCTGCACAACCAAATATCCGATAAAATCAAGTGTGCACTGCGGAACGCCATCTGTGGCAAGGTCCACCCAACCACAGATACGTGGACCAGTAAGCACGGCCAGGGACGCTATATCTCCCTAACTGCACACTGGGTAAATGTAGTGGTGGCTGTGCCCCAGGCGGAGAGCTGTTTGGCGCACGTCCTTCCGCCGCCAAGGATCGCAGGGCAACATTCTTTGCCTCCTGTAGCATCCTCCTTTCTCGGCTTCCTCCTCCTCTTCTTCCACCTGCTCATCCAGTCAGCCACACACCTTCACCATTAACTTCAGCACAGCCCGGGGTAAACGTCAGCAGGCCATTCTGAAACTCATATGTTTGGGTGACAGGCCCCACACCGCGCAGGAGTTGTGGCAGGGTATTGAACAACAGACCGATGAGTGGTTGCTGCCGGTGAGCCTCAAGCCCGGCCTAGTGGTGTGCGATAATGGGCGAAATCTCGTCGCAGCTCTGGGACTAGCCGGTTTGACGCACATCCCTTGCCTGGCGCATGTGCTGAATTTGGTGGTGCAGAAGTTAATTCACAACTACCCCGACATTTCAGAGCTGCTGCATAAAGTGTGGTCCGTCTGTGCGCGCTTCCGGCGTTCACATCCTGCCGCTGCTTGCCTGTCTGAGCTACAGCATAACTTCGGCCTTCCCGCTCACCGCCTCATATGCGACGTGCCCACCTGGTGGAACTCCACCTTGCACATGCTGGACAGACTGTGCGAGCAGCAGCAGGCCATAGTGGAGTTTCAGCTGCAGCACGCACGGGTCAGTCGCACTGCGGAACAGCACCACTTCACCAGCAATGACTGGGCCTCCATGCGAGACCTGTGTGCCCTGTTGCGCTGTTTCGAGTACTCCACCAACATGGCCAGTGGCGATGACGCCATTATCAGCTTTACAATACCACTTCTATGTCTCCTTGAGAAAACACTTAGGGCGATGATGGAAGAGGAGGTGGCCCAGGAGGAGGAGGAAGAGGGGTCATTTTTAGCACTTTCAGGCCAGTCTTTTAGAAGTGACTCAGAGGGAGGTATTTTTGCAACAGCAGAGGCCAGGTACAAATGTGGCCAAACAGGGCCCACTACTGGAGGACGAGGATGAGGAGGAGGTGGAGGAGGATGAGGATGAAGCATGTTCACGGTGGGGTGGCAGCCAACGCAGCTCGGGCCCATCACTGGTGCGTGGCTGGGGGGAAACGCAGGACGATGACGATACACCTCCCACAGAGGACAGCTTGTCCTTACCTCTGGGCAGCCTGGCACACATGAGCGACTACATGCTGCAGTGCCTGCGCAACGACAGCAGAGTTGCCCACATTTTATCGTGTGCTGACTACTGGGTTGCCACCCTGCTGGATCCCCGGTACAAAGACAATGTGCCCACCTTACTTCCTGCACTGGACCGTGATAGGAAGATGCGCGAGTTCAAGCGCACTTTGGTAGACGCGCTACTGAGAGCATTCCCAAATGTCACAGGGGAACAAGTGGAAGACCAAGGCGAAGGCAGAGGAGGAGCAAGAGGTCGCCAACGCAGCTGTGTCACGACCAGCTACTCTGAGGGCAGGGTTAGCATGGCAGAGATGTGGAAAAGTTTTGTCACCACGCCACAGCTAACTGCACCACCACCTGATACGGAACGTGTTAGCAGGAGGCAGCATTTCACTAACATGGTGGAACAGTAAATGTGCACACCCCTCCACGTACTGACTGATGGTTCGGCCCCATTCAACTTCTGGGTCTCCAAATTGTCCACGTGGCCAGAGCTAGCCTTTTATGCCTTGGAGGTGTTGGCCTGCCCGGCGGCCAGCGTTTTGTCTGAATGTGTATTCAGCACCGCAGGGGGCGTCATTACAGACAAGCGCAGCCGCCTGTCCACAGCCAATGTGGACAAGCTGACGTTCATAAAAATGAACCAGGCATGGATCCCACAGGACCTGTCCATCCCTTGTGCAGATTAGACATTTATAACTACCTCCCCTTAACCATATATTATTGTACTCCAGGGCACTTCATTCAATCCTCTTTTTTTTAATTTACCATTATATTGCGGGGCAACCCAAAGTTGAATGAACCTCTCCTCCGTCTGGGTGCCAGGGCCTAAATATCTAACAGTGGCCTGTTCCAGTGGTGGGTGACATGAAGCCTGATTCTCTGCAATGGGACCTCTCTCCTTTGTCTGGGTGCCGGGGCCTAAATATCTGACAGTGGCCTGTTCCAGTGTTGGGTGACATGAAGCATGATTCTCTGCTATGACATGAAGCCTGATTCTCTGCTATGGGACCTCTCTCCTCTGTCCGGGTGCCTGGGCCTAAAAATATCTGACAGTGGCCTGTTCCAGTGTTGGGTGACATGAAGCCTGATTCTGTGCTATGACGTGAAGCCTGATTCTCTGCTATGGGACCTCTCTCCAATTGATATTGGTTAATTTTTATTTATTTTATTTTTATTTTTATTCATTTCCCTATCCACATTTGTTTGCAGGGGATTTACCTACATTTTGCTGCCTTTTGCAGCCCTCTAGCCCTTTCCTGGGCTGTTTTACAGCCGTTTTAGTGCCGAAAAGTTTGGGTTCGGGTCGAGTTCTGATCCCGAACCCGAACATTTCCGGGAAGTTCGGCCGAACTTCTCGAACCCGAATATCCAGGTGTTCGCTCAACTCTAATAACTATGGGAATGCTGTAAATTGGTGAGCATTGTACTCTGCTTCCCATTTGCAGTCCTATTGGTACACCTGTCACCACTGGATCTCTTCTTTACGGATGCTGGTCTATTTTCCATTGTTTGTCTTATTTTCTTTCTTTCTTTAATGCTATTCTTACTTTCTTTCTCCTCTGAACTAACAACTAAGGGACATAGACCAGAAAAGAGAACAGTGCTTTAACACTGTAAAGAAAGAGGAGAATTCATGTATATGTTTTTGCTTTTATTCCCTCTATGATTTCATAGAACTGACAGTTGCCAGTTTACTACACTGACTCCATGTTCTCAAAATTAAAAAGGTTTCTTGATATCCAGTGCTATTCCATAGAAGCATTTAGATCAGCACTCTGATATAGAGGGAAGACACACCTGCTTTCCACCATGTTAAGTGTTTTATACACTTTTAGCAGAATGCAAATGTGGCTTAGTACAAAAGTGGCCTGTCTTCAGATGGTTTTAGTTTTTAAGAAAAAAAAATAGGCTATGACTGGTCAAGAATATTCCTTAGAATTTTCACTCCTGTCCAGGAGTTTGTCCAGCTTTGGGGACCTTTCTGGCGGGACCCCCATCACCACCACCACACTCTAACCAGACCTGCAGAGGGAAGGAACCAAAACCCAGAAGTTTAATATATTTCCTCCACAGATCCAGCAAGGTAAGGTAGGTGTGTGTGTGTGTGTGTGTGTGTGTGTGTGAGGGGGGGGGGGGGGGGGGTCGCTAGCAGAAAGGTCCCTAAGGCTAGACAACCCCTTTAATTTACCAGGTTCCTCTACATGCTTACTACAGATTGGCCAAACTACTTTTTCCTGAGACATCATAACATTAGTTGGCTAAAATGTAATATATTAAAATTAGAGTGTATGTTTTTAACTTTATTTGTATTTTCTTTCCGGATTAACCATATGTATAAAATGAGCTGCTTCCTTTAAGTTACATTGGTTTCTGAGCCTCTGTCGGCACTCTTGGAATATATGACAGAAAGAATAATCCTGTATGTAGCACTATTGTCAGGTCAAAATTATGGAAACAACAATGGAGAAACCCCATTGGAGGAACTCGAATAGTTTACATTGGGTTCCAGCAGGTTGATAGATCCAGTAAGTCATTGACAACACTAGCATGATTGAGTATTAGGAATATTGTTTGTCACTATTTTAAATAAGCAAATTACCAAGTAGCAACCAGTTTGACTGCATTTAAAGGGGTTATCCCATGAATAATGTAAATATAGTACATGCCAGTCTCTTTCTAACAAAGTACGAACCAGCCCTGTACCTCACATGGGTATAAAGATCTCCACATTCATTGCTCTGCTAGATTTATAACAAGTTGCCAGCTCAAGGGGAGTGTTTTTTCTGCTGCAGCTAAGGGGGCGTGTCTCAGCTCTCCCTATCACAGCTCAGGAGGCTGTTGAAAAATTAAACTAAGCATGTGCGGCCATCTCAGTGAGCAGGACAAAGAAACAAGAAATTAAGTGGCGCTATACAGATACATTTTATTGAATAACTCGGTAGCTATACAAAATTTTTAATTACATGCAATTACAAAAGTATTCAAATAAAGGTGCTGGTTTGAAAACTGAAGAATATTTTTCGTGAGACAACCCCTTTAACTTTTGCAAAAACGGCTGTTACCACTGAATATAAAATGGTTAATAAAAGCAATATCTCTAATACTAAGCAGATCCAGGCATTTGATACTTATCTCAAAGGACTAGCTGTACTTAAAAGGGTTGTCTCACGTCAGCAAATTGCATTTATCATGTAGATAAAGTAAATACAATGCACTTACTAATGTATTGTTATTATCCATATTGCCTCCTTTGATGGCTTGAATAAATTTTCCATCACATTATACAGATGAGTCCACTCATACCTGATCTCCAAACTGGAAGTGGTGTCAATTTTGTCCTCACAGCAAAACAACATAATATTGCGAGGCTGTAACTAAACTGTAAATGACTGTAATACACATCACAGCTAGGGTTGAGCAAACCCGAACTGTAAAGTTCGGGTTCATACCGAACTTTAAGATTTTTGGTCCCCGGACCCGAACCCGAACATTTCAGTAAAAGTTTGGGTTCGGTGTTTGGCGATTTCTTAGCGCTTTTTGAAAGGCTGCAGAGCAGCCAATCAACAAGCGTTTAACTGTCTGACCTTAGAAGCCATCACAGCCATGCCTACTATTGGCATGGCTGTGATTGGCCACTGCAGCATGTGACCCAGCCTCTATATAAGCTGGAGTCACGTAGCGCTGCACGTCACTCTGCTGCTACTGGTGTAGGGAGAGGATGCTGCTGGTGATTTCAGGGAGAGAATAGGACAGAATCTGTGATCAGAACTCAAATCTAACTCTGCGATCTACATACATTTAGTTGTGTGGGTGCAGTGCACAATCTTTTTACCCTGCCAGTGACAGAAAAAAATAACTTTAATCCATCTGTTAGGTGGGCGGCGGCGGTGGCCATTTTATGCAAGCTCGGTGCACAAGCACTGCATATGAGATTTTGTGACATTCAAATCCAAGCTTGAAATACTGCACTAATAATCTGGTTTAAAAAAAAACACCCTTTTTTGGCAATATACAACATCTGGTGCATTTGCAGTCAGTGTGCAATTTAAGCTAGAAATTCAGCCCTAATTTTCTGGGTTTTTACAAACACCCTTTTTGTGCAAAATCCACTATTTTACAGATCTGCACGTATGAAATTCAAGCGTAATATACAGCTTTCATATTCTGTTACTAAAAAAACACACTTTTTTGGCAATCTACAACATCTGGATTAGTCAGTGTGCAATTTAAGCTCCAAATACAGCTTAAATAATTTTTTAAAAACACCCTTTTTGTGCAAAATACATTATTTTACAGCCCTAGCTGCATCTGCAGGTGTGAAATTTAATCGTTTTATACAGCTTTCATATTCATATTATTTTTCAAAATACTTAATATTGCAGCCCTTGCTGCATCTGTGATTGTTAAAAACAAGTTTTAAAAAGTTAAATAATTTTCTGGCCTTGAAAAAACACCAATTTTTGGCATTATCCAAAATCTGGATTATTCACTGTGCAATTTAAGCTAGAAATACAGCCATCATTTTCTGGGTTTTTCAAAACACACTTTTTTGGCAAAATACTAAATTTTACGGCCCTTGCAGCATCAGCACGTGTGAAATTCAAGGGTTATATACTGCTGTCCTATTCAGTTATTAAACAAACACCCATTTTGGGAAAAAAAGTTAATTTTTCAGCCTTTGCTGCTTATGTCATTGTGAGATACACACTTTAGATACTGTGGTTATATTCAGTTATTTGAAATACATCCATTTTGGGCAAACAAATTTAATTGCGGCCTAGTCTGGATCAGTCGGGGTGAGATACACCGTTTAGATACTGTGGTTATATTCTTCTATTAATAAAACACCCTTTTTGGCCAAAATACACAATATTTTCTGCCCTTGCTGCATCAGCACATGTGAAATTCAAGGCTTATTTACTGCTGTCATATTCAGTTATTAAACAAACAGGCATTTTGTGCACAAAACTTTAATTGCGGCCTAGTCTGTATCAGGACATGTGAGATACACCATTTACATACTGTCATTCTATTCTGCTATTAATTAAACACCCATTTAGGGCAAGATCCTAAACTTGAGAAGTATGAGGAGAGCGTCAAATAAGGGACGTGGCCCAGGTCGTGGTGTTGCTGGTGGAGCTCCTGTTGCAGGGAGAGGATGTGGTTGATCTGTGCCAGCTACACGCACAAGTGAAACCCCTTCCTCAGGTGCGAGTAGGCGACAGAACCTTCAGCGGTACTTGGTCGGGCCTATTGCGGCTTTACAAATAGTGAGGCCAGAAGAAGTACAGATGATTGTAGATTGGGTTGCTGACAGTGCCTCTAGTTCCTTCACATTGTCTCCCACCCAGTCTCCTGCTGAAAGATCAGAGTTGGCACCTGCAGCCGATGTCTATCAGTCTTTCACCTCCCCCCCTTGCAAATCAGCCAAGCAGTCTGAGCCCCAAGTCATGCAGCAGTCTCTTCTGCTTTTTGATTACTCTGTTAGCAGGGTTTCCCAGGGCCATCAACCTATCCCTGCCCCAGAAGTGGAAGCGATTGAGTGCACCGATGCCCAGCCACTTATGTTTCAAGATGAGTACATGGGAGGACCATCGCAGCACGTCTCGGATGATGACGAACACAGGTGCCAACTGCTGGGGCTTTTGAAAGTGTGCAGACCGACAAGGAGGGCAGGGGTGAAGACTGGGTGGAAGATGATGTGGAGGACAATGAGGTCCTCGACCCCACATGGAATCAAGGTCATGCGAGTGACCTATGTAGTTCGGAGGAAGAGGCAGTGGTCGCACAGAGCCACCAGCACGGCAGAAGAGGGAGCAGGGTGCAAAAGCGGAGCGGCCGTCCCCTAGACAGTACGCCTGCTACTGCCTAATGCAGCAAGGGACCAAGCACACCAAAGCCAGCTCCAAGAAGTTCTCTGGCGTGGCAGTTCTTCAGACAATGTGCGGACGACAAGACACGAGTGGTTTGCACGCTGTTGTTGGGCCTTTTTATAGGTAAATGCATTGATATCCAATTCATTATTGTCAAAATGGATGTTCATTTCCTTTAAGAGCCATGCTCGACTATAGTTACAATTTTGTATGTCTTGAGTAGGCCAAATTAAGGTCACACAAAGGTTTATACTCTTCAGTGTTATCCTTCTCATGAATGTACCAGTCTGAGAAAAATCCGCCTTGTTTACTTACTTAAATTTATGACAGGAGATAAGATAAGAAGCAGCTGGTGATAATTACCTATACAATTAGGCATTTATTAATGAAGCAAAATATATAATATGTATGTATTCATTTATTGAGCCTTAGTTAGTCCTTAGCATAAGACAATCAGTAGGACATATATATATTTGTTAATATTATATTGTTATATGTTACGAAGACAACATGTATCCAATATATTATATATATATTTCTCATTAGGGGAATACCTGTCTCAAGAAGAGTGTCTGTGAAGATGTGTGTTTTGTAACAATTAATCACATCTTTGGTATGACAAAGGAGGTACTGATATCTCTGTGAGAAAACAAGGCTATTTACGATCCACAAATAAACAATGTGAGAGACATTAAGTGAGACGCCTAGAGGTCTGTCTCTAATTGCTACAAGTGTCAGAATTAATCCCTATAGCTTTGAATTAAAGCTTCTAAGGTCAAAATGTATATTCAGACTTAAATAAGTTAACCCTTTATACTATGATGCAGATAGCTTATACGGCAGTGCCACCTATGTGTCAGTAGGTGACATTACAACAGTAGCAAAAATGCATTCTGGGTAGGGTTATGATGTCACATTTTATCAATGGTCACGCCCATCCGACAATGATTGGAAAGTTCCCAAACTAGGAAGGTGTGTCTAACTGATAAGTTTGGGATCATAAGCCATAGAGAGAAAGTAAGAGAAAGTGAGAAGGAAGGAGAAAGAAGGAAGGAGAGGAGAAGTTGAGGTCTATCAAGATGAAAGCCATGGTGAGATGTGCTATGAAGGACCACCCAGCTTTCTTAGGAGCAGAAGTGAGATTCCTACTAGGACTTGGTAAGAGACACAGAAAATGATATTTCATTTTATTAAGACTAATTTGATAGTGTGGGTGAAATTATACCATCTAGATTGGCGAATAAATAAATAATTAAATTAATTGATCATCTCCATATTGAGATGTAGTCTTAGGATATTGTGAGGCTTCATTCTACCTGCAGAAGAATCTAGACTCATAATCTAGCAAAGCATTAAATAATTGCTTTAATATATATATATATATTGATAGAACATTCTTCGCCAAGCTAAGTGATGGATTCCCACCGGAAGGACTTATTTCAAATCCTTCCCATTTAAGATATGGTCTAGCAAAATCCTAGATCCCTGTTATTTGTCTTAATAGTCTTACCAAAGTCATGTATGTGAAAATAGTCCAGGATGGGGCGGAAGGATATGGTTATCTCTTCTAAGTTATATCCTTGGATGGATTTGCCCATCTTGAGGTCATGTGATGTGTAGTTGGTTAGGGGGGGCAGAATGTATTTATCATTCTATATTGATGTCTAGGATTAGACATTCCCATCCTGATATCATGAGGTTTTCTCTGAACATAAGTTATATACATTACTTCTGTTCATATTTTGATATCCTAACCTAATAATAGCTTGGTTATAATGTGACAAGTTATTTCCACTCACATGTATTGTTAAGCTTGTAATGCTTTATATTAACGCTATATATATTCATTTGCATGTATCATTGTGTTTATTTACTTATATATGTTTATAACCTTGTAACCAATAAATCTGCATATTTTTATAATATCTGTGTATTATTGTATAATGCAGAACTACATTTTATCATTAACATCATCTCACGTCAAAAAGAACTTATTTATCTGAGGAAATAGTCGGACTCAGATGTGAATTGTATCAATTAGGTTGTCTACAATTCACCAGGTCATGTTTTTAAGAATTTATGACAAATTTTATAAATTTAATTTTTTTATGATTAATTATTTTTATGACCATAATTAATAATTCTTAATTGAATTATTACCCACCGACATAAATGGAGGCCCCAGCGAGATTTATGATTGATGAGATGACATATTAATGATAAATTGTCATGTATATTGTTGCTGGCATTAGAATGCTACAGCCAGATCACGTTTACAACCTTTAGAAGGGCGTGGTCTATACATATTCGAAATTACTGTCCTGGTACTTAAGGGGTTAAGCCCATACCAGAACCGCAGATGAGTTGTTGCAGTAAAGTGTTATTACACGAATGCAACCAGTGCATGACATGTAAATCAACTCAGGAGTTGTTTGTCTATGCTAAACACAATTGATGTTTTTGTATCGCCAGAAATTAATAGTAAATTGTCCCAACATAGGGAACAGATGTAGGTCTCATTAGCCTAGGCGGTACAGGGTCCGGTTCTAGTCCTTTGTTTGACTCAGGAACCTTCCTATTAATTCCTGGCCAGTTAACTCCCATAGTTGGAGATTTACCCCCAAATACAGGGAGGTTGAGTTTAGTAGCTCAGGACGTTACAGGATAGTAGAGGAACTTTATACATAAAGTCTGACCCGATGTTATTGATAAATAAAATCTATAAGAAAACAGTTTTAAACAGGTTAATTGCCATGTATGCTAATGTAACCATGCTTTCTTATAGGATCCTAATGTACAATCTGCAATTGCCGCAGATATGATAATTCCCTAAGGGGGGAATTGTTTTTATATATTTCTGATTAATCGTTTCAGATTTTTTTTTATCTGTTTGTGAATTATTATTTTTTAAGCAGAGTACCTAGAACCTGCTAATCTGTTTTAGTAGTGAAAAGCGCAAAACTGTATTCAAATAGCTCTGTTAACTAACCCTAATTGCCTTAAAAAGTCTCCTAAGGGAGGGGTGAGGAGCGCATTCCTGAGTTTAGCTACATGTCAGTGAAAAGGTCAGAGGTCGCAGAGCTGCGCTGCGAGCTCATTTCTTAAGTCAGCCTAATGAAAAGGAAGAGTAAGATTCTCCCAACTTCATTGAAAGTAAATTCTTTATCTCATAAAGTGAATAAAGAGTAAAAGAAAAGTTGTTTAATACTTCGCTGACATAGGAATGTCCAGTAAACGAAGCAAACAGCTTCATTAAATTAATAATTATAGCAAGTCAATAAATGATTAATGATATTGATTACTAATCAAATTTTTCCACAGGATCATTAACATAATGTTTGTGTAGAGTTTTATTTCAGTGCCAAAAACGCCAAGAGTTGAACTAAGATTGAAAAATCAAAAATTTGAAGATGGAGACACATCATAAATTTCATATGATTGGTGATGGTATCGTATGACTGAAAATAGACTGAACAGTTATACTAACCATATTGTTTGTCTATCAATTGTGACTAACTTGTCGTCACTGTATTCCATGTAGATATATGGACGCATATATATTACTCTGTTTCGAGGTAGTCTCAAAGTATTAATTGGGTTATTATCCTAAATAGGCATAACACCTAAGGCTATATTAGCCTAGCAAAGGAAGAATAGTTATATCTATTCATGGTACACTGTAGTTTGTTTTCTTTGAAAAAAATAAATAAACATAAAAGTCCTCAACTTGCTGCTGGCTAAAGTATGGCATAAGTCAAAGGCCTAAAATAGGCAGGTATATGTTTGATAAAGTTTTTGCTGCGTTGTTTCTCATACTGTCTGTTGTTTTCTTAAGCTTAGATGATGACCCAAGATGGGATCACGTGTTGATGGAAGGACAGATGGCGGAATCCTAAAAGTCTTTATATCCGGAACCAAGAGAACCTGAGGTCAAGGTTATCCGTGACGCAAGAGACGTCCAGTCGGAGCCAACCCAGATGTATCCAAGACGTATCCAGGAGGGACAAGTGGGCAGAGCCCCAGGAGATTCGACAGCCGCTGCAAAAGTACATCACACCAATGCAACATGACAAAGTATTCGAGATCGCAGATATGAAGATATGATGCCAAGCACTGCTTGCTAATTCGAGTTGCCAAGTTGCTGACAAGCCAGGAAGCTATTACTTCGAGGACCAAAGAAAGATCTTAACTAGAGACACGTTTCCAGAAAGTCCAGAAAACGACCGAAACGTCTTTCTCTCTACAGTGGTCATAAAAGAAAAGAATGAAACAATTGTATAATATGCGTTCTATAAACCGGCACGTTTATCACTAATACAAGAAACATAACATACTTGTTGTTAACCTAATCGTAAAGTTTGTGCGTTAGACTTGTGTCGTAAAAGTACACACAAAATTGTGATTAATTTATTCCAAGGTAAAACCTGCATTCCCCAATCCATAATGATTTGGAGCATTTAGCCCTTTATTGCATTTCAGCCTATTCAACCTTCTAATAACGAAATTGAATATGCTGAAAAGGGGGGATTTGTTGGGCCTTTTTATAGGTAAATGCATTGATATCCAATTCATTATTGTCAAAATGGATGTTCATTTCCTTTAAGAGCCATGCTCGACTATAGTTACAATTTTGTATGTCTTGAGTAGGCCAAATTAAGGTCACACAAAGGTTTATACTCTTCAGTGTTATCCTTCTCATGAATGTACCAGTCTGAGAAAAATCCGCCTTGTTTACTTACTTAAATTTATGACAGGAGATAAGATAAGAAGCAGCTGGTGATAATTACCTATACAATTAGGCATTTATTAATGAAGCAAAATATATAATATGTATGTATTCATTTATTGAGCCTTAGTTA
Source organism: Bufo bufo (assembly GCF_905171765.1). Lineage (NCBI taxonomy): Eukaryota > Metazoa > Chordata > Amphibia > Anura > Bufonidae > Bufo > Bufo bufo. Next base: position 253,234,397 of record NC_053391.1, on the reverse strand, counting down.
GTCCTTAGCATAAGACAATCAGTAGGACATATATATATTTGTTAATATTATATTGTTATATGTTACGAAGACAACATGTATCCAATATATTATATATATATTTCTCATTAGGGGAATACCTGTCTCAAGAAGAGTGTCTGTGAAGATGTGTGTTTTGTAACAATTAATCACATCTTTGGTATGACAAAGGAGGTACTGATATCTCTGTGAGAAAACAAGGCTATTTACGATCCACAAATAAACAATGTGAGAGACATTAAGTGAGACGCCTAGAGGTCTGTCTCTAATTGCTACAAGTGTCAGAATTAATCCCTATAGCTTTGAATTAAAGCTTCTAAGGTCAAAATGTATATTCAGACTTAAATAAGTTAACCCTTTATACTATGATGCAGATAGCTTATACGGCAGTGCCACCTATGTGTCAGTAGGTGACATTACAACAGTAGCAAAAATGCATTCTGGGTAGGGTTATGATGTCACATTTTATCAATGGTCACGCCCATCCGACAATGATTGGAAAGTTCCCAAACTAGGAAGGTGTGTCTAACTGATAAGTTTGGGATCATAAGCCATAGAGAGAAAGTAAGAGAAAGTGAGAAGGAAGGAGAAAGAAGGAAGGAGAGGAGAAGTTGAGGTCTATCAAGATGAAAGCCATGGTGAGATGTGCTATGAAGGACCACCCAGCTTTCTTAGGAGCAGAAGTGAGATTCCTACTAGGACTTGGTAAGAGACACAGAAAATGATATTTCATTTTATTAAGACTAATTTGATAGTGTGGGTGAAATTATACCATCTAGATTGGCGAATAAATAAATAATTAAATTAATTGATCATCTCCATATTGAGATGTAGTCTTAGGATATTGTGAGGCTTCATTCTACCTGCAGAAGAATCTAGACTCATAATCTAGCAAAGCATTAAATAATTGCTTTAATATATATATATATATTGATAGAACATTCTTCGCCAAGCTAAGTGATGGATTCCCACCGGAAGGACTTATTTCAAATCCTTCCCATTTAAGATATGGTCTAGCAAAATCCTAGATCCCTGTTATTTGTCTTAATAGTCTTACCAAAGTCATGTATGTGAAAATAGTCCAGGATGGGGCGGAAGGATATGGTTATCTCTTCTAAGTTATATCCTTGGATGGATTTGCCCATCTTGAGGTCATGTGATGTGTAGTTGGTTAGAGGGGGGCAGAATGTATTTATCATTCTATATTGATGTCTAGGATTAGACATTCCCATCCTGATATCATGAGGTTTTCTCTGAACATAAGTTATATACATTACTTCTGTTCATATTTTGATATCCTAACCTAATAATAGCTTGTGTATAATGTGACAAGTTATTTCCACTCACATGTATTGTTAAGCTTGTAATGCTTTATATTAACGCTATATATATTCATTTGCATGTATCATTGTGTTTATTTACTTATATATGTTTATAACCTTGTAACCAATAAATCTGCATATTTTTATAATATCTGTGTATTATTGTATAATGCAGAACTACATTTTATCATTAACATCATCTCACGTCAAAAAGAACTTATTTATCTGAGGAAATAGTCGGACTCAGATGTGAATTGTATCAATTAGGTTGTCTACAATTCACCAGGTCATGTTTTTAAGAATTTATGACAAATTTTATAAATTTAATTTTTTTATGATTAATTATTTTTATGACCATAATTAATAATTCTTAATTGAATTATTACCCACCGACACTGTGCAATCAGAGCCTGAAGCGAGGTATAAACATTCTCAACCTGAGCACAACCTGCATGACCAGGCATTTAAGTGCAAAGCATGAGCTGCAGTGGAGTAGACACCTCAAAAACCAAGAAAGGTCTCTGGCTCCTCCTGCTTCCTCTTTTGCTGCAGTCTTGGTTTCTTCATCCACCTCTGGAGTGACAGTGCCACCTGCCACCCCGCAAACAGTGGATCTGCCAGCAACACCACCACCTGGGTCACCAAGCATCTCCACAATGTCCCACAGAAGCATTCAGCTCTCCATCTCCCAAACACTGGAGAGGAAGAGGAAGTACCCCCCTACCTACCTGTGATCCCTAGCCCTGAATGCCAGCATTTCTAAATTACTGGCCTTTGAAATGCTGTCATTCTGTCTGGTTCAGACGGAGAGTTTTAAAGGCCTTATGGCGGTGGCTGTCCCACAGTACATCGTGCCCAGCCGCCACTACTTTTCCAGGCGAGCCATCCCTTCCCTGCACAACCAAGTGGAGGACAAAATCAGGTGTGCACTGCGCAATGCCATCTGTGGCAAGGTGCACCTCACTACGGATACGTGGACCAGTAAACACGGTGTCACAGATGGTGTACAGGAAACAAGACAATGCAATACAATTAATGACTCACTGGATCCACAACTAAGGAACAAAAGGGAGACCCCTACATGAGTCCTGCCACTCTCCCTAATTACTCAGCCTATGCGAACACCCCAAAGGTGGATGGGCGCATATCCACGTACCTCGGCTATCTAATCCCTGAAGACCCTACAATAGTGAGGGGACACGACCACCGGCTCCCTACACAAGACACGGAGGGAGTCAGGGTCACCTGAAAATCCAGCAGACAGAAAATCACAAATAAAGGAACAGCACTTATCTTGCAGAGGACTGAGGAATAGAAACAGCATGCACACACACTCCAGGAAGTTGTATAAGCCGCAACCTAATGCATCATGGGGAGGAACTTAAAGGGAAGCAATCAGTCCAACTGCATGACAGCTGAGATAGACTAACGAGATGAGGAACTTAACCAAAACAAAGAAACTCAAGGAGGAGGATCTGGAAAGCTCCTGTCAGAGCTTCTCAACTGTCTGGTTGTGACACACGGTCAGGGACGTTATATCTCCATAACAGCACACTGGGTAAATGCAGTGGCGACTGGGCCTGAGGCGAATAACAGTTTGGCGCATGTCCTTCCACCACCGAGGATTGCAGGGTGCTTCAGTTTGCCTACTGTTGCTTCCTCCTCCTACTCCGCTTCCTCATCCTCTACCGTCTCTTCATCCAGTCAGCGTAACACCTTCAGCACAGCCAGGGGTAAACGACAGCAGGCAGTTTTAAAACTTATCTGTTTGGGGGACAAACCCCACACTGCGCAGGAGCTGTGGATGGGCCTTGAACAACAGACCGATGAGTGTTTGGTGCCAGTAAGCCTCAAGCCCGGCCTGGTAGTGTGCGATAATGGGCGAAATCTCGTAGCAGCTCTGGGATTAGCCGGTTTGACGCACATCCCTTGCCTGGCGCATGTGCTGAATTTAATGGTGCAGAGATTTCATTAAATTACCCCGATATGTCAGAGCTGCTGCATAAAGTGCGGGCCGTCTGTGCGCGCTTTCGGCATTCTCACCCTGCTGCTGCTCGCCTGTCAGCGCTGCAGCGTAACTTCGGCCTTCCCGCTCACAGCCTCATATGCGACGTGCCCACAAGGTGAAACTCCACCTTGCACATGCTGGCCAGACTGCAGCAGGCGATAGTGGAGTTTCAGCTGCAGCACACACAGGTGAGTCGCTCTGCGGAACAGCACCACTTCACCACCAATGACTGGGCCTCCATGCAAGACCTGTGTTCCTTGTTGCGCTGTTTCGAGTACTCCACCAATATGGCCAGTGCCGATAACGCCGTTCTCAGCGTTACTATCCCACTTCTATGCCTCCTTGAAAAAACGCTGCTGGCGATGATGGAAGAGGATGTTGCACAGGAGGAGGAGGAGGAAGAGGGATCATTTCGTAGGGTTTCTGGCCAGTCATTCACAAGTGGCTCCGAGGGTGGGTTCCTGCACCCACAAATGCCAGGTACTGCACATGGTAGGATTAGATACACACCTCCGTCGGTGGGATTTGTTTAATGTATACAATATATTTTTTTATATATGTTAAATGTAAGACAAAGATGTGATGTGAACCCAGCCACATTTCACAGTTGTAATTCCATTACCAGGTGTTGACCTTATGTTCAGGTATTAGCTAGTAACACAATGGTGTATTTACACTGCCTGAGAATCTGGCAGATTATCGGGAACGACTGTTCTTGCAAAGGTCGTTCCCGACAATCTGGCCATGTAAATGTGCCTCTGATCACCCGATGTATGAGAGAAAAACGCTTGTTCATCAGGTGATCCTGTTGTTCATGCAGGCACCACAGATCATGTCTGCTGGGCAACAAATTGTGCTGTCTAAACAGCGATCTGCTGCTCAGAAACCATGATTCTGTATGAGGAAGAGGGATGGCAATAGCAATCTCTCTTCCTCATACAGTGAAGGAGGTCTCTGTATGTAAATGCAGTGGTGTCCTTCACTGAGTAACATAGTAACATAGTACATAAGGTCGAAAAAAGACATTTGTCCATCCAGTTCGGCCTGTTATCCTGCAAGTTGATCCAGAGGAAGGCAAAAAAAAAAAAACTGAGGTAGAAGCCAATTTTCCCCACTTTAGGGGAATAAAAAATTCCTTCCTTACTCCAATCAGGCAATCAGAATAACTCCCTAGATCAACGACCCCTCTCTAGTAGCTATAGCCTGTAATATTATGCTCCAGAAATACATCCAGGCCCCTCTTGAATTCCTTTATTGTGAGCAGCCTACTGTCAGGAAGGAATCATCCACTCAGATGGCCTGTGTAAATCCAGCTTTACTCTCCAAGAATTGAGATTATATATTCAATTGATTAATAACATTTTCAATCACACATTGGTAAGTGATACATTATCGCTTCCAGCTTAAGGCCCCTTTACAAAGGCCAACTGTGTAGGGAATTATCTGGAACAAACTTTTCGTTCTGATTATGAGTGGAGGTGAGAGCTGCATTTACTTGCAGCAATCTCTTCTGCTGTATGTGGATGTTGTTGTGATTGCTCATTCCCATAGAGAATCATTGTTTCTGGGAAGCAGATTAATGTTTACACACCATAATCTGCTGCTCAGAAATGGTGATTTAGGTGATCGTATCAGAGATTCTTTTACTCAAACAACAAGCATTTGCTCATTCATTGGCTGAATAGGTTCTCATTTTTACATAGGGCAGTTATCGGGAATGAGCATTCCTAGCACTCATCTATAATTTGCCTGATCATTGGCCCACTGGGCCATAGACTGTTAAAGTCAATGCATTGGAGATTTAATAATTCTTTATAACCAGATGGTTTGTGTAGAGCTACAAAGCAGGGTGACCATCTGTCCTCCTTTTCACAAACATACCCTCTTTTTGGGAAAAAAAAAAGTCTGGCTAGAATTTTTTATTTTACTTACATATTCGGTATTCTCAAGGTTGGGGGTGTCGCTGGGCGGTTACTATTAATGAATGCTTCCATTGTAGAAGCACTCATTAGTACCCAGGAGCTGCAAGCTGCAGGGAGCGGTGAGTATAGTGCTGGTAATACCGCTTTCTAGTCATCTTCTGGCAGCTGCACTGTGTTCTGACTGTTTAGTGCAGGCATGCACTATAACCTGACATTGTGCGACTTCAGGCTACATTGCAGAGCTGCAGTGAGAGTGGCATTGCCGACCAGAGCAGGGAGAGGTAAGTTGTTTTATATTGTCTGGTCTGAGGTCCGCAGGAATCAGAGGAAAAAGGGCCAGTTGAGTTTTGGAATCTTCTCTGAGGAGTCGCAGGGATCTGAGGGAAGGGGGTTTGGTGGCTATCTGAATTTTGGGGTGTGATTTGAGGTCTACAGACAAAAAAATATATACTAAAAAGATTAAAAAAATAACCTGCAAGGTGTGATTAAAAAAAAAATATGCGGATGTACAAGGATATATTTAAAAAAGAAAAATCGCTAAAAACACAATATGCATAAATGCAAAAATTATATATAGATTAAGCCTTCATTCTGTTTTAATATGATAAAATCTGAGATTCTTAGCTAATATTTTTTTTATCAAAACACATCTGTGCCTGCCTACCAGCGACAAGATGATCTCAATCAGACAGGACCTACTCTACAACCTACCTATATGCCATTGGGCATCTACATTTAGGAAAGCAGACCCTTCACATATAATGTGCTGCTACTTGTTAACTCTGTGTGCAGTCACACATCCAATGAGGTCTGCAAGGATCTGAGGGAGGGGTGGGGCATGTGAAATTACAGGTCTAATTTAAGGTCCGCAGGGATCGGAGGGAGGGGGCATATTCATTTTGGGGTCTGATCTGAGATCTACAGGGATCTGAGGGAAGTGGGTTTTTGGGGGCCATATGAAATTGGGATCTGATCTGAAGTCTGCAGGGATCTGATGATTTAGGTCTGATTTAAGGGATGGTGGGGTGGGAGTTATAGAGAGCCACATTAATTTGAGGTCTGATCTGAAGTCTTTATTTTAGGGAAGAAGGTTATAGAGGGTGTGGCGATTGTAAACAGTAAAATGCATGGGGAAGTCCCGTAAGGGGAGTATATCTCTCCCAGGTTCCTCAACTGGCTGAGGTGGGTGAAATCCAGAATGGTGCTGGCTTCAGTAAATATAGTTGCTGTAGCTATTTTCTTTACTTATTCAGGGCTGGATTTTATTTGGATTGGGATGGTAGGTTTGGTAGTGGGTGCAAAGTATTAGATGACTCCCACTTATACACTGCCTGTCCAAAAAAAAGTTGCCACCCCCAAAAAAAAGGTCACACACTCTAATATTTCGTTGGACCGGCTTTAGCTTTGATTATGGCACGCATTAGCTGTGGAATTGTTTGGATAAGCTTTTGCAATGTCTCAAGATTTATTTCCATCCAGTGTTGCATTAATTTTTCACCAAGATTTTGCATTGATGATGGTAGATTCTGACTGCTGCGCAAAGCCTTCTCCAGCACATCCCAAAGATTCTCAATGGGGTTAAGGTCTGAACTCTGTGGTGGCCAATCCATGTGTGAAAATGATGTCTCATGCTCCCTGAACCACTCTTTCACAATTTGATCCTGATGAATCCTGGCATTGTCATTTTGGAATATTCCCTTGCCATCAGGGAAGAAAAAATCCATTGATGGAATAACCTGGTCATTCAGTATGTTCAGGTAGTCAGCTGACCTCATTCTTGGAGCACATACTGTTGCTGAACCTAGATCTGACCAACTGCAGCAACCCCAGATCATAGCACTGCCCCCACAGGCTTGTACAGTAGGCACTATGCATGATGGGTGCATCACTTAATCTGCCTCTCTTCTTACCCTGATGCGCCCATCACTCTGGAACAGGGTAAATCTGGACTCATCAGACCACATGACCTTCTTCCATTGTTCCAGAGTCCAATCTTTATGCTCCCTAGCAAATTGAAGCCTTTTTTTCTGGTTTCCCTTACTGATTAGTGGTTTTCTTACGGCTTCACTGCTGTTCAGTCCCAATCCCTTGAGTTCCTTTAGCATTGTGCGTGTGGAAATGCTCTTACTTTCACCATTAAACATAGCCCTGAGTTCTACTGTTGTTTTTCTTCGATTTGATTTCACCAAACGTTTAAGTGATCGCAGATCACAATCATTCAGGATTTTTTTTCCGCCACATATCTTCCTCGAATACGATGGGTCCCCACTATCCTTCCAGTTTTTAATAATGCGTTGGACAGTTCTTAACCCAATTTTAGTAGTTTCTGCAATCTCCTTAGATGTTTTCTCTGCTTGATGCATACCAATGATTTGACCCTTCTCAAACAGACTAATATCTTTTCCACAACCACGAGATGTGTCTTTTGACATGGTTGTTTAAGAAATGAGAAGCAACTCATTGCACCAGTTGGGGTTAAATACCTTATTGCCAGCTGAAAGATAATCGCCCATGCAGTAATTATCAAATAGGAGGCTCATAGCTATTTACTTTGTTAAATCCAGATGGCAACTTTTTTTTTTGGGACAGGCAGTGTATAAAATAAAAGACCTCAAGTTTTACTCTGACTCTATGTCAATACACTCAATGCAATTCAGTTGTATATAGCTCTTAGCTTACTTGTATAGATGAGGAAAAATTACTTCTCACTTTTCATTAAGCGCTTGCACTTTCAGTCCTTTATTTGCAAACGTTAAAAGCAGTTTGTAGGCTCGCAGGCCTATGTTTCTGAGACGCTGAGCTGTAACCTACTCCATGTGCGACGTTTCGGGGGTCACGCCCCCTTACTCATGCATGAGATTTGGTAGTGGGACCTCCCAATCCACCCTATTCCAGCGCAGCTTTTCCCCAGCAGGAAGAGATCCCCATGTGAAGCCTGCTCTTATCAGGCTGGGATAAAACACCTCCTAGAATGTCAGTTAGAGAGTGTGATCTTAGAGCAGAGACCTGTGGAGGATCTGAGTCTCAGCCGGGTAGACTGAGAGGACATGGGGCTGTGTGGTAGCCCGAAGTTTGGGGGACCCAGCGATGCCTGCTGGAGCAAGGGTTGCATGGCCAGAATGTGACTACTGGGCCACACTCCCCCATAAAGGTACTGGACTTGTTACAGCCTGGAGGCTGTGGGACTGTTAGGCTGAGAAAGCCGCATGTGATTACCATGTTTGACTGGTGCTTTAGGGCTCTTTCACACTTGCGTTCTTTTCTTCCGGCATAGAGTTCCGTCGTCGGGGCTCTATGCCAGAAGAATCCTGATCAGGATTATCCCCATGCATTCTGAATGGAGAGAAATCCGTTCAGGATGCATCAGGATGCATCAGCATGCCTTCAGTTCCGGAACGGAAAGTTTTTTGGCCGGAGAAAATACTGCAGCATGCTGCGCTTTTTGCTCCGGCCAAAAATCCGGAACACTTGTCGCAAGGCCGGATCCGGAATTAATGCCCATTGAAAGGCATTAATCCGGATCCGGCCTTAAGCTAAACGTTGATTTGGCGCATTGCCGGATCCGACGTTTAGCTTTTTCTGAATGGTTACCATGGCTGCCGGGACGCTAAAGTCCTGTCAGCCATGGTAAAGTGTAGTGGGGAGCGGGGGAGCAGTATACTTACCGTCCGTCCGGCTCCCCGGGCGCTTCAGAGTGACGTCAGGGCGCCCCACGCTCATGGATGACGTGATCGCATGGACACGTCATCCATGCGCATGGGGCACTCTGACGTCATTCTGGAGCGCCCCGGGAGCCGCACGGACTGTAAGTATACTGCTCCCCCGCTCCCCACTACTACTATGGCAACCAGGACTTTAATAGCGTCCTGGGTGCCATAGTAACACTGGACGCATTTTGAAGACGGATCCGTCTTCAAATGTTTTCAGTTCACTTGCGTTTTTCCGGATCCGGTGTGTAATTCCGGCAAATGGAGTACACGCTGGATCCGGACAACGCAAATGTGAAAGAGGCCTTAGATGAGTCAGGGATATGATTCTGCAAGGTGTTTATTTTGGAGTTTGTTTGTTTTGCTGTCATGCCACAATAAAGCACAGTTTGGTCTCTAAGGCTACTTTCACACTTGCGGCAGGACGGATCCGTCCTTCCGCTATTTCGCCGTGCCGCCGGACCGCCGCTCAGTCCCCATTGACTATAATGGGGACGGGAGCGGAGCTCTGGCGCAGCACGGCGGTGCGCGGCGAAAGCCGCCGGACTAAGGCTACTTTCACACTTGCGGCAGGAGGGATCAGACAGACTGTTCACCATGTCGAATCTGTCCTTCCGCTATTTTGCCGTGCCGCCGGACCGCAGCTCCGTCACCATTGACTATAATGGGGACGGGGGCGGAGCTCTGGCGCAGCACGGCGGTGCATGGCGAAAGCCGCCGGACTAAAAAGTCGGACATGCAGGACTTTTTAGTCCGGCAGCTTTCGCCGTGCTGCGCCGGAGCTCCGCCCCCGTCCCCATTATAGTCAATGGGGATGGAGCGGCGGCACGGCGAAATAGCGGAAGGACGGATCCGACATGGTGAAAAGCCTGTCGGATCCGTCCTGCCGCAAGTGTGAAAGTAGCCTAAATCCTGGTGTCCTGAAGAAGTATGTGGTTGTGACCCCCTGAAAGAAATTTAATCCCTTAGGTGTCACGGATGGTGTACAGGAAACAAGGCAATGCAATACAATAATGACTCACTGGATCCACAACTAAGGAACAAAAGGGAGACCCCTACATGAGACCTGCCACTCTCCCTAATTGCTTAGCCTATGCGAACACCCCAAAGGTGGATGGGCGCATATCCACGTACCTCGGCTATCTAATACCTGAAGACCCTACAATAGTGAGGGGACATGACCACCGGCTCCCTACACTAGACACGGAGGGAGTCAGGGTCACCTGAAAATCCAGCAGACAGAAAATCACAAATAAAGGAACAGCATTTATCTTGCAGAGGACTGGGAAATAGAAACAGCAAGCACACACACTCCAGGAAGTTGTATAAGCCGCAACCTAATGCATCATGGGGAGGAACTTAAAGGGAAGCAATCAGTCCAACTGCATGACAGCTGAGATAGACTAACGAGATGAGGAACTTAACCAAAACAAAGAAACTCAAGGAGGAGGATCTGGAAAGCTCCTGTCAGAGCTTCTCAGCTGTCTGGTTGTGACAGTACCCCTCCCTCTACGAGTGGACTCCGGACACTCAGGGCCCACCTTCTCAGGATGGGACCTATGGAAAGCCCTGATGAGACGAGTGGCCTTAATGTCCGTCACTGGGACCCACATCCTCTCCTCAGGACCATAACCCTCCCAATGAACGAGGTACTGGAGGGAACCGCGGACAAGACGAGAATCCACAATCCTAGAGACCTGAAATTCAAGATTTCCATCAACCATAATCGGAGGAGGAGGCAAAGGCGAGGGTACAATAGGTTGAACATAAGGTTTCAATAAGGACTTATGAAAAACATTATGGATCTTCCAAGTCTGAGGAAGATCAAGACGGTAGGCAACAGGATTGATGACAGACAGGATCCTGTAAGGCCCAATAAACCTAGGACCCAACTTCCAGGAGGGAACCTTCAATTTGATATTCTTGGTAGACAACCACACCAGATCACCAACATTCAGGTCCGGACCAGGCACACGTCTCTTATCTGCCACACGCTTATATCTCTCACTCATGCTCTTTAGATTATCCTGAATCTTTTGCCAAATAGATGACAAAGACGAAGAGAATCTGTCCTCATCAGGTAAACCAGAAGACCCCTCTCCTGAGAGTCCCAAACTGCGGATGAAACCCATATGCACCAAAAAATGGTGACTTATCAGAGGACTCCTGACGACGGTTATTTAAAGCAAACTCAGCAAGGGACAAAAAAGAACACCAATCCTCCTGATTCTCCGCCACAAAACAGCGCAGATATGTCTCCAGATTCTGATTGACGCGCTCTGTCTGGCCAATCGACTGCGGGTGGAAAGCAGAAGAGAATGACAACCGAACCCCCAAGCGAGAACAGAAAGCCTTCCAGAATCTGGAAACAAACTGTGTGCCCCTATCAGAGACTATGTCTGAAGGAATACCATGCAATTTGACAATGTGGTCAATAAATGCCTGCGCCAGCGTCTTAGCATTGGGCAAACCAGGAAAAGGGATGAAATGTACCATTTTGCTAAAACGGTCCACCACACCAGAATCACAGTCTTCCCCGAGGAACGAGGCAAGTCCGTTATGAAGTCCATGGACAGATGTGTCCAAGGACGGGAAGGAATGGGTAAGGGAAGGAGAGGACCTGATGGCCGTGACAAGTCTCGCAAGCTGCCACAAAACCCTCAACCGACTTACGAAGCGCAGGCCACCAGAATCTCCGAGAGATGAGATCCAGTGTGGCTCTTGCCCCCGGGTGCCCAGCAAGGACCGTATCGTGGTGTTCCTTAAAAATCTTGTGTCTCAAAGCGAGAGGCACAAACAACCTCCCAGGAGGACAAAGATCAGGAGCCTCTGACTGGGCTGCCTGCACCTCTGCCTCCAATTCAGGAAAAAGAGCAGAGACCACCACACCTTCAGCCAAAATGGGACCCGGGTCTTTAAAATTCCCACCTCCCGGAAAACAACGTGACAGGGCATCTGCCTTCACATTCTTAACCCCAGGGCGGAACGTGACAACAAAATTAAACCTTGAAAAGAACAAAGACCATCTGGCCTGTCTCGGGTTCAGACGCTTGGCTGACTCCAAGTAGGCCAGATTTTTATGGTCAGTAAACACGGTAATAGGGTGTCTGGCTCCCTCTAGCCAATGGCGCCATTCCTCAAAAGCCAACTTGATGGCCAACAATTCCCTATCTCCCACATCATAATTTCTCTCTGCGGAGGAGAGTTTCTTCGAGAAAAAGGCACATGGTTGCCATTTGGCAGGAGAGGAACCCTGAGACAAGACCGCACCCACCCCTACCTCAGAAGCATCAACCTCAACTATGAAGGGTAACGAAATATCAGGTTGTACCAGGATGGGAGCGGAAGCAAAACTCTCCTTGATATTAGAAAAGGCCTTACGCGCCTCTACCGACCAGGAAGAAAAATCTACCCCCTTTCTGGTCATATCAGTGAGTGGTTTAACAGAGGAATAATTCAAAATAAATTTCCTGTAATAATTGGCAAAGCCCAAAAAACGCATCAGCGCCTTCTGATTCTCAGGAAGCTCCCACTCAAGCACAGCGCGGACCTTCTCGGGGTCCATGCGAAAACTAGAAGCGGAGAGAAGAAACCCCAGAAATTGAATTTCTGGAAACGCAAACACACATTTTTCCAGTTTCGCGTATAATTTATTCTCCCGCAGGATGAGCAAGTCCTGACGTAAGTGTTCCTTATGAGTTTTGAAATCAGGAGAAAAAATCAAAATGTCATCCAAATACACTAATACAAATTTTCCCATTAAATGATAAAAAATGCTGTTCACGAAATGCTGAAAAACGGCTGGGGCATTCATCAAACCAAAAGGCATAACCAAATTCTCAAAATGGCCCTCAGGGGTATTGAAAGCCGTCTTCCATTCGTCTCCTTCTCTGACCCTGACCAGGTTGTATGCCCCTCTTAGGTCTAATTTGGAAAAGACTTTAGCCCCAACAACCTGGTTAAACAGGTCCGGGATCAGAGGAAGCGGATAAGGGTCACGAATAGTGATACTGTTCAGCTCCCTGAAATCCAGACAAGGTCTTAAAGAACCATCTTTTTTCTTAACAAAGAAAAAAACAGCGGCAACAGGTGACTTCGAGGGTCGTATGTGTCCTTTTCTCAGACTCTCAGAGATATAAGCACGCATAGCGACCCTCTCAGGTTGGGAAGATTGTATAAACGAGATTTAGGCAGCTTGGCGCCTGGGATGAGATTAATAGGGCAATCGTACTCACTGTGCGGGGGCAAATCCTGAACTCCACTCTCAGAGAAGACATCCGAAAATTCAGAGAGGAAAGGTGGTACAGTCTTAGTAGAAACCTCAGAAACGGATGTCATGAGGCAATTCTCTCTGCAAAAGTCACTCAAACCATTTATTTGCCTCGCTTGCCAATCAATGGTGGGGTTATGTTTAGTGAGCCAGGGTAGCCCCAACACTAGAGGAGTAGGCAAACCGCTAAGGACGAAACATGACACATCCTCAACATGAGCATCACTCACAATTAAACGGATATTGTGAACTATGCCCTTTAATGATTTCTGAGAAAGTGGAGCGGAATCAATAGCAAAAACAGGAATATCCTTTCCCAAAGTGCATACCTGGAAACCATGAGTTATTGCAAATTGATTATCAATGAGATTGACAGCTGCTCCACTATCCACAAAAATCTCACAAAAAATGCTCTTACTCTCTAGCGCCACCCTAGCAGGCAGGACAAAACGGGAACTACAAGCAAACGGAAAACCTTCAATTTCCGCCTCAACCCTGCCAATAGTAACAGACGGAACATTTTTAAAAGATTTTTTCCTTTTTGTTTCTTTATTACTCCCAGAAGACTGCCTGAATCTCCTAGAGGGACAAACATTTACCAAATGATTTATACCTCCACAACAAAAACAAACCCTCCCATGCGGGCTGAATCTTCTATTGTCAGAGGCAATCAACCCCAGCTGCATGGGCTCCTGCTCAGAAGGGGCTGACAGCGACTGAGACCCCTGCGCACAGAAAGAGACCGCTGCACTGTCCCGGGACTGAGTATGACAGGAAGGAGAGATCTCTCCTCTCTCTCTAAGACGCCTGTCAATAAGAATGGCCTGAGACATAGCAGAATCCAAGGAGGTAGGTCTCTCATGAAAGGCAAATGCATCTTTCAATCCCTCTGAAAGACCATGGCAAAATTGACTTCGGAGTGCAGCATCATTCCAACCAGTATCAGCTGCCCATCTCCGAAATTCTGAGCAGTATATCTCTGCGGATGGTTTACCCTGGCATAACAGACGTAGTCTAGACTCAGCCAGAGAAATACGATCCGGATCATCATATATCTGACCCAGGGCTAAAAAGAATTCATCCACTGAACGGAGGGGCCGTGCCCCCTCCGGCAGCGAAAAGGCCCAGGATTGAGCGTTACCCCTGAGCAGCGATATAATGATCCCCACCCTCCGTTCTTCATCACCAGAGGAATGGGGAAGAAGGCGAAAATGGAGTTTGCAAGCCTCTCTAAAACGCACAAAATACTCACTACCCCCGGAGAACGTATCCGGGAGCGAGATCTTAGGCTCAGAACAAACTCCATGAACGCAAGCTGAACCGGTCACTTGAAACTGAGAAAAAGTCTTACGGAGATCAGCTACCTCCAATGAAAGACCCTGGAAGCGCTCAGCCAAAAGTGAAACCGGATCCATGCTTGAGATGGTTTTGGCGGCTTATAATGTCACGGATGGTGTACAGGAAACAAGACAATGCAATACAATAATGACTCACTGGATCCACAACTAAGGAACAAAAGGGAGACCCCTACATGAGACCTGCCACTCTCCTTAATTGCTCAGCCTATGCGAACACCCCAAAGGTGGATGGGCGCATATCCACGTACCTCGGCTATCTAATACCTGAAGACCCTACAATAGTGAGGGGACATGACCACCGGCTCCCTACACTAGACACGGAGGGAGTCAGGGTCACCTGAAAATCCAGCAGACAGAAAATCACAAATAAAGGAACAGCACTTATCTTGCAGAGGACTGGGAAATAGAAACAGCAAGCACACACACTCCAGGAAGTTGTATAAGCCGCAACCTAATGCATCATGGGGAGGAACTTAAAGGGAAGCAATCAGTCCAACTGCATGACAGCTGAGATAGACTAACGAGATGAGGAACTTAACCAAAACAAAGAAACTCAAGGAGGAGGATCTGGAAAGCTCCTGTCAGAGCTTCTCAGCTGTCTGGTTGTGACATTAGGCCTCTTTCACACGGGCGTTGCGGGAAAATGTGCGGATGCGTTACGGGAACACCTGAGATTTTTCCGCGCGAGTGCAAACCTTGTAATGCGTTTTGCACTTGCGTGAGAAAAATCGCGCATGTTTGGTACCCAAACCCGAACTTCTTCACAGAAGTTCGGCCTTGGGATCGGTGTTCTGTAGATTGTATTATTTTCCCTTATAACATGGTTATAAGGGAAAATAATAGCATTCTGAATACAGAATGCATAGTAAAATAGCGCTGGAGGGGTTAAAAAAATAAAATAAAAAATTAACTCACCTTAATCCACTTGCTGGCGCTGCCGGCATCTCGTCTTTCTCCTTCTTTGCTGAACAGGACCTGTGGTGAGCATTCATTCCAGGACCTGTGGTGACTTCACTCTGGTCATCACATGATCCACCACCATGGTAAAAGATCATGTGATGGATCATGTGATGACCGGAGTGATGTCACCACAGGTCCTGGAATGAATGCTTACCACAGGTCCTGTTCAGCAAAGAAGGAGACAGATGAGATGCTGGCAGCGCCAGCAAGTGGATTAAGGTGAGTTAAATTATTTTTTATATTTTTTTAACCCCTCCAGCGCTATTTTACTATGCATTCTGTATTCAGAATGCTATTATTTTCCCTTATAACTATGTTATAAGGGAAAATAATAATGATCGGGTCTCCATCCCGATCGTCTCCTAGCAACCGTGCGTGAAAATCGCACCGCATCCGCACTTGCTTGCGGATGCTTGCGATTTTCACGCAACCCCATTCACTTCTATGGGGCATGCGTTGCATGAAAAACGCAGAATATAGAGCATGCTGCGATCTTCACGCAACGCACAAGTGATGCGTGAAAATCACCACTCATGTGAACAGCCCCATAGAAATGAATGGGTCGGTATTTAGTGCGGGTGCACTATCGCATCCGCGCGGAATACTCGCCCGTGTGAAAGGGGCCTTACAGGGGCCACATGAATTTGGGGTCTGTTCCTGGATTCTGTATGAATTTATGGTCTGTATAAATTTGGGGTCTAATCTAAGATTTGTATGAATTTGGGGCTAATCTGGGGTCTGTATTGATTTTAGGGTCTGTTAGAAGGTCTGTATTAATTTTGGCGTCTGGTCTGGGATTTGATGCCAAAAGTTTGCCTTGGGGCCGATCATTTTCTTACTCTGTAGCCATGTCCTTTGCCTTTTTGTTTGGCAGTACAGTATTTTGGGTCATCGGCAACACTTTTAGTACAGTAATGTGGGCACACAGGGAAGCAATAGGCACAATATTGGTGGAAGCTACAGGATTAATGGAGCAGCTGTGTAGAGGATTCTTTGCTATAGAGGGTGAGAATGGACTGCAGAAGCAATGAGTCAAGGCAGAGTTGTAACTTAATCTCCTGGGCCCTAATGTAAAATCTGTAACAGGCCCCATTTACCATGTGCCATTTATTAATCCTGGTGTCTTTTTATATAGCAGAGGGGGTAGGACACCCCTAACCAAAGACATCTGCACATGATGGTCTGAACCAAATGGAGAAGAAAAGGAAAGTGAACAACTGGAATAGGTGGAGACATCACCAGTAAGGTGAGTTTTAATTGATTCAGGGGGGTTTGGGGTGCAATTTGCTTGCTCTTCCTAGAGAACCAAAATACTTTTTACTGGCCCTTCTCATTAGTACAGCTTTAGATGACAGGAGGTTAGGGCCCAAGGAGTGGTGAAAATTACTCTTCACCTTTACTGCATCTACAGGTGCCAGGGCTGCCTGTGTTCTAACCACATATAGTGTTGGGACGTAGTGTGCATAGGTGTGCAGTATGTCCTGATATTATGTGTGAAACCAGGACGTAGTGCAGCGCTGGCAACTATTCTGCCCCAAGTGTACTCCTATGAAAATAAAAATATGATCATCCATCTACAAAGAAAAATATGATTGTTCTTCGAGGTGAGCAATACAGCGGATGTGAACCCCTTGGGAGTATGGGAAGCACATAAATGTGTTGTGTGAGGTACATTGATCAAACATGGGATACGACTGAAGGGAGGTTGGCACAACCTGCATTCTTTACGTAAGTTTAAAACCGGGAGCAGACTCATAACATGGTACATCAGGTACATCATTGCTACAAACTACAGTTACAAGCTGTTGGTTACAAAAGACTAAATCTATCCTGGTCAAGTGCAGGAGGTCATTTTATGAGGTTGGAAATAAGCCAGGAAAATTATAAGTCAAAATTCACAGACTGCAGCAGATGAGATCTATTATACTGTGCACTGTGAAGTCAAATGGGGTTAAGGTACTTACTTCAGATTGCAGAGGAGTTTAGGAAATTGTATATTGCGCTTTATAATGTCTCAGAGGAACGAGTTTCAATTTCTTATAGACAGACCTATTTAATAGATTGTGGTCTACCATCTTTGTTAAATGAAATAATAAAGCAGATGGACCTACCAATCTCTGATGTACGGGTTACAGAGGACCTGTCATCACCTCTGATATGTCTGTTTTAGTAAACAATTGTATTCTACATAAGATTACAACTGTGGAGTGTATATTCTTATGACTCTATGTTGTACTGTTCCTTCATTATGTCTACTAGATGTTTATTAGTAAATTACCAACTGGGTGTTACCAGTTGGGGGGTGTCCCCCACCACTGCCAGCACTGATTAAAGCGTCTGGTACTGTCCATTCAATGCTAGCAGTGGCATAAAGTGCAGGAACAGACACCTTTAAAAAGTTGACAATTTATTTATACATTTCTAGTAGACATATTGGAGGAACTGCACGAAGAGTTATAAGAAAATAATCAATTTTTTTAGTAGGGCATGCAAATATTGTAGTTACTAAAACAGACATGACAGGTAAAGTAACAGATTCGCTTTAACCCTTTCAGGACCCTGTGCCTTTCCATTTTTGTAATCTTGTTTTTAATTCCCTGCATTTCTGGACCCATGCCGGTTTTATTTTTCCATTCATGTAGCAGTATGAGGGCTTGTTTTTTTGCAGGACAAGTTGTACTTTTTAATGGTACCATTTATTTTTACATACAATGTAGTGAGAAGCTGGAAAATTCCAAATAGGGTGACATTGTAAAAAATGCAATTCTGCCACAGTTTTTTTGTTTTTATGGCATTCCCTATGTGGTAAAACTGACCAGTTGCGTTTATTCTCCAGGTCAGTACGAATATTGTGACACCACATTTAATTTTTTTTTGTTGTTTATGGAGATGTATGAAGGCTCATTTTTTGTGGGACGATCCTTAGTTTTTATTGATAGTATTTTGGAGTGTGTATGGCTTTTTGATCACTTTTTATAAAATTTTCTTAGATGAAGCGATAAAAAAATGACCAATCACGTCATTTACCATATGGGACAAATTTTTTATATTTTAATAGTATGGGTGTTTACGGACATGGCAAAGCCCATGATGTTTTTTTATTTTATTTATATATGTGTGTATATGTGTATATGTGTGTGTGTGTGTGTGTGTATATGTATATATATGTATATGTGTATATATATATATATATATATATATATATATATATTCAAGAAAATTGAGACTAAAACCTTCAGGATCACAGGTGCATATCCATGAAGCAAACCTAATTACAAAAAACAAAATGGCTGCACGCCATTATATATACAAACAATAGAGATAAGAAATGGGGGTCATTCTAGATAAAAGTGGTACAATACCGACTATAAATGAGTATACATGAATAATGGAAGCTCTTAGCGCACATACGTGTCGGGCCCATCTACCAGGCGTCAAGGTGGCTTCCGCAGATGGGTCCCTATCACTAAAGAAACTGCCTCACTTTGGACTTACTTAGGCTACTTTCACACTTGCGTTAGGAGCGGATCCGTCTGGTGTCTGCACAGACGGATCCGCTCCTATAATGCAAACGCTTGCATCCGTTCAGAACGGATCCGTTTGCATAACCATGAACAAAAAAAAAAAAAAAAAAAATTTTTTTTTTTTTGTTCATGATAATGCAAACGGATCCGTTTTGACTTTACATTGAAAGTCAATGGGGGACGGATCCGTTTGAAAATTGAGCCATACTGTGTCATCTTCAAACGGATCCGTCCCCATTGACTTCCATTATAAGTCTGGACGGATCCGTTCGCCTCCGCACGGCCAGGCGGACACCCGAACGCTGCAAGCAGCGTTCAGGTGTCCGCTCACTGAGCGGAGCGGAGGCTGAGCGCTGGCAGGCGGATGTATTCTCAGTGGATCCGCCTCCATTGAGAATGCATCAGGGCTGGACGGCTGCGTTCGGGACCGCTCGTGAGCCCCTTCAAACGGAGCTCACGAGCGGACACCTGAACGCAGGTGTGAAAGTAGCCTTAAGCCTACAATATTCAGGGCAGTGTAGGAACCAGCTACAAACATACTCTGCTCAGAAGTCCCAGGTAGATGGGCGTGTCCAGTCTAAAAGGGGTGCCACCCCCAATATATTGCAAGAAAATTTTGACTAAAACCTTCAGGATCACAGGTGCATAATAATGAAGCAAACATAATTACAAAAAACAAAATGGCTGCCCACCATTATATATACAAACAATAGAGCTAAGAAATGGGGGTCATTCTAGATAAAAGTGGTACAATACCGACTATAAGGCCTCTTTCACACGGGCGTTGCTGAAAAATGCGCGGGTGCGTTGCGGGAACACCCGCGATTTTTCCGCGCGAGTGCAATACATTGTAATGCGTTTTGCACTCGCGTGAGAAAAATCGTGCGTGTTTGGTACCCAAACCCGAACTTCTTCACAGAAGTTCGGGCTTGGGATCGGTGTTCTGTGGATTGTATTATTTTCCCCTATAACATGGTTATAAGGGAAAATAATAGCATTCTGAATACAGAATGAAAAGTAAAATAGCACTGGAGGGGTTAAAAAAAATAAAAAAAAATTTAACTCACCTTAATCCACTTGATAGCGCAGCCGGCATCTGCTTCTGTATTCTTTTCTTTAGGACCTGGCTAAAGGACCTTCGATGACGTCACTCCGGTCATCACATGGTACGTCACATGATCTTTTACCATGGTGAATCACCATGGTAAAAGAGCATGTGACGTACCAGGTGATGACCGGAGTGACGTCATCCCAGGTCCTTAAACTATAGTTAATGCTCTCCACAGGTCCTATACAGTAAAAGAGTCAGACGGAGATGCCGGGCATCGCGAGCAAGTGGATTAAGGTGAGTTAAATGATTTTTAATTTTTTTTAACCCCTCCAGCCCTGTTTTACTTAGCATTCTGTATTCAGAATGCTATTATTTTCCCTTATAACCATGTTATAAGGGAAAATAATAAGGTTCGGGTCTCCATCCCGATCGTCTCCTAGCAACCGTGCGTGAAAATCGCACCGCATCCGCACTTGCTTGCGGATGCTTGCGATTTTCACGCAACCCCATTCATTTCTATGGGGCCTGCGTTACGTGAAAAACGCACAAAGAGGAGCATGCTGCGATTTTCACGCAACGCAAAAGTGATGCGTGAAAATCACCGCTCGTGTGCACAGCCCCATAGAAATGAATGGGTCGGTATTCAGTGCGGGTGCAATGCGTTCACCTCCCGCATCGCATCCGCGCGGAATACTCGCTCGTGTGAAAGGGGCCTAAATGAGTATAGCCGGTTCCTACACTGCCCTGAATATTGTAGGCTTAAGTAAGTCCAAAGTGAGGCAGTTTCTTTAGTGATAGGGACCCATCTGCGGAAGCCACCTTGACGCCTGGTAGATGGGCCCGACACGTATGTGCGCTAAGAGCTTCCATTATTCATGTATACTCATTTATGGTCGGTATTGTACCACTTTTATCTAGAATGACCCCCATTTCTTAGCTCTATTGTTTGTATGCAGTCAGGTCCATAAATATTGGGCCATCGACACAATTTTAACATTTTTGGTTCTATACACAACCACAATGGATTTGAAATGAAACGAACAAGATGTTCTTTAACTGCAGACTGTCAGCTTTAATTTGAGGGTATTTGCATCCAAATCAGGTGAATGGTGTAGGAATTACAACAGTTTGCATATGTGCCTCCCACTTGTTAAGTGACCAAAAGTAATGGGACAATTGTCTTCTGAGCTGTTCCATGGCCAGGTATGTGTTATTCCCTCATTATCCCAATTACAATGAGTAAATAAAAGGTCCAGAGTTCATTTCAAGTGTTCTAAATAGCAGAAACGCAGCAGATATGGCGCCCGCATCACTTGCAAATGGGCGCCATCATTAAAGATCAGAAAAGGTTAAACAAGTTGTTAGTTACGAACTTCCCAATTATTTTTACACCAGATGAACTTGAAGCATTTGAGGTCCAGACAAATCTAGTAACAGTCCAGTGTACAGTCAAAATCAAGCTTTTTTTCTAGTGTCAGGGACAGTGAAGGGAAAGGCTAAAAAAAGGGAAACATTATGTAGTTTTTATTGATAAAAAAGCAGCTACCTTCTCCCCCCCACTTTAACAGTTTTTTGTATATTTTTTTTTTTATGGCGATGTCCGCCGGTGCTATATTCTTTTGCATTGTGCCGAACTTTGACCCATGACACATCCATCAGGTGGGACAGGACAGCCAATTGAGACATTTCAGCAAATGGACACACCCCCACCCTATCAAAAAACTCGATCTGGCAGCCATTTTACATTCTGTGCTTTGCCAGTGTAGGGACAGGTTGCTTTGTGGAGCTGGGACAGACTGTTACAGACATCAAACAATAGCTAATAGGGACACAAAAGTCCTTTTAAGGACTGGTATAGACTGCCTACTCTTGTTATAGCAGATCTTGCAGGGTGCTGTCCAGGATTGACCTCGCCCTCACTGATGTCGAGTTCCTAGATAAGATTAAAAGAATGAGGTATGAACCACATTTGATCTCTGATCATTGCCCTGTTCTTCTTAATGTGGAACTATCAAACAAACAGGTAATAAGGAAGGCCTTCAGATTGAATCCTTATTGGATCCAGCTTATCCAGGAACAGGATACTATCCGTGGAGAAATTTTAGATTTTTGGTCCCAAAACGTAGGGTCTACTCATACCCATTTCGCCTGGGATGCTCTCAAGACTATGCTGCGAGGCTCCTATTTAGTAAAGATTAGAGTTGAGCGAACCCGAACTGTAAAGTTCTGGTTCGTACCGAACTTTAGGTTTTTCAGTACCCGAACCCGAACATTTATGTAAAACTTCGGTGTTCGGCGTTTTCTTGGCGCTTTTTGATAGGCTGCACAGCAGCCAATCAACAAGCGTCATACTACTTGCCCCAAAAGGCCATCACAGCCATGCCTACTATTGGCATGGCTGTGATTGGCCAACTGCAGAATGTGACCCAGCCTCTATTTAAGCTGGAGTCACGTAGCGCCGCACTCTGCTCGGATTAGTGTAGGGAGAGGCTGCAGCTGATGTGAGGGAGAGATCAGGGAGAAATCTTATCAAGAACTGCTTTTTTTACTCAGCAATCTACAGCAAATGTGTTTTGTGGATGCAGTGCACAATTTTTTTAAGCCTGCCCTGAGCCAACTACTGCTGAAAATGAACTTTTTTTTACTTCAGTTTGTCAATATCAATACATAATCGGCAGCCATTTTATGCAACGATAGTGCACCAGCACAGGCTATCTGCATGTCTGCAAGTCCAGAAATACGTCTTTTTGGTTACTGGGGTGAAAAAAACCTCTAATTTACTGCACATCTGGGATTAGACGTGCATAAGTGACTGTCACATTTAGGCCAGAAATACGGCTTTTTCGTTACTGGGGTGAAAAAACCCTCTAATATATACTGCACATCTGGGATTAGACGTGCATAAGTTACTGTGAAATTTAGGCCACAAATACCGTTGTCATATAGAGTTTTTAAAAAAAATAATTGAGTGCAATACCCTACATCAGTTTTTTTTTTGGCGGTTAATTCTCTTTAACAGACTTAAACACTTTTTACTTTGCTTTGTGAACGCTAACTATGAGGTAAACATCTAATAAGGGACGCGGTAGTGGTAGTGGTAGTGGTAGTGGTGTTGGTGGAGCCTCTGGTGCAGGGAAAGGACGTGGTCGTTCTGCCACAGCTACACGTCCTACTGAACCTACTACCTCAGGTCCAAGTAGCCGCCAGAATCTACAGCGATATTTGGTCGGGCCTAATGTCGTTCTAAGGATGGTAAGGCCTGAGCAAGTACAGGCGCTAGTCAATTGGGTGGCCGACAGTGGATCCAGCACGTTCACATTATCTCCCACCCAGTCTTCTGCAGAAAGCGCACAGGTGGCGCCTGAAACCCATGCCCATCAGTCTGTCACATCACCCCCGTGCATATCGGGGAACCTGTCTGAGCCTCAAGTCATGCAGCAGTCTCTTCTGCTGTTTGAAGACTGATGGCAGAGTTTCCCAGGGGCATCCACCTAGCCCTTCCCCAGAGGTGGAAGACATAGAATGCACTGACGCACAACCACTTATGTTTCCTGATGAGGACATGGGAATACCACCTCAGCACGTCTCTGATGAAACACAGGTGCCAACTGCTGCGTCTTTTTGCAGTGTGCGGACCGAAAAGGAGGTCAGGGAGGAAGACTGGGTGGAAGACTATGCAGGGGACGATGAGGTCCTAGACCCCACATGGAATGAAGGTCGTGCCACTGACTTTCAGAGTTCGGAGGAAGAGGCAGTGGTGAGACCAGGCCAACAGCGTAGCAAAAGCGGGAGCAGGGTGCAAAAGCAGAGAAGCCGTCGCCAAAGCAGTTTACCTGCTACTGGCCACCATCACCAGGGACCGAGCACACCAAAGGCAGCTTCAAGGAGTTTCCTGGCATGGCACTTCACACAATGTGCTGACGACAAGCCCCGAGTGGTTTGCACGCTGTGCCATCAGAGCCTGAAGCGAGGCATTAACATTCTGAACCTTAGCACAACCTGCATGACCAGGCATCTACATGCGAGACACGGGCTGCAGTAAAGTAAGCACCTTCAAAACCAAGAAAGGGCTCAGGCCCCTCCTGCTCCCTCTTCTGCTGCTGCCTCGGCCTCTTCCTCCGCCTCTGGAGGAACGTTGGCACCTGCTGCCCAGCAAACAGAGGATGTGCCACCAACAACACCACCTCCGTCATCAAGCATCTCCACCATGTCACACAGAAGCGTTCAGCTCTCCATCTCACAAACCTTTGAGAGAAAGCGTAAATTCCCACCGAGCCACCCTCGATCCCTGGCCCTGAATGCTAGCATTTCTAAACTACGGGCCTTTGAAATGCTGTCATTCAGGCTGGTGGAGACGGACAGCTTCAAACAGCTCATGACGCTTGCTGTCCCACAGCACGTCGTTCCCAGCCGCCACTACTTCTCCAGGAGAGCCGTGCCCTCTCTGCACAACCAAGTATCGGATAAAATCAAGTGTGCACTGCGCAAAACCCTCTGTGGCAAGGTCCACCTAACCACAGATACGTGGACCAGTAATCACGACGAGGGACGCTATATCTCCCTAACTGCACACTGGGTAAATGTAGTGGCAGCTGGGCCCCAGGCGGAGAGCTGTTTGGCGCACGTCCTTCCGCCGCCAAGGATCGCAGGGCATCATTCTTTGCCTCCTGTTTAGGGATGAGCGAACCCGAACTGTATAGTTCGGGTTCGTACCGAATTTTGGGGTGTCCGTGACACGGACCCGAACCCGAACATTTTTGTAAAAGTCTGGGTTCGGGTTCGGTGTTCGGTGCTTTCTTGGCGCTTTTTGAAAGGCTGCAAAGCAGCCAATCAACAAGCGTCATACTACTTGCCCCAAGAGGCCATCACAGCCTTACCTACTATTGGCATGGCTGTGATTGGCCAGTGCAGCATGTGACCCAGCCTCTATATAAGCTTGGGTCACGTAGCGCTGCACGTCACTCTGCTGATTCAAGCATAGGGAGAGGTTGCTGCTGCGACGTTAGGGCGAGATTAGGCAGATTAACTCCTCCAAAAGACCTCATTCTGTAATCGATCTGCAGCTGTGGATCATTGAAGTGCTAATATCGACTTGCTCACTTTTTTTAGGCTGCCCAGAGCGTTTTTAGATCACTTTTTTCTGGGGTGATCGGCGGCCATTTTGTGGCTTGTGGTGCGCCAGCACAAGCTACCACCAAGTGCTTTTAACCATCAATAGTGTGGTTATTTTTTGCTATATCCTACATCAGCTGCAGGCTAAGCCTGTGTCACCGAAGTGCATTTAACCATCAACAGTCTGGTTATTTTTTGGCCATATACTACATCTGGTGCAGGCTGAGCCTGTGTCACCCAAGTGCATTTGACCATTAATAGTGTGGTTAATTTTTGCCAATATAATACATCAGGTGCAGGCTGAGCCTGTGTCACCCAAGTGCATTTAACCATCAACAGTGTGGTTAATTTTTGGCCATATACTATATCAGGTGCAGGCTGAGCCTTTGTCACCCAAGTGCATTTGACCATTAATAGTGTGGTTATTTTTTGGCCATATACTACATCAGGGGGAAGTTGAGCCTGTCACCCAGTGCCTAAAAAATAGACCTGACATTTCTATTCAACCAAATCTGTACTGTTTTAGCTTGTCAAGTTATTTGTAGTGACCGTAAAAGCACAGTTTCTGTTCTGGGTTGAAAAACTATTCCAAAATTTGCAATTCTCAAAATAAGTAGTTTATGCTATATATATCAGGCCTACTTTAAATCTATCCCAAAAAGGATATCTTAGATTCAAGGTGCTGATAGTGTCATTCAGAAAAACTTAACACACACGCTACCGTGTAGATACAAGTCTAATTCTGTGATTAAACGTATACCTGTCACACAGCGCAAAAATAATAGGCCTCACATTTCTATTCAACCAAATCTGTACTGTTTTAGCTGGTCAAATTATTTCTAGTGACCGTAAAAGCACAGATTTTGTTCTGGGTTGAAAAACTATTCCCAAATTTGCCATTCTCAAGATTGTGGTGAACGGGAACAATGAGGAAAACATCTAATAAGGGACACGGACGCGGACGTGGACATGGTCGTGGTGGTGTTAGTGGACCCTCTGGTGCTGGGAGAGGACGTGGCCGTTCTGCCACAGCCACACGTCCTACTGAACCAACTACCTCAGGTCCCAGTAGCCAGCAGAATTTACAGCGATATTTGGTTGGGCCCAATGCCGTTCTAAGGATGGTAAGGCCTGAGCAGGTACAGGCATTAGTCAATTGGGTGGCCGACAGTGGATCCAGCACGTTCACATTATCTCCCACCCAGTCTTCTGCAGAAAGCGCACAGATGGCGCATGAAAACCAAGCCCATCGGTCTGTCACATCACCCCCATGCATATCAGGGAAACTGTCTGAGCCTCAAGTTATGCAGCAGTCTCTTATGCTGTTTGAAGACTCTGCTGCCAGGGTTTCCCAAGGGCATCCACCTAGCCCTTCCCCAGGGGTGGAAGAGATAGAATGCACTAACGCACAACCACTTATGTTTCCTGATGATGAGGACATGGAAATACCACCTCAGCATGTGTCTGATGATGACGAAACACAGGTGCCAACTGCTGCGTCTTTCTGCAGTGTGCAGACTGAACAGGAGGTCAGGGATCAAGACTGGGTGGAAGACGATGCAGGGGACGATGAGGTTCTATACCCCACATGGAATGAAGGTCGTGCCACTGACTTTCACAGTTCGGAGGAAGAGGCAGTGGTGAGACCGAGCCAACAGCGTAGCAAAAGAGGGAGCAGTGGGCAAAATCAGAACACCCGCCGCCAAGAGACTCCGCCTGCTACTGACCGCCGCCATCTGGGACCAAGCACCCCAAAGGCAGCTTCAAGGAGTTCCCTGGCATGGCACTTCTTCAAACAATGTGCTGACGACAAGACCCGAGTGGTTTGCACGCTGTGCCATCAGAGCCTAAAGCGAGGCATTAACGTTCTGAACCTTTGCACAACCTGCATGACCAGGCACCTGCATGCAAAGCATAAACTGCAGTGGAGTAAACACCTTAAAAACAAGGAAGTCACTCAGGCTCCCCCTGCTACCTCTTCTGCTGCTGCCGCCTCGGCCTCTTCTGCTGCTGCCGCCGCCTCGGCCTCTTCTGCTGCTGCCGCCGCCTCGGCCTCTTCTGCTGCTGCTGCCGCCGCCTCGGCCTCTTCCTCCGCCTCTGGAGGAACGTTGGCACCTGCCGCCCAGGAAACATGGGATGTACCACCAACACCACCACCTGCGTCACCAAGCATCTCAACCATGTCACACAGCAGCGTTCAGCTCTCCATCTCACAAACATTTGAGAGAAAGCGTAAATTCCCACCTAGCCACCCTCGATCCCTGGCCCTGAATGCCAGCATTTCTAAACTACTGGCTTATGAAATGCTGTCATTTAGTCTGGTGGACACACACAGCTTCAAACAGCTCATGTCGCTTGCTGTCCCACAGTATGTTGTTCCCAGCTGGCACTACTTCTCCAAGAGAGCCGTGCCTTCCCTGCACAAACAAGTGTCCGATAAAATCAAGTGTGCACTGCGCAACGCCATCTGTGGCAAGGTCCACCTAACCACAGATACGTGGACCAGTAAGCACGGCCAGGGACGCTATATCTCCCTAACTGCGTACTGGGTAAATGTAGTGGCGGCTGGGCCCCAGGCGGAGAGCTGTTTGGCGCATGTCCTTCCGCCGCCAAGGATCGCAGGGCAACATTCTTTGCCTCCTGTCTCCTCCTCCTCCTCCTACTCAGCTTCCTCCTCCTCTTCTTCCACCTGCTCATCCAGTCAGGCACACACCTTCACCACCAACTTCAGCACAGCCCGGGGTAAACGTCAGCAGGCCGTTCTGAAACTCATATGTTTGGGGGACAGGCCCCACACCGCACAGGAGTTGTGGGGGGGTATAGAACAACAGACCAACGAGTGGTTGCTGCCGGTGAGCCTCAAGCCCGGCCTGGTGGTGTGCGATAATGGGCGAAATCTCGTTGCAGCTCTGGGACTAGCCGGTTTGACGCACATCCCTTGCCTGGCGCATGTGCTGAATTTGGTGGTGCAGAAGTTCATTCGCAACTACCCTGACATGTCAGAGCTGCTGCATAAAGTGCGGGCCGTCTGTTCGCGCTTCCGGCGTTCACACCCTGCCGCTGCTCGCCTGTCTGCGCTACAGCGTAACTTCGGCCTTCCCGCTCACCGCCTCATATGCGACGTGCCCACCAGGTGGAACTCCACCTTGCACATGCTGGACAGACTGTGCGAGCAGCAGCAGGCCATACTGGAGTTTCAGCTGCAGCACGCACGGGTCAGTCGCAGTGCGGATCAGACCCACTTCACCACCAATGACTGGGCCTCCATGCGAGACCTGTGTGCCCTGTTGCGCTGTTTCGAGTACTCAACCAACATGGCCAGTGGCGATGACGCCGTTATCAGCGTTACAATACCACTTCTATGTCTCCTTGAGAAAACACTAAGGGCGATGATGGAAGAGGAGGTGGCCCAGGAGGAAGAGGAGTAAGAGGGGTCATTTTTAGCACTTTCAGGCCAGTCTCTTCGAAGTGACTCAGAGGGAGGTTTTTTGCAACACCAGAGGCCAGGTACAAATGTGGCCAGACAGGGCCCACTACTGGAGGACGAGGATGAGGAGGAGGTGGAGGAGGATGAGGATGAAGCATGTTCACAGCGGGGTGGCACCCAAAGCAGCTCGGGCCCATCACTGGTGCGTGGCTGGGGGGAAACACAGGACGATGACGATACGCCTCCCACAGAGGACAGCTTGTCCTTACCTCTGGGCAGCCTGGCACACATGAGCGACTACATGCTGCAGTGCCTGCGCAACGACAGCAGAGTTGCCCACATTTTAATGTCTGCGGACTACTCGGTTGCCACTCTGCTGGATCCCCGGTACAAAGACAATGTGCCCACCTTACTTCCTACACTGGAGCGTGATAGGAAGATGCGCCAGTACAAGCGCACGTTGGTAGACGCGCTACTGAGAGCATTCCCAAATGTCACAGGGGAACCAGTGGAAGCCCAAGGCGAAGTCAGAGGAGGAGCAAGAGGTCGCCAACGCAGCTGTGTCACGGCCAGCTCCTCTGAGGGCAGGGTTAGCATGGCAGAGATGTGGAAAAGTTTTGTCACCACGCCACAGCTAACTGCAAACATTTCACTAACATGGTGGAACAGTACCTGTGCACACCCCTCCACGTACTGACTGATGGTTCGGCCCCATTCAACTTCTGGGTCTCCAAATTGTCCACGTGGCCAGAGCTAGAGTTTTATGCCTTGGAGGTGCTGGAGTGCCCGGCGGCCAGCGTTTTGTCTGAACGTGTATTCAGCACGGCAGGGGGCGTCATTACAGACAAACGCAGCCGCCTGTCTACAGCCAATGTGGACAAGCTGACATTCATAAAAATGAACCAGGCATGGATCCCACAGGACCTGTCCATCCCTTGTGCAGATTAGATATTAACTACCTCCCCTTAACAATATATTATTCTACTCCAGGGCACTTCCTCATTCAATCATATTTTTATTTTCATTTTACCATTATATTGCGGGGCAACCCAAAGTTGAATGAACCTCTCCTCTGCCTGGGTGCCTGGGCCTAAATATGTGACAGTGGCCTGTTCCAGTGGTGGGTGACGTGAAGCCTGATTCTCTGCTATGACATGAAGACTGATTATGCGCTGACATAAGGCCAGATTCTCTGTTACGGGACCTCTCTCCTCTGCCTGGGTGCCGGGGCCTAAATGTGTGACAGTGGCCTGTTCCAGTGGTGGGTGACGTGAAGCCTGATTCTCTGCTATGACATGAAGACAGATTCTGTGCTGACATAAGGACAGATTCTCTGTTACGGGACCTCTCTCCTCTGTCTGGGTGCCGGGGCCTAAATAAATGACAGTGGCCTGTTCCAGTGGTGGGTGACGTGAAGCCTGATTCTCTGCTATGGCATGAAGAGACTGAATCTCTGCTGACATGAAGCCAGATTCTCTGCTATGGCATGAAGAGACTGATTCTCTGCTGACGTGAAGCCAGATTCTCTGCTATGGGACCTCTGTCCAATTGATATTGGTTAATTTTAATTTTTTTAATTTTTATTTTAATTCATTTCCCTATCCACATTTGTTTGCAGGGGATTTACCTACATGTTGCTGCCTTTTGCAGCCCTCTAGCTCTTTCCTGGGCTGTTTTACAGCCTTTTTAGTGCCCAAAAGTTCGGGTCCCCATTGACTTCAATGGGGTTCGGGTTCGGGACGAAGGTCGGATCGGGTTCGGATCCCGAACCCGAACCTTTCCGGGAAGTTCGGCCGAACTTCTCGAATCCGAACATCCAGGTGTTCGCTCAACTCTACTCCTGTGGCCTTCTCTTCCTACTCGGCTTCCTCCTCCTCTTCTACCACCTCCTCATCCGGTCAGCGACAGAACTTCACCACCAACTTCAGCACAGCCAGGGGTAAACGTCAGCAGGCCGTTCTGAAACTGTGTTTGGGGGACAGGCCCCACACTGCGCAGGAGTTGTGGCGGGGTATAGAACAGACCGACGAGTGGTTGCTGCCAGTGAGCCTCAAGACTGGCCTGGTGGTGTGCGATAATGGGCGAAATCTCGTTACAGCTCTGGGACTAGCATGGTGCATGTGCTGAATTTGGTGGTGCAGAAATTCATTCACAACTACCCCTACATGTCAGAACTGCTGAGTAAAGGGCGGGCCGTCTGTGCGCGCTTCCGGTGTTCTCATCCTGCCGCTGCTCGGCTGTCTGCTCTACAGCATAACTTCGGCCTTCCCGCTCACCGCCTCATATGCGATGTGCCCACCAGGTGGAACTCCACCTTGCACATGCTGTCCAGACTGTGCGAGCAGCAGCAGGCCATAGTAGAGTTTCAGCTGCAGCACGCACAGGTGAGTCGCACTGCGGAACAGCACCACTTCACCACCAATGATTGGGCCTCCATGCGAGACCTGTGTGCCCTGTTGCGCTGTTTTGATTACTCCACCAACATGGCCAGTGGCGATGACGCCGTTATCAGCGTTACAATACCACTTCTATGTCTCCTTGAGAAAACACTTAGGGCGATGATGGAAGAGTATGTGGCCCAGGATGAGGAGGAGGAAGAGGGGTCATCTCTAACACTTTCATACCAGTCTTTTAGAAGTGGCTCAGAGGGAGGTTTTTTGCAACAGCAGAGGCCAGGTACAAATTTGGACAGCCAGGGCCCACTACTGGAGGAGGAGAAGGAGGATAGGGATGAAGCATGTTCACAGCGGGGTGGCACCCAACGCAGCTCGTGCCCATCACTGGTGCGTGGCTGGGGGGATACGGAGGACGCAGACGATACGCCTCCCACAGAGGACAGCTTTTCCTTACCTCTCGGCAGCCTGGCACACATGAGTGACTACATGCTGCAGTGCCTGCGCAACGACAGCAGAGTTGCTCACATTTTACTGTGTGCTGACTACTGGGTGGCCACCCTGCTGGATTCCCGTTACAAAGACAATGTGCCGTCCTTAATTCCCTCACTGGAACATGATCGGAAGATGCGCGACTACAGGCGCACGCTGGTAGACGCGCTCCTAAGAGCATTCCCGACTAACGCCGGGGGACAAGTGGAAGCACAAGGCGAAGGCAGGGGAGGAGGAAGAGGTCGCCAACGCAACTGTGTCAGCACCAGCACCTCAAAAGGCAGGATTAGCATGGCCGACATGTGGAAAAGCTTTGTCACCTCGCAGCAACAACCGGCCCCAACTGCTGATATGGATCGTGTTAGCAGGATGCAGCATTTGAACAACATGGTGGAACAGTACCTATGCACATGCCTACACGTACTGACTGATGGCTCTGCCCCATTCAACTTCTGGGTTTCCAAATTGTCCACATGGCCAGAGCTGGCCCTGAATGCCTTGGAGGTGCTGGCCTGCCCTGCAGCCAGTGTACTCTCTGAACGTGTATTTAGCACGGCAGGAGGCGTCATTACAGACAGACACAGCTGCCTGTCCACAGCCAACGTGGACAAGCTCACGTTCATTAAAATGAACCAGGCTTGGATCCCACAAGACTTGTCTGTACCTTGTGCAGAATAGACATTTATACCACCATCAAACATACATTCTTGTACTCAAGTCAAGTGCAATGATTCTTTGTTTTCTTTTTTTTTTTTTTGTCCCAATATTTTGGGGCTACCTACCCCAATAAAAAAATAAAAAAAAACATTGTTCGCTACCTCCTCCATTGCTGCCTTCACCTACAAGGCCTCATCAACCTCCGACTCCATATCCTCCACCTTCTTCTCTGAGTTGCAGGTTAATAATTTGTAATTTTTAGTTATTTTATTTCATTTTAAGTTCTTTCCCTATCCACATTTGTTTGCAGAGCAGTGGCCATGCTCTTAAGCACATTTTACTGCCTTTTACATCCCTCTAGCCTTTTCAAGGACTATTTTAGAGTCATTTTAATGCAAAAAAAGTGCCAATTTAAGCCGTGAATGAACCCCTGCTGTGCCTGGGTGACAGGGGCCTAAATCAATCAAAATCCTCTGTTCTATTGCTGGGTGACATGAACCCCCTTTTGCCGTGAATGAACCCCTGCTGTGCCTGGGTGACAGGGGCCAAAATCCTCTGTTGTATTGCTGGGTGACATGAACCCCCTTTTGCCGTGAATGAACCCCTGCTGTGCCTGGGTGACAGGGGCCTAAATCTCTCAAAATCGTCTGTTGTATTGCTGGGTGACATGTACCCCCTTTTGCCGTGAATGAACCCCTGCTCTGCATTGCTGACAGGGAACTAAATTTAGTGAAAACATCTGTTACTTATCGGAAGATGCGCGACTACAAGCGCACGCTGCTGATGGCATTCCCACCTGACAGCGGGGGCACAGTGGAAGCACAAGGCTAAGGCAGAGGAGAAGGAAGAGGTCGCCAACGCAGCTGGGGCACCGCCAGCACCTGAGAAGGCAGGGTTAGCATGGCCCAAATGTGTAAAATCTTTGTCGGCCTTGGAGGTGCTAACCTGCCCTGCAGCCAGTGTATACTGTGAACGTGTGTTTAGCATTCCAGAGAGCATTATCACAGGCCGCAGCCAATGTGGACAAGCTTACGTTTATTAAAATTAACCAGGCATGGATCCCACAGGACTTGTCTGTACCTTGTGCAGAATAGACATTTATACCAGCCTCAACCATCCATTCTTGTACTCAAGTGCACTTATTCTTTGTTTTATTTTGTTATATGTCCCAATATTTTGGGGGATACCCCAATTTAAAAATAAAAAAATAACACAAATCCGTGTTGGCTACCTATCCTGCCTTCACCGCCGCTTCCACCTACACCGCCACATCCACCCATCCACCGCCTCCTCAACCTCCTACTCCTAGATCCAGATTGTTATTTTTTATTTTTCTGTATTTTATGTTATTTTAAGTCATTTCCCTATCCACATTTGTTTGCGAACAGTTGCCATGCTCTTAAGCACATTTTGATGCCTTTTGCAGCCCTCTAGCCCTTTCCAGGACTATTTTAGAGCCATTTTAGTGCCCAAAAGTTCGGGTCCCCATTGACTTCAATGGGGTTCAGGGTCAAGTTCGCGTCCCGAACCCGAACTTTTTTTTTTCAAGTTCGGCCGAACTCGTCGAAGCCGAACATCCAGGTGTCCGCTCAACTCTAGTAAAGATAGCTAAAAAGCGAGCAAAATTTACATGCACTGAAAGGAACTTAACTGAAAAAGTTAGAAGACTGGAGACGGACTTAGGACTTAGGAGGGAATAGTGACTTGGCCATTTTACAGGCATTGGAAAAGGCAAAGGGAGAACTCCAGGACTGGTTTGCTAAAAAAGCTCAACACCGGCCCCTCTTTGCAGGCCAGAAAGCGGACTATAAGATCTTGGCTAAATTATTAGCCAATAGATTGAGGAAAGTTATACATGGGCTGGTACATCCGGACCAGACTGAATGTCCATGTTGTTGGGGGAGGGGGGGGGACCAATCCATCCTGTCGCTGGACGCTGAGAAAGCGTTCAACAGGGTGGAGTGGCCCTTCTTATGGGCAGTTATGGAGAGAATGAATTTGGGCCATGATTTCATCCGGTGGGTCCGACTCTTATATCAGGGTCCGAGACCAAGTATTAGAGTCAATGGTAAAGACTCGGAGCAGTTCTCCCTTTATCGGGAAACTAGACAAGGATGCCCCCTCTCCCTGTTGTTGTTCGCTTTAGCATTGGAACCTTTAGCATGCAATTTTAGACAGAATGACAATATTAAGGTGTTTGGAGGGAAGGGACTGGGAGACAAACTTTTTCTATACGCTAAACTTTTTCTTATTCTTGAGGCAGGGATGGAGAGCGCTCCCCTCAGTGATGAGCATCATAGAGACATACGGTCGGCGTCAGGATATAAAGTCAGAGTTATTACCTTTGGCCCGGACGGTACCCAGCGGCATCTTTAAAGTTAAAATCCTTACTCCTGTTGACGCAATAAGGTATCTCGGAATTAAAATTAGTGCCGACTTAACACAATACAACGTCTTGAACACTATCCCGATGATTAACGGCATTAGAGAGAAAATGTGTATTTGGCAGAAGTTGCCTATTTCACAAGCAGAAAGGATAGCGTTAGTGAAGATGGTTGTCTTCCCAATCGTTCTGTACATGATCACAGCCTGTTCGGTATGGATAGATGATTCTTTGTTCCATCTCCTGGAAAGAACGATAAATGACTTGATCTGGGGGAGGAAAAGGGTGAGAATCAAGCAAAAATTTATATGGCTACTGGAGAAGGATGGAGGTTTATCCCTCCCCTTCTTTCAGGGATAGTACTTGGCATCACAGATACGTTGGTGTTTGGACGATGGGAGTGACCACCATCTTTCGCTTATTGTGAGGGATTTCCCGGCACCATATAGGGATATTTTTTCCATTCTGGATACAGGATTTTTAGGGAACAGAGGGAAGCATTGTCTTTTAAGTAATACTCTTCACAAGGTTTGGAATAAAATCAAAAGTATTGTGAAGATCACTTACTCCACTCAATATACGCCTTTGTGGCTGAACACAAATTTAAAATAATTTTTTATATTCTCTGATTATGAATATTGGGATCGAAGTGGGATTAATAGACTTTCACATATTATAGCAGATGGGAAAATATTATCATTAGATAAATTAACACAAGGCACCAAAGTATCTTTCATAAGCAAGTTTAGATATGCACAAATTTATCACGCATTCACTCACATGGTAGATAAGAAAGTATTTGATATTGGGGAAAACACTTTTGTTGATTTTTGTTTTAAATCTTATGGGTCCAGGACTTCTCTTTCACAGGTATGACAAGATCCGACAAGCTTTAGTCGGGGTCACAGAGTTTAGGAGTAGGTCAAAATCGAGAGATGAACTGGGGGAAGAGTACAATCTGAATGGGGGAACGATATATAAGAACATTAAATTGGCATCAAGTTCATATAAATATAGACTTATCCAATTTAAAACTGTTCACCGTCTCTACTATTCTCCAGCCCTCCTAGCGAAAATAGGAAAAAAAACAGAGTGTAGATGTTGGAAGTGCGGTAGAGAGGGGGCCAGATTTACACATTTATTGTGGCACTGTTTGGGGATCCAGGACCTTTTTGGCGCCGGATCTACATAGAATTGTGAAAGGTCCATAATATCAGAATGGAACCGAACTTGGTTCAAGCAATTCTGGGGGACTTTTCTGCTACGGATCTACCTACTCAAGCCAGAAAGATCTGTTTAAAGTATTTTATGGCAGCAAAAGCACTTATAGCAAAATATTCGGGATCCGAAAAAAACACTACCTTCCCAGAATGGAAGTCCTTAAACCACATGTTAAAGATCTATGAGGACATAGCCGGTGAGCAGTGATATGTACAGATAAACTGTTGGTTCTTTTGGATTACAGCGCAGGCACCTCCCAAGAATAGGCCCTTTGGCGACACTCATTGGTTGGATTGGTCTAGCAGCAGTGACAGGAAAGGGGGTGGGGGGGAAGTCTTGGGTGGGTGCGCTGGGGGCTGTGCTGCCGGTGGCGGGGGGTCCTCAGCCGGCGCTTCGCCTCCCCGGGCTCCATTTTGGGGCTTGGGGTGTGCACTGGGGGCCCCCCGCCGCTGGCGCTGCAGCGCCGTGGGGCGCCTACTTAGCACAATTAGTAGCCCTCTTACCTTGGCCTTTCAGTTATAGAAATTCGCTATACCAATATGGGTAGCCAGGTACTGCTATTGAATACAGCTTAGGAATGCATTGCTGCTAATCTACTTAGGATATATATATATATATATATCTATCCTAATTTTTATTTTTTATTT
The DNA here is from genome assembly GCF_905171765.1 of Bufo bufo. Taxonomy (NCBI): domain Eukaryota; kingdom Metazoa; phylum Chordata; class Amphibia; order Anura; family Bufonidae; genus Bufo; species Bufo bufo. Next base: position 253,197,925 of record NC_053391.1, on the reverse strand, counting down.
TTTTTATTGCACAATTGACATTGCAGTCATGATGGAGGAAAGTAGAGCATAAAATAGGATAACTACCTACACGTAATAGTCCAGGGTATTAGCCCATGCACATTTTGAAGGGCGTATTCCCTTCTAGGGGCTCGCTGCTTTATTGTAATGTATTGATGTATACTGTGCATATAATTATGAAGTTCGGCCTGGCTGCATGAGTTTGCTGTATTCCCTAATACTAAAGAATCATTGGTATGTTTTAATCATGGAACAATAAAGGAATTTAAAAAAAAACATGTTGGAAAGAAGGTATGACTTCTGTCCTAGATATGAAGTCAGTAGAAAAGTGAGAAAGAAGTTAAACAGAGTTGGGATTTTATCCTTCATTCATTCACTGTGGCTGCTCCATCCCACCCCACTAAACTAATAAAATCTCCTTACACCCAAAAAAAAAAAAAGACTGGAATAGGTGTGCTATTGATAGGTGTGATAGACTGAGGGGTGTGATATAATTATAAAATACTTTCTCACATAGGAAGTATATTATAGTGCATTTGTATTGTGCAGCAGTTGTGTGCGGTTCTGCTGCAGCTATATAGAGGGACAAACGCTATTGGAACAACTAATTGCAACGGGTGTGATATACCTGTTGCCCCCCAAAAAACTGATTCAGGGGTGTGATATACCTTCTGCCACAAAATACTGATTGAGAGCTGTGTGTCACGGCTGAGGATGGGGGAAATCCTCAGCTGTGTGCAGCCAGGTGGTGGTATGGCTGCTTGACCAAGAAGACAGGATTAGGGAGCAGGTCACCTCCTAAACGCATCCCTAACCTGACCCTGGCTCCTAGCTACATGAGCCAACCTTGAAGGTAGGAGGGCTCATGCTCTGGAACCTAGAAGTCCCTGCTAGCCCTCAAGATGGCCCTAAGCTAGGAGCTGAGTAAGACAACCCACTCCTCCTAGGCACGGAGGAGCAGGAGTCTCAACGGCCAAGCTGTTGGGAAAAAGGGGAAACATAAACAGACTAATGGAAATGGCAGGTGAACTCAGTAGCTCAACCAACCTGCCACAGCCTTGCTGACTGGATCCCTGACACAGAGAATCCAGAACCATTAGCTGCACAAACCAACATAGGAAAATCCCAACAGACCATCACCCAGACATGACACATACAGGTAAGCATAAACTTAATAAGACATAAAACCTGAACTTAAACCTAAACCTATGACCACAGTGGTGGCTCTCACAGAGGAATGGAAAGCACAGGAGGCTGCCTCAGCTAGCAAGACTGAAGCAACCTACTGAGCCCTGCTAGAGAGATGGTATATATAGGCCAAAGTGGCCACACCCAAAGGTTGGACACACCCAGTGACATCACACACACACTAGGAAGGAAGTTAACCCTTCCAATGCCACAGAAGGGAAAACACACATACATAAAGGGAAAGTGCACACAATAACATACAACACAGTGCACACAACACACACACCTAACAAAAGGTTGCTAGGTGTGACCGCATGCCAGGGCAGCAAGCTGCCAAGCAACGCTCAGGCTGCTCTGCTGCAAAACCCCAACACTGGTTGCCTGCGGCAACCACAAGTGAGGCCACAGACAAGCGGCCCTCACCCGTGGTTGAAGACCCATGCAAAACCGCCGGCAACTGCATGCGGTAAGAAGTCACGGTCATGGGCCTGGCCGTGACACTGTGATATACCAGTTGCCCGAAAGAAAGAGGGTGGTGTGATATAACTGTTGTGGCAAAAATAATTGAGGGGTGTGATATACCAGCTTCCACCAAATATTGATTTAGGGGTGCAATATACCTGCTTCCACAAAATACTGATTATGGGCTTTGATATACCTGCTTCCACCAAATATTGATTGAGAGCTTCAATATACCTGCTTCCACAAAATACTGATTAAGGGGTTCGATACGCCTGTTTCCACCAAATATTTATTGAGCACTGCAATATAACTGTGGCAAAAAAAATTATTGAGGGGTGTGATAAACCTGCTTCCACCAAATATTGATTGAGGGGTGAAATATACCTGCTTCCACAAAATACTGATTATGGGCTTTGATATACCTGCTTCCACCAAATATTGATTGAGGGGTGAAATATACCTGCTTCCACAAAATACTGATTATGGGCTTTGATATACCTGCTTCCACAAAATATTGATTGAGAGCTTCGATATACTTGCTTTCACAAAATACCGATTAAGGGGTTCGATACGCCTGTTTCCACCAAATAATTATTGAGCACTGCAATATAACTGTTGTGGCAAAAAAAAATAATTGAGGGGTGTGATATACCTGCTTCCACCAAATATTGATTGAGGGGTGAAATATACCTGCTTACACAAAATACTGATTAAGGGGTTTGATATACCTGCTTCCACAAAATGCTTATTGAGGGCTGCAATATACCTGCTTCCACAAAATACTGATTAAGGGGTTTGATATACCTGCTTCCACAAAATACTGATTAAGGGGTTCAATATACCTGTTTCCACCAAATATTGATTGAGGCCTGCGATATCCAGGCTTAAACAAAATACAGATTAAGGGGTTTGATATACATTCTTCCATCAAATATTGTTTGAGGCCTGTGATATACCTGCTTCCACAAAATACTGATTAAGGGGTTTGATATACCTGTTTCAACAAAATATTTATTGAGGCCTCTGATATACCTGCTTCCACAAAATATTGATTAAGGGGTTTGATAAATCTACTTTCACAAAATGCTGATTGAAGGCTACGATATACCTGCTTCCACAAAATACTGATTAAGGGGTTCAATATACCTGTTTCTACCAAATATTGAGGCCTGCGATATACCTGCTTCCACAAAATATTGATTAAGGGGTTTGATATACCTGCTTCCACTAAATACTGATTGATGGCTGTGATATACCTGCTTACACAAAATACTGATTAAAGGGTTCGATATACTTGTTTATACCAAATATTAATTGAGGCCTATGATATACCTGCTTCGACAAAATACTGATTAAGATGTTCGATATACCTGCTTCCACTAAATACTGATTGATGGCTGTGATATACCTGCTTACACAAAATACTGATTAAAGGGTTCGATATACTTGTTTATACCAAATATTAATTGAGGCCTATGATATACCTGCTTCAACAAAATACTGATTAAGATGTTCGATATACCTGCTTCCACTAAATATTAATTGAGGCCTGCGATATACCTGCTTCCACAAAATACTGATTAGGGGTTTGATATATCTGCTTCCACAAATATTGCTGAGGCCTGTGATATACCTGCTTCCACAAAATACAGATTTAGGGGTGTGATATACCTGCTTCCACCAAATATTGATGAAAAGGCTCTATATACCTGCTTCCACAAAATACTGATTATGGGGTGTGATACACCTGCTTCCACAAAATACTGATGAAGGGGTGTGGTATACCTGCTTCTGAAAATACTGATTTAAGGGTTTGAAATATCTGTTTCCACAAAATAAAGATTGAGGGGTGTGATATAGAAGCTTCCACAAAATATTGATTATGGGGTTATGTTTCTGCTTCCTCAAAATACTGATCGAGGGGTCTGATATACCTGCTTCTGCAAAATACTGATGAAGGAGTTTGATATTCCTGTTTCCACAAAATACAGATTGAGGGTGCGATATACCTGCTTCCACCAAATATTGATTAATCGGTTCTATATACCTGCTTTTACAAAATGCTGATTTGAGGGGTGCGATATACCTGCTCCCACCAAATATTGATTAAGGGGTTCTATATACCTGTTTCCACAAAATACTGATTGAGGGGTGCGATATACCTGCTTCCACAAAATACTGATTAAGAGGATTGATATCCCTGCTTCCACCAAATATTGATTGAGGCCTGTATTACACCTGCTTCCACAAAATACTGATTAAGGGGATTGAGATATCAGCTTCCACCAAATATTGATTGAAGACTACGATACACCTGCTTCCACCAAATACTGATTGAGGCCTGCAATATACCTGCTTCCACAAATACTGCTCTTCTCTAGGGACTTTGGCACATGATCATTTTGAAAATGACAGAGGAAAGGGCAGGCCATTCTTCAGTGGTGGTAGGGGTCAGGCAGGTGCACCAGGCTGGTGCCTAAGTGGGAAGTTGGAGAAGGTGCATGCGTTTACGTCAACGGACGCACCAGAGTTGGTTGAGTGGCTCGCTCAGCCTTCCGCTTCTGCACCCTCCTCATACTCTGTATCTGCACCTCCACCACCATAGCCCCTCCACTCGAGTCAGAGGAATTATTTTTCCATCAATTCCCAGACCTTACTGATGTGCAGCCATTAGAATTGAGCGAACCCGAACTGTAAAGTTTGGGTTTGTACCGAACTTTTGGATTTTTGGACCCTGGACCCGAACCCGAACATTTCTGTAAAATTTCGGGATCGGTGTTCGACGATTTCTTGGTGCTTTTTAAAAAGCTGCAGAGCAGCCAATCAACAAGCGTTTAACTGTCTGCCCTTAGAATCCATCACAGCCATGCCTACTAATGGCATGGCTGTGATTGGCCAGTGCAGCATGTGACCCTGCCTCTATATAAGCTGGAGTCACTTAGCACTGCATGTCACTCTGCTTTGCTTAGTGTAGGGAAAGGATGCTGCTGCTGTGAGGGAGCGAATAGGACAGAATCTTTAATCAGAACTCCAATTTAACTCAGTGAAATACATAGATTTTGTTGTGTGGGTGCAGTGCACAATCTTTTTACCCTGCCCTGTGCCCAGTGACAGAGAAAAATCACTTTTATCCGTCTGTTAGTTAGGTGGGCGGCCATTTTATGCAAGCTCAGTGCACCAGCACTGCATATGTGCTTTTGTGACATTCAAATCCAAGCTTGAAATACTGCAATAATAATGTTTTTTTTTTTTATTAACACCCTTTTTTGGCAATATCCTACATCTGGTGCCTTTGCAGCATTAGTCAGTGTGCAATTTAAGCTAGAAATACAGCTATAATTTTCTGGGTTTTAAAAAAACACCCTTTTTTGGGCAAAATATACAATTTTACAGCCCTTGCTGCATCTGCACATGTGATATTCTAGCGTTATATACTGATGTCATATTCTGTTAGTAAAAAAAACACCCTTTTTGGGCAAAATACTGAATATTGCAGCCTTTGCTGCATATGTCATTGTGAGATACATCCTTTAGATACTGTTCTATTCTGCTATTAGAAAAACACCCATTTTGGGCACAAATCTTAAATTGCGGCCTAGTCTTCATCTGTACCTGTGAGATACACCCTTTAGATGCTGTCGTTCTATTATGCTATAAAAAAAACACCCATTTAGGGCAAGATCCTAAATTTGAGAAATATGAGGTGAGCGTCAAATAAGGGACGTAGCCCCGGTCGTGGTGCTGCTGGTGGAGCTCCTGTTGCAGGGAGAGGATGTGGTCGATCTGTGCCAGCTACACTCACAAGTGAAACACCTTCCTCAGGTGCGAGTAGGCGACAGAACCTGCAGCTATATTTGGTCGGGCCTAAAGTGGCTCTACAAATGGTGAGGCCAGAACAAATACAGGCGATAGTAGACTGGGTTGCTGACAGTGCCTTCAGTTCCTTCACATTGTCTCCCACCCAGTCTCCTGCTGAAAGATCAGAGTTGGCACCTGCAGCAGATGTCCATCAGTCTTTCACCTCACCCCCCTGCAAATCAGCCAAGCAGTCTGAGCCACAAGTCATGAAGCAGTCTCTTCTGCTTTTTGATTACTCTGTTAGCAGGGTTTCCTAGGGCCATCCACCTATCCCTGCCCCAGAAGTGGAAGAGATTGAGTGCACCGATGCCCAACCAGTTATGTTTTAAGATAAGTACATGGGAGGACCAACGCAGCACGTCTCTGATGATGATGAAACACAGGTGCCAACTTCTGGGGCTTTCAAAAGTGTGCAGACCGATAAGGAGAGCAGGGGTGAAGACTGGGTGGAAGATGATATGGAGGACGATGAGATCCTTGACCCCACATGGAATCAAGGTCATGCGAGTGACCTGCTGTGCTGGGGGCTCTGTGCGACCACCACCTCTTCCTCCTAACTACACAGAAGAGGGAGCAGGGTGCAAAAGCGGAGCGGCCATCCCCTAGACAGTACGCCTGGTACTGCCCACCCCAGCAAGGGACTGGACTGAGCACACCAAAGCCAGCTCCAAGGAGTTTCCTGGCGTGGCAGTTCTTCAGACAATGTGCTGACGACAAGACATGAGTGGTTTGCACGCAGTGCAATCAGAGCCTGAAACGAGGCATAAACGTTCTCAACCTGAGCACAACCTGCATGACCAGGCATCTAAGTGCAAAGCACGAGCTGCAGTGAAGTAGACACCTCAAAAACAGAGGGGTCTCTGGCTCCTCCTGCTTCCTCTTCTGCTGCAGTCTCGGCTTCTTCATCCACCTCTGGAGTGACAGTGGCACCTGCCAGCAACACCACCACCTATCTCACCAAGCATCTCCACAATGTCACACGGAAGCGTTCAGCTCTCCATCTCCCAAACACTGGAGCGGAAGAGGAAGTACCCCCCTACCTACCCGCGATCCCTGGCCCTGAATCCCAGCATTTCAAAATGACTGGCCTTTGAAATGCTGTCATTCTGTCTGGTGAAGACAGAGAGCTTTAAAAGCCTTATTTTGGTGGCTGTCCCACAGTACGTCGTGTCCAGCCGCCACTACTTTTCCAAGCGTGCCATCCCTTCCCTACCAAGTAAGGGACAAAATCAGGTGTGCACTGCGCAACGCCATCTGTGGCAAGGTGCACCTCACTACGGATACGTGGACCAGTAAACACGGTCAGGGACGTTATATCTCCATAACAGCACACTGGGTAAATGCAGTGGTGGCTGGGCCTGAGGCGGATAGCAGTTTGGGGCATGTCCTTCCACCACCGAGGATTGCAGGGCGCTTATTTGCCTCCTGTCGCTTCCTCATCCTCTTCCGCCTCCTTATCTGGTCAGCGTAACACCTTCACCACTAACTTCAGCACAGCCAGGGGTAAATGACAGCAGGCAGTTTTAAAACTTATCTGTTTGGGGGACAAACCCCACACCGCGCAGGAGCTGTGGATGGGCCTTGAACAACAGACCAATGAGTGGTTGGTGCCAGTGAGCCTCAAGCCTGGCCTGGTAATGGGTGAAATCTCGTAGCAGCTCTGAGACTAGCCGATTTGACGCACATCCCTTGCCTGGCACATGTGAAGAATTTGGTGGTCCAGAGATTCCTTTAAAATTACCCCGATATGTCAGAGCTGCTGCATAAAGTGTGGGCCGTCTGTGCGCGCTTTCGACGTTCTCACCCTGCTGCTGCTCGCCTGTCTGCGCTACAGCGTAACATTGGCCTTCCCGCTCACCGCCTCATATGCGACGTGCCCACAAGGTGGAACTCCACCTTGCACATGCTGGCCAGGCTGTGGGAGCAGCAGCACGCGATAGTGGAGTTTCATCTGAAGCACGCACGGGTGAGTCGCTCGGCGGAACAGCACCACTTCACAACCAATGACTGGGCCTCCATGCGAGACCTGTGTTCCTTGTTGCGCTGTTTCGAATACTCCTTCAACTTGGCCAGTGCCGCTAACGCCGTTCTCAGCGTTACTATCCCACTTCTATGCTTCCTTGAAAAAACGCTCCTGTCGATGATAGAAGATGATGTGGCACAGGAGGAGGAGGAAGAGGGATCATTTCATAGGGTTTCCGGCCAGTCATTCACAAGTGGCTCCGAGGGTGGGTTCCTGCACCCACAAATGCCAGGTACACAATTGTCCAGCCAGGGCACAGTTCTGGAGGATGACTAGGTGGAGGATGAGGAGGAGGAGATGGAGGAGGAACCATGTTCACAGCCGGGTGGCACACAGACCAGCTCATGGCCATCACTGGTGAGTGGCTAGTGGGATACAGAGGACACAGACAATACACCTCCACACAGGACAGCTTTTTCTTGTCTCGGGTTAGCCTGGCACACGAGTGATTACATGCTGCAGTGTCTCCGCAACTAACGCTGAGTTGCCCACATTCTAACTTCTTCTGATTACTGGGTGGCCATTAATTAATGCTGCTGGATCCCCATTACAAGGACAACGTACAGTCATTAATTCCCTCACAGGGAGCGTGATCGTAAGATGTGTGAGCACAAGCGTACGCTGGTAGACGCGCTGCTGATGGCATTCCCACCTGACAGCGGGGGCACAGTGGAAGCACAAGGCGAAGGCAGAGGAGGAGGAAGAGTTCACAACGCAGCTGGGGCACCGCCAGCACCTCAGAAGGCAGGGTTAGCATGGCCGAAATGTGGAAAAGCTTTGTCAGCATGTGACAGCAACCAGCACCATCAGCTGATATGGAACATCTTTGCAGGAGGCAGCATTTCACCAACATGGTGGAGCAGTATGTGTGCACACGCCTACACGTACTGAATGACTGGTCTGCCCCCTTCAACTTCTGGGTCTCCAAATTGGGCACATGGCCTGAGCTTGCCCTTTACGCCTTGGAGGTGCTGGCCTGCCCTGCAGCCAGTGTATTATCTGAATGTGTGTTTAGCACTGCAGGGGGCGTTATCACAGACAAGCACAGCTCACGTTCTTTTGGAGTGTATAAATCACAGAAAAAAATAACCAAACTGATATGCCACTGACTATACTAGCTAGTCATACAAGCAGATATTAAAGCTGAGACTTTTGCTAATATATTCCTGTCAGGAACACATCGGAGCCCCTCATGCACCACGTCACGGTCTCTCAGCCTGGCAAGGGGTCCTACCACTACGCTAACTATGGTGTGAACACGGTCTGAAGGTGATGAAAATCCAGCTCACAGCCAAGCTTCCACACAACCGCATAGCAGGACAACTAATGCAATGTGAATAAAGCAAGACTGTAATCCACACCCATATCAGACCGTGTGATGGAGGCTACCAGGTGCAAAAGAATGTTAAATGCCAGGTGAAGGCACATTCAATACATATGGAACAAAATCACAGAAATATAGTGGCCAATATGGGGGAACTGCTCAGACCCCAAACACTGTAGCGTGTTTCTCATTGGGGGAGCAGCCCCACCGCATGTGGACCGCAGCAAACGACCATCCCCAGCAAAAAATGCGTACAATGGAGGATGCTGGCGCGGTCCACATGCACCACAAAGGCATCCTACACAAAACTGAGCATTGTGCGGATGAAAATATATAAATATCTAAATAAAAAATAAAAAATGCACCAAACGGATATGCCACTGACTATACTAGCTAGTCATACAAGCAGATATTAAAAGCTGAGACTTTTTTTCCATAAATTCCTGTCAGGAACACATCGGAGCCCCTCATGCTCCGGTCCACATGCGGTCCAATGAGAAACACGCTACAGTGTTTGGGGTCTGAGCAGTTCCCTCATATTGGCCACTATATTTCTGTGATTTTGTTCCATATGTATTGAATGTGCCTTCACCTGGCATTTAAACACTCTTTTGCACCTGGTAGCCTCCATCACATGGTCTGATATGGGTGTGGCTTACAGTCTTGCTTTATTCACATTGCATTAGTTGTCCTGCTATGCGGTTGTGTGGAAGCTTGGCTGTGAGCTGGATTTCATCACCTTATGACCGTGTTCACACCATAGTTAGCGTAGTGGTAGGACCCCTTGCCATGCTGAGAGACCGTGACGTGGTGCATGAGGGGCTCCAATGTGTTCCTGACAGGAATATATTGGCCAAAGTCTCAGCTTTTAATATCTGCTTGTATGACTAGCTAGTATAGTCAGTGGCATATCCGTTTGGTGCATTTTTTTTCTGTGTTTTATATATTTATATATTTTCATCCGCACAATGCTCCGTTTTGTGTAGGATGCCTTTGTGGTGCATCTGGGACCGCAACGGCATTCTCCAGTGTACGCATTTTTTGCTGAGGATGGTTGTTTGCTGCGGTCCACATGCGGTGGGACTGCTCCCCAAACGAGAAACACTCTACAGTGTTTGGGGTCTGAGCATTTCCCCCATATTTGCCACTATATTTCTGTGATTTTCTTTTGGAGTGTACCCTAATAAAATAAAATAAATAAAAATTTAAACCAAAAACCAGTGTTGGCTACCTCGTTCTCCTCCACCGCGGCTTCCACCTACACCGCTACGTCCACCGCCTCCTCAAACTCCTACTCCATATGGACCTTCACTCATAAATCAATATTTTATTTTTTTTTGTACCTATTTTATTGTATGTCATTTCACTAATTTGTCTGTTACATATTCGAGTGAAATACACCATATTTTTGGGTGTGATATTCCACTGCTATACCTAGTAGACAGGTAAAAGAATTTCACTAATTTGTTACATTCTTGGGTGACATTTTACCAATTTTGCCGTATACAAAACCCCTTCTCTGCATAGGTGACAGGGAATTAAATTTCAAAAATTCTTCTTTAGTAACTTGTCCCACATTTGCACTTCAATAATTTGCCCCACTTTTCCGCTCGATCATATTTAATTTTAAAAAATGAACCTCCCTTTGATGTGGTCTCTCTTTCTCATGCTCCATCTCCGGCGTGGAACCCTGATTCGCCGATAACTGTGATCAACATAGTAGGCTTAGAAAAGAACATCGAAAGTTGATAGAGGAGATATCCAAATGGATCGTGGACGTCACGGTGACGTGCGACATGGTGGGGCAGTATGTGTGCACACGTCTACACGAACTGACTGATGGGTCTCTAAATTGGAGGGGGTTATCACAGGTTATATTTCCCAATGATTTGGGGTGTACCCTAATTTAAAAAAATACTAATAAATTTAAAACCAAAAAGCCGTGTAGGCTACCTCCTCCTCCTCCACCGCCGCTTCCACGTACACCGCCACATCCACCGCCTCCACAGCCTCCTACTCCATATGGACCTCGTCCTCCTAGATCAAGATTATTTTTTATTTTTACGTATTTTATGTTATTTAAAGTCATTTCCCTATCCACATTTGTTTGCAGAGCACTTGACATGCTCTTAACCACATTTTGATACCATTTGCAGCCCTCTAGCCCTTTCCATGACATTTTTACAACCATTTTAGTGCTCAAAAGTTCGTGTCCCCATTGACTTCAATGGGTGACGGGTTCGGGGTCAAGTTCAGGTCTCGAACTCGAACTTTTTTGTGAAGTTCGGCCGAAGCCGAACATCCAGGTGTCCGCTCAACTCTAGAAGACATTCTTGGCATCAGATGAGATAGAGGAGGTAGCAACGGCCGCCACCCAGCGGTCTGACGACAGTACCCAAATTAGCCCAAGGAGGGTGGTTCCCGCTGTTGCTGCCTACGCCGAGATCTCTGTCAGCGGTGGTGAAGGTGACGATAATTACGTGTAGATGGAATTCACGTGGGTGCCCACAAGAGAGGAAGAGGAGGGGAGTTCAGAGGGAGAGACAGAGCAGCAGATAGGGAGGAGAAGGAGGAGAAGCAGACAGTTCGCAGTGCACCGGAGGCAAAAAGAAGACTGGAAATATATCTAGAGCGAGCGATCCACCATGCACGGTCACATCTTGCGCTTCCAGGATGCCGGCACATGGCTCTGCATTGTGGGCTTTTTATAATGTCAAATGCTGACAATAGTGTTGCCATTTGCAGCCTGTACTGTCAACGCATAAGTCGCAGTAAGCCCAACACTCACCTAGGGACGACCGCCTTAAGAAGGCACCTGGCCTCCCATCACCGAGCACAGTGGGAGCAACGCCGTCAAAACCCACAAAGCAACAGCCTTGCTCCCGGTGCTCCACGTCTGCCTCTTCTCCTTCTCCTCTCTCCTCCCATTTGACCTTCACTCCACCTTCCACCGTACCATCATTGCGTTCATCTGGCAGAAGGCAGGATTCCGTGGCCCAAATGTTTGAGCGTATAAAGTTGATGACGCCCGGATAACCCTCTTGTCCAATGTATGACCGCTGGCTTGTTGGAACTGCTAGCACGCCAACTACTGCCATATAAACTGGTGGACTCGGAGGCCTTTAGAAAATTTGTGGCAATTGGCACACCGAAATGGATGGTCCCCGGAAGGAAATATTTCTCCCAGAAGGGCATCCCAGAGCTATATGGCCACGTTCAGCGGCAAGTGAATATATCTCTGGCACACAGTGTCGGTGCCAAGATACATCTGACCACAGACACGTGGTCTAGCAAAAACGGGCAGGGAAGGTACATAACTTTTACTGCCCATTGCGTGAACCTTTCAATTATGTAACCCTTCGCTCCCGTGTGGATTTGGTGTTATTGCCAAGGATTGCATGCAGGCCTGCCTCTTCTCCTCTGCCTACTCCATCCTCTGTCTCCTCCTCGGCTGACTCCTCCTTTTCTAATGCTACAACATCTTCCACTGTGCCCGCCAAGCTCCCCAGTACCTATTTGACGTCCCAGGTGAGAAGTTACCATGCTGTGTTGCAGCTGTTGTGCCTGGAAGCCAAGAGCCACACCGGTCCTGCACTGCTTTCAGCTCTGCTGTCACAGGCCGATCAGTGGCTAACCCCGCTAAATTTGACAGTTGGTAAAGTGATGTGCGCCAACGGTGCCAATCTGCTGAGCGCGCTGAAACAGGGCAAAATAACACACGTGCTGTGCACGGCACATGTCCTGAACTTAGTTGTGCAGCGATTCGTTGCTAAATACTCCGGGGTCCATGACGTCCCGCGGCAGGCCAGGAAACTCTCTGACCATTTTAGAAGATTTTACACGGCCATGGCTCGCCTTGCTGATGTTCAGCGGCGACACCAATTGCCCGTCAGACATCTGATTTGTGACAGCCCGACGCGCTGGAACTCCACCTTGTATATGAATTATAGGTTGCTCCAGCAGAAACGTGCCGTTAACGACTACCTGTACGAACTCTGCAGCAGGACAGGTTCTGCGGAGCTTGGTTTCTTTTCACCGCGCCAGTGGCTGCTCATGCGCGACGCATGCAGACGTCTGCGGCCATTTGATGAGATCACCAAACTGGTCAGTCGCAGCCAGGGCGTCATAAGTGAAATTGTACCTTACACCTTCTTTGTGGAGCATGCATTGTGTTGTCATTGATCAAGCCGTCTAGGAGCAGGAGCTGGAAGATGAGGAAGTCGCAATGCTAAATGAATTCCCAGGGGGGCTACTCTATCTGAGAAGTCAGTAGGAGTCTGAAGAGGAGTCAGAGGAGGATGGTGGCTGGGGGGGGGGATTAGGATGAGGAGCAAGAAGAGCAGGGTTTGAGGGGGACTTTAAACTTTTTCGGGGATCCCTGGTGTTGTCCGTGGCTGGGGGGAAGAGACCGAGGACAACATTCTCCTGGGCAATGAGCAGGAGCCAGGGCGCTCCAGCTCTTCCAATTTAGTGCAAATGGGGGCCTTCATGCTCCAGGGGGACCCCCGTATAAAAATCATAAAAGTCAAGGACCAGTACTGGGTGGCAGCGTACTTAGACCCCCGATACAAATACAAAATGACGGTTGCTAGTATCAGAGGGCTGGAAGAATGCAGCATTTCTAAGCCTTACTGCGAGTGATGCTGCATTCTGCTATAGCGGGCGCTGGCAGAGGAATTTCCACCCACAGTGAAACAGGTGTGGGTACCAATCCTACTGCGCATGCAAGAAGAGGGCGGTTTCAAGATGTGTTGGTCATTTCGGATATGAGATCATTCTTGAACCCAACCCATCAACAGCCGCCATCTGGATCTAGCCTCAGGGAATGCCTAGACTGACAGGTGTCCAACTAAATCGGGTTAACAGCCGATGTGGACGCTCTGAGAAGCAATGACCCCCTGGACTACTGGGTGTGCAGGCTTGACCTGTGGCCAGAGCTGGCACAATTTGCCATGGAACTCTTGGCTTGCCCCTCGTCGAGTGTCCTGTCCGAAAGGACGTTCAGCGCAGTAGGGGGGATCGTGACCGATAAGCGCACTCGCCTAGCTCATGACAGTGTGGACTACCTTACATTTCTAAAAATGGATGAGGCATGTATCTCAGAGGAATTTAACACCTGTGACGACCACATGTAATTGAATTTCCTCATGCCAGCCCACACATCCGCCAAAACTCAGAACAACAAATGATCCTTGTCTTATGTATATACGGCGGCATAAAAGGCCTTTTCTGTCAGGTTAATGCCTAATTTTTGGGACCGGTACTGACCTACAATAACATTTTTATCCAGTGACCGCCTAATGTACCTCCAGCCACATAATCACAAGTTTTTTTCTGTCAGGTGACTCCCTAATTTTTTGGCCTTTACTGGCATACAGTAAAATTTTTAGCCAGTGACCGCCTATTGTACCTCCAGCCACATATTCACAAGTTCTTTTCTGTCAGATGAATGCCTAATTTTTGGGGCCTGTACTCCAGTGGCCTACAGTAAAAAATTTTATCCAGTGACCGCCTAATATACCTCCAGCCACATCATCAAAAGTTCTTTTCTGTCAGGTGAATACCAAATTTTTGGGGCCTGTACTCCCGTGGCTTAAAATGAAAAATTTTCTAGGCTCCAGCAGGGCACATTTTTGAGAGTTTCCCTTTAAGAAGCATAAAAATGGCCCTGATTAAAATACATATTTTTTGTGGGAATTTTTGCCAATGATCCCTCTCTGGTATGTCACGAACGCGAGTTTGCGAACCGTCCCGGCCGATGTTTGTTCATCACTACTCTTCATATGATATCAATAATTCTGAGAGGTTTGATTTTTAGCTGCTTCCTCTTGCATTTGGACCAGAAAGCAGAGAGCATTACCTGAAAGGAATCAGAGTTCTCAGTAATTATCTACAGCGTTAACATAAAGGGCAGAGCAAGAAGTCTGTGAAGTGAAGCTTTATACAGTAGATCAAGAGCAGGAACTGATATCAGAGAAAGAGATATTATTTTGCTAAGGTAACATGTAGGTTTTGTTATTTCTGTTGGTATTATAACATTTAAAGTGTATAGAATACCTTAGAATTAAAGGGAACCTGTCACATTGAACATGGTGTCCGAGCTGCAGGCAGCCTGTTATAGAGCAGGAGGAGCGGAGCATGTTGATATATAGTTTTATGGGGAAAAGATTCAGTAAAATGTGTATCTAAGTTATTTGAATTCCAATTTATTATGGGCTTTGAAGTCAGGGATAGCAGTCAATCACTGTCATAGAGGGAAGGCTGTCAATCACTGATAGGACCGCCTCCTTGACTTCAAAGCCCAGAATGAGCAGGGATTTAATTGACTGAGATAAATTTTACTTGCTCTATAACATGCTGACTGCAGCTCAAACACCATGTTCAATGTGACAGGTTACCTTTAACCTCCTTGGTATGATACTAGTAGACCTAATTTCCGAATCATGAAAATTTGTCATGAGTTTCACTTTAAAGAGACACAAAACTTAAAGGGGTTGTGTAAGAATGTGGGGTGGTTTTGGCATCCCCGCACGCACACACACACACACACACACACTTTATTGGAACTGTAAAAGAAAGTTTACTTACCTGCTTCCTGGTGCTGGCTCCTTTTCCTCCAGGCCTGTGATGCTATGCTGGGTTCCCTCGATGTAAGCATCTGGCTTGGCATAGCTGAAGCCAATCACTAGCTGCGGCAGAAACCAGAACCCCTTGCATCATGTGACCATTTGTCATTAAGGGAAACAACTGATTGGCTGCAGCAATGTCATACTGTATGTTTACCGCAAGGAAGTCCAGTGGAGCATCTCAGCCCTGGAGGAGAAAGAGTAGGTAGCCAGCACTAGCAGGTAAGTAAACTTCCCTTTACAGGTCAGGTAAAGTGTGTGTGTGTGTGTGTGTGTGTGTGTGTGTGTGCGCGCAACCCCATTAAGAATAAACAGAATATAATGGCTTCCTAAACCCAACTGAATTTAGGTTTCTGTTTCTACTGGGGACGAACTGATGAGGTCTGGCTTGCCAAAATAGGTGTGGCTTCCCCTGTCAGTTCCCCCTTCCAGACACCAGTGACGGAAAGTACAAGCTAATTTACCCTCACTAGATGAAAAATCCCTGCTTTATCAAAAATTAAGGCAAATGAAGGGCAACAATGTAAAAATCAAATTCCCAGCAATTCTCGTTAAAGCCTATTTGCACACGATAGGCCATCACTTACAGAAATCATTCCAGTTCACTTGAATATTAAATAGTGCATGTGTTAAAAAAAAAACTAAAGTATGATTTCTCTAAATGTTCTTACAATCTGTTTTAATTATATAAGAAAAACTAATTTGGGTATAGCAATACATTTGGTATATGTAGCAGAGGAAGTACATAACTTATTTTCTTCTCTTAAAGGATGATCTGTGCCTCCAGCAAGACAGGATTGTTAGGGATCAGTTTACATAAGTACTGCTCCAGATGAAAAAATAATTTAGTGGCATTAATAGAGGAAAAACTTTCCCAGGAATGTCAGGCAGGCCCCTTAGACACAGGTGGGTTCTTTCACTGGCAAGATGGAGAGAGAAAGAGAGAGAGGTAACATGACTCCGGGAGAAAGAAACGAGAGAGTGACAGCAGCAACAAACCAAAGGAAAATATGCATTGTGTAAACACTGCGCTGAGACTGATCCCAATCTGATTCATTCTCAAACCGTACATCTCAAAACAAAGCCTGACTTTATAGGCTCAGACATTCAGTGGAGGGTAGAAAGGAAGAAACAATGCAGAGCTGTGTGTGAGGGTAGCACGTAACATTAGAAACCTTACTATACTTTCAGTTTATTATTGAATATATAAATGTGTTCCCCCTGGTACTTTACATAAAAAAATTAGAAAATTGCCCAATATACAATTTCGAATATAAAACATCACTTCCACAGGAACCACAGAGTGGTAGATGTGGGGATTGGAAATCCCTTTTGGCTTCTTAGACAGTCCTTAAGTGTACTATAGTCCATCTAAAGTCAGCCATGGATATGCAATATCTGCTGACTAAAAGATCAATCACCCCTGACCAGTGGTGTATATGAAAAAAATAAGCAATATCAAAGATTAAACGGAGCCACCCATTCTAGTGCCAGGTTTTACTATCCAGGACAAAAGGGACTGTATTTTGTTTCTCCATTTACACACTTTTCATGAAGCTTGTTCCAACACAAATTATTGGACCCTTGTCTCTTGGAAAGGAAAACATGAGGATCATCAGCCAGACCCCATAAACAGATTGTTGGCAGATGTCTAAAATAAAGCGGTGAGCTCCTGAGAACAATGGGCAGAACTAGTATTGGAAATGCACCAGAATTCTACTTCTGATAGAGCCAGAGTTCTGGTACACATGCCTTATAGTACATTTATTAAGGGTTTTAGCCCCTTTTTTCCACGGCTATTGTAGCTTAGTGGGAAGTGGGCTGTGGTTTAAGATGCAACAATGTTGCATCAGAATTTTGCCAGTAAATGTTGGAGCAAAGTAAACCAATTGGTAGGTGATAAGCTTAGACTAGAAAATCTAAAAGTGCACCATTATCATTCGCAATGAGTTACTGTGATACAGTAAATCTGGCACATCTTTATACTCTGTAGCCTATGTTTACACTGTATGAATCTTAGATATTATTAGCAAATCTGCCCCAATCTGCATACCTATAGATTCCTGCCATTGTTTTACTTTACAATCATTCTTTTAAATGATGTCTTCCAATTGGAGGCAATCTTTAAACAGCCATGTTCATATTCTGAGATGCGACCATTTAATAATAAACTATTTGCTAAGAGAACCATACTGCCATTTGCAAACATATGTGCACAGGACAAATACTGGTCATAAAAGAAGGGGCTCAACTCTAATTGTATCAGTTGACATTTTACAGACAGGACATCGGCAAAGTCTAAATATACAATAATGCTGAATGGGAGTAAAATGTTTACATTGTCAGTACCACAAGAAAAATGAGCAGTTTTGGTTTTAAAGATTGTTTTTCTCCCTGCATTGTCTCCGAGGACTAGTGTAAAACATGCCTTACTGTGTGGGTGATGCAGACATGAACAATAACACCACCTCAACTCACCATGCTCTGTAAATGCTTCTCTCAGGATGTCCTATATGTGAGTTCAAATGCCATAAAAGGACAAAATGAATTTCTGGTGTATAAAGTAAAACAGTGAGGTCTCTGTTCTCCTGCTCCTGTAAGAAGAAAAAAAATGAAAATATATATAAATACATATGGAAACGCATTTTTTCACTGACCAATTTTTTCAAGAAAAATAAAATACATTCCAGGAAAGGGCTGCAGCTAAGAAAACGAAAACCAGAAAATTCTTAAAGATGTTTTAATGACTTAAACACAGACTGGGTTGTGTCTAAAACTTTCCACATTTGAAAATGAAAATGTTATACTATGTATTCTTTCCTCTGAGATGCTGAATTAAGTCATTTCTTTTTTTGTGTAATGCTTAAGTTTAAAATTTAAGTCTTTGTACATATTGACGTTTCCATTATGTTATTTTGTTTTATTGTATATGTTAATGTCATTAATGATTGCAATAATATTTTTCTGATGACCTAAAAGGGGTCCTCATTTTGAATAATCCCTACTTGTGTTTTTGAACTGCACCTGGTTTTGGCTCAAAATCACTGTGGGAAATCACTAAGCAAAAACTGACCAAAATACTGAAGTGAAGAAGCCTTAGAAGTAGTGCTGATCGGGCATGCTCAGCTGAACACCAGTTCGGCTCGAGCATCTCGATGATCGGCACATGGCGGTATTTGGCCGAATACTGCATGTGCTCGAGCACAATGCGCGAGTCTCCTCCCTGCACATTTGTTGGCTGCTACGCAGCCAATAAACATGCAGGTAAATACTACCCTTCACTGTAATGCCGTAGTCATGTTGGTTACAGGCATTACAGTGATTGGATGTCCGGAACGCTATATAGCACCTGATGACACGTGTTCGGCTCAGTGTTAGTCAGGGAGAGCTGTGCTGAAGAAGGGAAATATAGTGTAGGGAGTGAATTTTATATATTTTTTTTAAGTTGAAAAACTTGTCAGAGACCCAAAAGTCCTTTTAAGGACTATTGTTGTGTGTGGCTGCAGCAATATATATTTTTAGCGCAACCTGCGATAAATTGCTAAAACTTTACAGACCCAAAAGTCCTTTTAAGGACTATTGTGTGTGGCAGCAATATGTATTTTTAGCGCATCCTGTGCTAAATAGCGTGCAACAGTTAGGCCGCTGCAGACAGCGACATTATCTGCACTACATCTCCTGTGTAATGTGTGCACATCCAAAAAATATCAGTGACATCCAGTGTACTTTTTTCGTAGACGGTGTCCACTGTGGACAGTGACATTACCTGAACACCAGGATGCGGATCCGTCTGCCAAATGCATTGAAATACCGGGTCCGTCTCTCCGATGTCATCCAGAAAAACGGAACCGGTATTCATATTTTTTGCATTTTTAAAGATCTCTCTCCAGTGTCATGCGGAAAAACGGATCCAGTATTAATATTTTTTCATTTTTAAAGCTCTGCGTTGCCATTTTGCCGGAACACTTAATGCCAGATCCGGCACTAATACACTTCAATGTAAATTAATGCCGGATCCGGTATTCCAGCAATTGTTCAATATTTTTGGCCGGAGATAAAATTGCAGCATGCTACGGTATTTTCTCTGTCAAAAAACTGAAGGGACTGAACTGATTGCTCTCTATTCAGAATGCATTAGGATAAAACTGATCCGTTTTTTTCCAGTATTGAGCTCCTGTGGCGGAAAACAAAAACGCTAGTGTGAAAGTACCATAAGTCAACGGCAATTAGTGTCTTAAGAGGTTGAGGATGAGACACAGTTGTCAATAACTGAGGTTTCTTGTTAGTTCACCAATTCAGGAGGATGAGCAGAGTGAGGAAGTGGAAGAGGAGGTGGTGGACGATGAAGTCACTGACCCAACCTGGGAAGGTGGCAAGCCGAACGAGGACAGCAGCACAGATGGGGAGGGATCCGCAGCACTGCAACAGGCTGGAAGAGGCAGTGGGGTGGCAAAAGGGAGAAGGCGGGCCACACCAAAAAAGGCCCGCAACTGTTCCCTGGAACACACCCTTGCGGAAATCTCCCTTGCCAAGGAGTAGGTGTTCCGCAGTCTGGCACTTTTTTGAGGAGAGTGCGGAAGACAAAAGAATTGTAATTTTCAACCTGTGCCATACAAAAATGAGCAGGGGCGTGAACTCTAGCAACCACCACCAGCATGATCCGCCACATCGCATCAAAGCACCCTAATAGGTGGGCTGAACTCCTGGGTCCACAATCTGTGTCTGCGGGTCACATACCACTGCCTCCTCTTCCCCTGTCTTACGTGCTGGCCAATCCCCTGTCGAAGGCGCAGGCCCGGATGCCTCCAGCCCTGCACTTGGACCTTCACAAGCACCATCAGCGACCACATCTACAGATATAGCATCGCTAGCGCTCCCTTCAGAATCGCGGCAGCGCAAAGCGATTTCCAATTCAATTAGCAAAACCGAATCGCGTAAATAGCCATTGAGAAAATTCAGGGTGCAATGTTGGTTTGTGAACACCAGATGGCGCATGGAACTACAGTCAGTTAGTTCCCGTGCGCTATACAGTAAATATCAAAGTTTCGCTGTGGAGATAGGAGTACTGTAGGTGGCAAGGCTTATTCCATTACAGAAGTCCCGCATAAAGTACTGTAAACTGATCGTCAGTCCAAATTTGCCCCATTATGAATAATTAAGAAAACAGAGGTGCTGAACTGAACCATAGAAAGTACCATACAGAACTGTAAATAACCGATCTCACCACTTCATCCCCATAGCAAATAATTGAATGCTAGTAGAAAGGGGATTAAATGGTTAATCGACAGGAGGCCAGTGGGGCGCTGCTCAACACCTAATGTCATTGTATTTAATTAATATAAAAAAAAAAATGGCAGCATCTCTGTATCCTAATAACAGTGATCTGCCATTTTCTTCACTGCCAGGTCTTTTTATAGCTCTGGATCGCTCAATACAGAATATTTAGCCAATCACATCAGATCCAACAGTAAATTCTAACACAGAGGCGTTCCCATCGTGATGGGGACGCTTCAAGCTAGAATATACTAAGAACTGTGTACATAACTGCCCCCTGCTGCCTGGCAGCACCCGATCTCTTACAGGGGGCTGTGATCCGCACAATTAACCCCTCAGGTGCTGCACCTGAGGGGTTAATTGTGCGGATCTCAGCCCCCTGATCGGGTGCTGCCAGGCAGCAGGGGCCAGACCCCCCTCCTTCCCCAGTATTAAAAGTATTGGTGGCCAGTGCGGCCCCCCCTCCCTCCCTCCCTCCCTCCCTCCCCAGTATTAAAAGCATTGGTGGCCAGTGCGCCCCCCTCCCTCCCTTTTATTTTTAACCCCTCCAGCCCTATTTTTAACCCCTCCAGCCCCTCCTCGCTCGTGTGAAAAGGGCCTTAGATCCTATTGTAGCCATACTGAGAGTGGGGGGTAGGGTGTAAAGTAACACCATATACAGTAAACAATGTATACCACGGTCAATAGACCAAACCAAATCCCTTTAGGGGTCTCTATCTGATATTAAAATATATATCTTTATTTCATCATTCTTAAAACATAAGTGTAATAGAAAAAAATGTTTAAAATTGTCAGTGTGCAGCGGGGTTTTATATCTACTGAACTAGTAGCTGCTAGTAATTACCAGCAGCAACCAAGGGATCCTGTCCCCTTATTCAGTAATTGTAAACACCTATTCAGGTCTTATATTTATATTTCTGCGGCAGACAGGTTGATGTCAATAGTTAGTGAGGATAGATCTATTGCATTATCGTACTGTGCCAAAATTGAGTCTGGCAGGGATATGGGTATTTTACTATATTCGAGCAGTCTATCTGTGCGTGGCCAGCTTTGCGAGCCCTACACACATCAGCTGTTCACCAGAGTCAGGCACAGGCAGTGTAGTCAGCGATACTTTAGTCGATCCTTTTGTATGTACTTGCAACCTTAATAAAGGGCGGCATTAGCATATGAATCGCGATTTGAATCTAAATACCTTCAGTGTTTAGGGGATAAGAAAGTTATTACAGAATGTCCCAATTTCAAGTAATAAGATAGTTTGCTTCAAGTATGTCAGATACACAATCAATATTATTGCATTCATCAGTTTTTTTTTATCCTTTTAAGTGTATATTGTTTTGTATCTTGATGCAGTTTTCCATATTTATTTTTATTTATTTGTTTTTCTCTGAAGTAGTGGATACAGAGTGTATTTATTAGCTATGTTCCTATAGTGGCTGAATGTTAATACAGTATTTATATTATATATAAATTTACATATAGTATAATTAGTGTAATATTGTATAATTATTTATTCCATGATCCATATGAGGTATGGTGATTTGGATACAGTGTATTGTACAGTATAATGGACATATATAGATAGAAAGATAACCTCTGTATTAAAAAATAATTATACAATATTACACTAATTATACTATATGTAAATTTATATATAAAATAAATATATAAAATATATTTATATATAATAAATCAATATAGCAGCAACGCTGTATCTATTGGTCTATTTTTGCCTGTAAACTTTTGGTGTATTTTAAAACTTACCCAGCGCTGCAGCTGTATTGATTTATTTATTTTAGTTTTTCATGTAACAATATTATTTGTTTTAATGGTGTCAGTGTTAACATCATAATTCATATTAGGTTTCCATTGCGCAATTGTGGAGAAAGAGATCCAACATTAAGAATAGCAAGAATAGGTGTGGGAATTGTCCTGGCAGAATTGGGGGGGAGGGGGGTCGGTGGTGGGTGCCATCAAGGAGGAAATGATCAAAAGGATTTGCTAAATACAAATGTATCCATACTGTACATGTTGTTTTTCGATACTGTATTAACATTCAGCCACTATAGGAACATAGCTAATAAATACTCTGTATCTACTACATTATATATCTGTATACTGTACACTGCCCCATTACATATCTGTATACAACACTTCATTATATATCTGTACACACCGCTCTATTATATATCTGGTATGCAGTAGACCGCAAAAAATCCGGTACAATGTATCACCAGGTGTTATCCAAATCGAATCCACTTGTATCACAGATCTAAAGACATAATGGAGCGGTGTATACAGATATATTATAGAGCTGCATATGCAAATATCTAGTCTAATATTCTTGATGTACTGAATCATAATTGTGATCGATACATAAATATATGAATGTACAGTTAGTCCATTATACAGTAGTTTATTATTTTTTATTTATTTTTAACCCCTCCAGCTCAAGTTAGAATATACTAAGAACTGTGTACATAACTAGTAAGTGACAGGTCTGTGCGGCGCATCGCAGGGTTTGGCCCCTGCTGCCTGGCAGCACCCGATCAGGGGGCTGAGATCCGCACAATTAACCCCTCAGGTGCGGCACCTGAGGGGTTAATTGTGCGGATCACAGCCCCCTGTAAGAGATCGGGTGCTGCCAGGCAGCAGGGGGTAGTTATGTACACAGTTCTTAGTATATTCTAACTTGAAGCGTCCCCATCACCATGGGAACGCCTCTGTGTTAGAATATACTGTCGGATCTGAGTTTTCACGATCTGGAAAAGCTGTTATGCAGACGGATCCGCACTGAACGGATACCATCGTTTGCATTTATAGGTGCGGATCTGTCTGTGCAGATACCAGCCGGATCCGCACCTAGCGCAGGTGTGAAAGTAGCCTTATATGTACTGAACATATTTTTTACAGGACAGGGGTACAGGACAGTACAGTCGGGTGCAGTGGGGCACAGGACAGTACAGTCGGGTGCAGTGGGGTACAGGACAATTTTTTTTTTAAGGATTTAATGCTCCTGTATAGTGTTGGGATGACTACAGGCTGTATCAGGAGCCAGATAGCAATATTAACTTTAACTCAACACCGCCATCTACTGGCATTATTGTGTATTGATAGACTGGAGGAGATAAAATCGCGTTTAGTTAGTAACAAATTGCGAAATAAGGGAGCATCTGTACTTCTGTGTCTCAGCACAGCGTCCAAATGTCCTTACCCCAGGCATTTGAACGCAAACGCAAATACCCAGCCATCCACCCACAGGCCATAGCACTAAATACGCAACTTTCCAAATTACTGGCCTTGGAAATGTTGCCATTTAGGCTTGTGGACACTGAGGCCTAATGCAGCCGGATGTCGGCGGCCATCCCTCGTTACGCAGTCCTTAGCCACCACTATTTTTCAAGGTGTGCCGTGCACTCCTTACACAAGCATGTGTCCCGTCACATCACCTGCGCCCTGACCAAGGTCTACTTAACCACTGACACATGGACAAGTGCTTTCGGCCAGGGACGCAACATTTCCCTTACGGCACTGGGTGAACGTTGTGGAGGCTAGCAGCGAGTCGTCCCCTGGGACGGCACAGGTGCTACTGACGCCAAGGATTGCGAGCCCTAATTCCATCAGGGTTTCTGCCAGCACCTACGTTAGCGGCTCCAACCCCCACTTCTCCTCCTCCGCCTCCTCCTCCATCCACTTCCACCTTAGAATTATACTCTTGCAACATCAGTCAGTCATCAGTCGGTAGCTGGAAGCAGTATAGCACTGCAGTGGGGAAGCGTCAACAGGCCATGCTTAAGCTGATCTGCTTAGGTGACAAACAGCACACAGCCGCAGAGCTGTGGCAGGGGATAAGAGACCATACTGAGCTGTGGCTCTCGCCACTCAACCTAGAACCAGACATGATTGTGTCTGATAATAGCCGTAACTTGGTGGCGGCTTTGGATCTTGGCAAGCTCACACACACACCATGCCTAGTCCACGTCTTTAATTTAGTGGTTCAGCGGTTTCTCGAAACCTACCCCAATTTGCCTGAGCTACTGGTTAAGGTGTGCTGTGTTTGTGCCCATTTCCGCAAGTTATCGACAGCTTCTGCTGTTCTGTCAATGCTGTAGCCGCGCTTACAATTGCCAGCTCACCGACTGTTGTGCGACGTGAGCACGTGCTGGAACTCAACATTCCACAAGTTGACCAGCCTTTGTGAGCAGCAGAGGGCAGTAGTGGAATACCAGCTGCAACATGGTCGTCGCGTTTCCAGTCAGCTTCCGCTCTTCACAAGCGAGGAGTGGGCATGGATGTCTGATTTCTGTGAGGTTTTAAGAAACTTTGAGGAATCAACACAGATGTGAGCGGCGATAACGCTATTAATAACAATATTATCAGTGTCACCATCCCACTTCTGTGTCTACTCAAACACTCGCTGCTCACAATTGCATGTGGAAATGGGGGAAGACATTACACATGGTGATAGCCAGACCACCCTCAGTTTGTCTTCTCGGCGCAAATTAGATGATGATTAGGAGGAGAAGGAGCAGGAGACGGTTTCCTTCGCTACAGAGGGTAGTACCCATGGAAGTTTAATTCCATCTGTTCAGCATAGATGGCCAGAAGAGGAGGAAGAGGATAAGGAGTTTGAGAGTCATCCTCCTGATGATGACAGCAAAGTCTTGCCTGTTAGGACTCTGGCACACATGGCTGACTTTATGTTAGGCTGCCTTTCCCGTGACTCACGCGTTTTACGCATTTTGGACAACACCGATTACTGGTTGTTCACCCTTCTCGACCCCCGCTACAAAGAGAACTTCTCATCTCTTATTCCTGTGGTAGAGAATTAGCAAAATGTTGCAATACCAGAAGGTCCTTTGTGGAAAAATTGCTCCAAAAATTCCAGCTGACAACACTGGTGGTAGAGTACGTAGTTCCTTGGCAACCGAGGAGGGGAGACGAGGGGAACACACACCAGTTCCAACAGAGGCAGGGCAACACTTTCCAAAGCCTGGGACAGTTTCATGACACCCGTCCAGCACCCTCACCCTGATGCGTGGCTGTGGCGAAACCAACCTCGCCACTGGGTTTTGGAGAGGACTGGCTGCTGGCCTCTTGCCCCTGGATTATGGGCCATATACTAACTTTTAAACCCCTGAACCTATTCAAGTGAATTTTGGATAGGTTTGTCCCCACGTTATACTGTTTGAATTAATGTAAGTTATATGTATGGCCAATGTAAACTCACAAAGTTGTAACAATTTATAATAAGTGTAACTTGTCAGCTTGGGAGGAATATGCGGGTGTGTTTCTATTGTGCCATTGTCCCATTGTGTGTTTAAAATGGTGATGTCTGTTCTGCTGTCCTCACATGTGTATTGGCGATCTCCCTTTGTCCTCAGAGATAATTGGATTGCTCTTCAGGTTGTCTGGACAGAGAGGAGGAGACCATGATGCATTGTGGGGATATGTTGTCCTATGTCAGTCTTCATTCTGGTCCTCTGGGGGCGTGAACGATTGGTTGCTGTTGTATCATTGTATGTGTTGTAAATTACTGATTGGTTGTATTTCAAACCCCTGTGGGCAGTATTATGTTTGTGGTTTATGAATAAAAGAGGCTGTACGTGAAGTACAGTCAGACCACTGTTTGACCCTCAACACGGAGCCTTGTCTCGTTATTGGGGGGATTCGCTGTATGCTGTTAGAAGACCGATTGCCAGGATTGTATGCTTTTCCTGTTCGTCTGCTAGCAGCTATTCGTGAGGTTCCAGTTTGGAGTGCTACTGTGTATCCAGTTCGGGACTTTGGTGTATCCTGCAGTAGCTGTGCCTGTCTCTCAGAAAGGGGCTTATCGCCTAAACGGATTTTAACCCCTTGTCTGCTGAAACGGTCCGTTACAGTGGCCTAGTGTCCAAAGGAGGGAAAAATTTTGGAAGATGGTGAAAGAGTACGTAGCAGACTGTGTCAGCATCCTCAATGATCCCTCTGTGCCTTAAAACTACTGGGTGTCCAAGCTGGACGCGTGGCACAAACTGGCGCTCTACGCCTTGGACGTGCTGGCCTGCCCTGCCGCCAGCTTTTTGTCAGAGCTGGTATTTAGTGCTACTAGGGGCATAATAACTGATAAGTGCATCCGCCTGTCAACTGAAAATGCTGACAGGTTGACTTATAAAAATGAACAAGGCCTGGATTGCCCCTGACTTCTCTACTCCACCAGAGGGAAGTGGCTGAACATAAAGGCACTTTAACCCCTTAGGGACCCATGACGTACCGGTACGGCATGGATCCTGAGTCCTTAAGGACCCATGACGTACCGGTACATCATGTATAGTTCCGATCCCCGCCGCCCGGCGGGTGGTGATCGGAACCTGGTGCCTGCTCAAATCATTGAGCAGGCACCTAGGCTAAATGCGCGGGGGGGTCCCGTGTCCCCCCCGTGTCGGCGGTCGCCGCAAACCGCAGGTCAATTCAGACCTGCTGTTTGCGGCTTTTTATTGTGCGGGCGTTGGTGGCGGCGGTACCATCGGGGGACCCGATGGCATGGAAGGCAGCGCGATGTCTAAGGAAGGCATCGCACTGCCTTCCGGTGAAGAGCCTGTGAGATCCAGCCCCCTGGATCTCACAGGCCGGAAGCTGTATGAGTAATGCACACAGTATTACTCATACAGCCAATGCATTCCAATACAGAAGTATTGGAATGCATTGTAAAGGATTTGACCCACAAAAGTTCAAGTCCCAAAGTGAGACAAAAAAAGTGAAAAAAAAGTTTTAAAAATTTAAAAAGTTTTCCCCCCAAAAATTTTAAGTTTCAAGTAAAAATAAACAAAAACGTCATTTTCCCCAAATAAAGTAAAAAAAAAATTGGTATAAAATAGGGGGAAAAAAAAGTATACATATTAGGTATCGCCGTGTCCGTATCGACCGGCTCTATAAATATATCACATCACCTAACCCCTCAGATGAACATTGTAAAAAATAAAAACTGTGCTAAGTAAACAATTTTTTTGTCACCTTACACCACAAAAAGTACAACAGCAAGCGATCAAAAAGGCGTTTGACCACCAAAATAGTAACAATCTAACCGTCACCTCATCCCGCAAAAAATGAGCCCCAACCTGAGACAATCACCCAAAAAATAAAAAAAACTATGGCTCAGAATATGGAGACACTAAAACATCATTTTTTTTGTTTTAAAAAAGCTGTTATTGTATAAAACTTACATAAATAAAAAAAAGTATACATATTTAGTATCGCCGCATTTGTATAGACCGGCTCTATAAAAATATCACATGACCTAACCCCTCAGATGAACACCGTAAAAAAAAAATTAAATAAAAACTGTGCTAAATAAACCATTTTGTCACCTTACATCACAAAAAGTGTAATGGCAAGCGATCAAAAAGTCACACGCACCCCAAAATAGTGCCAATAAAACCGTCATCTCATACCGCAAAAATCATACCCTACCTAAGGTAATTGCCCAAAAACTGAAAAAATTATGGCTCTCAGACTATGGAAACACTAAAACATGATTTTCTTTTTGCTTCAAAAAAGAAATCATTGTGTAAAACTTACACAAATAAAAAAAAGTATACATATTAGGTATCGCCGCATCCGTGACAACCTGGTCTATAAAAATATCACATGATATAACCTGTCAGATGAATGTTGTAAATAACAAAAAATAAAAACGGTGCCAAAACAGCTATTTCTTGTTATCTTGCCTCACAAAAAGTGTAATATAGAGCAACCAAAAATCATATGTACCCTAAACTAGTAACAACAATACTGCTACCCTATCCCGTAGTTTCTAAAATGGGGCAATTTTTTGGGAGTTTCTACTCTAGGGGTGCATCAGGGGGCTTCAAATGGGACATGGTGTCAAAGAAAACAGTCCAGCAAAATCTGCCTTCCAAAAACTGTATAGCATTCCTTTCCTTCTGCGCCCTGCCGTGTGCCCGTACAGTGGTTTACGACCACATATGGGGTATTTCTGTAAACTACAGAATCAGGGCCATAAACATTGAGTTTGGTTTGGCTGTTAACCCTTGCTTTGTAACTGTAAAAAAATTATTAAAATGGAAAATCTGCCAAAAAAGTGAAATTTTTAAATTGTATCTCTGTTTTCCATTAATTTTTGTGGAACACCTAAAGGGTTAACAAAGTTTATAAAATCAGTTTTGAATACCTTGAGGGGTGTAATTTCTAGAATGGGGTCATTTTTGGGTGTTTTCGATTATGTAAGCTTTGCAAAGTGACTTCATACCTAAACTGGTCCCTAAAAATTTGGTTTTTGAAAATTTCTGAAAAATTTCAAGATTTGCTTCTAAACTTCTAAGCCTTGTAACATCCACAAAAAATAAAATATCATTCCCAAAATGATCCATACATGAAGTAGATATATGGGGAATGTAAAGTAATAACTATTTTTTTAGGTATTACTATGTATTATAGAAGTAGAGAAATTGAAACTTGGAAATTTGAATTTTTTTTTAACATTTTTGGTAAATTTTGTATTTTTTTATAAATAAAAATGAATTTTTTTTACTTCATGAAGTACAATATGTGACGAAAAAACTCAGAATGGCGTGGATAAGTCAAAGCTTTTTAAAGTTATCACCACTTAAAGTGACACTGGTCAGATTTTCAAAAAATGGCCAAGTCCGTAAGGTGAAATAGGGCCGAGTCCTTAAGGGGTTAAATGTGTTTTTTATAATGTACTGAATACACTGTATTCCCATGGACCCCTTCCACCACAAAAAATGGTATATGGTTAAATCTTCCTTTTCTCGTCCTCCTTCTCCTTCTCTTCCATCATATCAACATGCTTATTAGTCTGCCCTTGCTCCTAATGTTGTAAAGGGTCAGCTCACCAGCAGGCCCTCACCTACAATCTTTTAGAGGGTCAGCTCACCAGCAGGCCCTCGCATATAATATTATTGAGGGTCAGCTCACCAGCAGGCCCTCACCTACAATCTTTTAGAGGGTCAGCTCACCTGCAGGTCCTCGCATATGTTTTTGAGGGTCAGCTCACCAGCAGGCCCTAAACCATAATGTTTTACAGGGTCAGCTCACCAGCAGGCCCTCGCATATAATGTTTTTGAGGGTCAGCTCACCAGCATGCACTCAACCATAATGTTTTACAGGGTCAGCTCACCAGCAGGCCCTCGCCCATAATTTTTCAATGGTTAGCTAAGCAGCAGGCACTCTCCCATAATTTTTTCAATGGTCAGCTAAGCAGCAGTCAATCACCCCTAATGTTTTAGAGAGTCAGCTCTGCAGCAGACCCTCACCCTATTGTTTTAGATGGTCAGCTCAGCAGCAGGCCCTCGCCCATAATGTTTTAGAGGGTCACCAGCAGGCCCTTGCTCCTAATGTTTTTGAGGGTCACCAGCAGGCCATCAATCATAATTTTTCAAGGGTGTATGATGCCCTCCTTTATGTGTAATGAAGGGTGTATTGGAGTGCCGGTTCCTTGTAATTTTTGGCAGCCCTTTCACTTAGTGCATAGGCTTTATGAGTGTAGGAGTCCCACTACCTGAACAATTGTACCAAAATGTGAATGAGGTCCTCCATTATGTGATATACAGGTTGAATCGGAGTGCCTCATCCTTGTAATTTTTGGCAGCACTTGCACTTTATATACAAGTAAATATACAGAAAAGAATGTTTCCTAACTATTTTTCCTCTAAAATCGATTTTATCTTCGGTTTTGTGCATATTATTGTCAGTCTGTAAAAGTGGTATACTACTTAGACGATATTGTCCCCAGCAGCAACCTGGGAGTCCAGTATGCTTCCAGACATCCTCCCTATGCTTTTCCTGACCCATTTCGGTGGTGTTTCCTTCAATTTCTGACCTTTTCCTATGAACCAGACACCCTCCCCTCTTCAGAGCAGGGGGTGCCTGGTTTAAAGATTACCTTTCACCTGGAAAAACATTGTGAACTAAGTATGCTGACATGGAGAGCGGCGCCCGGGGATCTCACTGCACTTAATATTATCCCTGGGCGCCGCTCCGTTCTCCCGTTATGCCCTCCGGTATCTTCGCTTTGTAAGTTATTGTAGGCGGTGTCTGCCCTTGTCCTGTGGGCGTCTCCTTCTCCTAGGCTGCAGCGCTGGCCAATCGCAGTGCACAGCTCACAGCCTGGGACAAAAAAAACTCCCAGGCTATGAGCTGTGCGCTGCGATTGGCCAGCGCTGCAGCCTAGGAGAAGGAGACGCCCACAGGACAAGGGCAGACACCGCCTACTATAACTTACAGAGCGAAGATACCGGAGGGCATAACGGGAGAACGGAGTGGCGCCCAGGGATAATAGTAAGTGCAGTGAGATCCTCTCCATGTCAGCATACTTAGTTCACAATGTTTTTCCAGGTGAAAGGTCCTCTTTAATGCTCGGGTTCTCCCATTGACTTCCATTGTGCTCGGGTGCTCGTTAGATCACCCAAGTATCCCGAGGTGTTCAACCCGAACACCCGAGCACTTTGGTGCTCGATCAACACTACTTAGAAGTATCCCTTGAAGATAAACAAATTACAAAATGTCCACCCAGCTGGAACCCCAGCAATCAGCTGTTTGTGGGGAAACCTAGCACTAAGTGTTCAGTCTGACCAAAGTGGCATCACAGGACATCACATGGACTTGATGCCAATACGAATCAAGTGGTTGTCTCTGTAATGCAGGACTACAGCGAAGGACTCCTTTTGTAACCTGTCCCTACTCTGGCCATAAGATGAGGATCCTAAACAGTTTCCTGAAAATTGATTCTTATTGTGATCTTTTATGTACCAAAATAAACAACCAAGACATGAATAGGATATGAGATTGGCTACAAATCTGCAACCAAAGTACTTTGCCATTTATGTGAACATGATTCCATGAAACCCCATAGGCATGATGCTGAAAAAATCAAAATGGATTTGTGGGGAGTCAGCAGATTAAAATCCATTGCATGTCATATATTTCTATAATGGCAACTGCTGTACACTAGACATCGGAACTAAAGATAAGTGAATAGATTCTGAATGAAACAGATTAGTTACAAATTTCACAAATATTTGTCTGCTAAACGAATCCAAAATTTTAGCATTTCAGTTAGAATGATTCTCACAAAGACAACACCAGCATCTTGTTATTGTGATATTTGCTGGGAAAACAGGAAATATGAAGATGAAGGATCGTATGACTCTAGTAGGGAGTGGGTTAGGCTTGCCCTGATTGACTCAGAGGCTGAAAGACATCCGGTCAGCCAATCAGGGGGCTGGATCCTGGCAGGTACATTTGCTCAGAAGGGAGAACCATCATTCTTAGTCTAGCTTGAGATCCTATAGAATGTGTGTTTGCTGTGTCTGCCAAAAAGCAATTCCAGACACAAGCTAGCAATCAAGGAGAGTATAGTGAGAGTACTGGGACAAAATTAGGTAATTTATGGTTTAAACAGGGAAAGCATAAAGAGTGAGAGTGTGTTTCATGCAGGCAAGTTCTGCATTGCAACATCCAGCAACAACAAACAAAAAAAAAACGTGGATAGACAGCTTTTTTTAAAAAAAAATCTAAAGTTTCTACAGTTTATGGGATAATAGTCAGTGCCACCAGCACCAATAACATAACATTCTTCTACAAACACTGGGAAATTCCCTTTAAAAAAAAAAAATAATAATAATTGTTTCAGTTAATTAATAAACCTGTTTCAGTTAAGGTGTTGTATTACTTTAAGATACTGTGCAGTTTTAGCAAACATACTTTACTGCAATAACTGCATTAGTATATCTATTTTAGTGAACATGATGTATTGCTTCAAGATACCATACAGTATTGGCTAACACATTTTACTGCAATAACTGCATTAGTATACCTGTGTTAGGGAACTACTTTCAGTTGCATCCACTCTGTCTTCAATGCACCCTTATAGTAGGGTGCTTTTGTTTTCCCAAGAGGCAACAAAATCCTGCACACTATGGAAGAGAATTTAGAGCAGGGCTGGCCAACCTGTGGCTCTCCAGCTGTTGTAAAACTACAATTCCCACCATGCCCTGCTGTAGGCTGATAGCTGTAGGCTGTCTGGGCATGCTGGGAGTTGTAGTTTTGCAACAGCTGGAGAGCCACAGGTTGGCCTTCCCTGCTCTAGAGAGTCTCTCTATTGATGAGTTGTGTGAGAACAGTCAGCATTTGGAATACCATGAGGAGGAGGTTAAGAGGGAAGTGGGGGACCCCATGCATAGCTGTGTTGTTGGTGATAGTAGTGGCACTTGTAGCCACAGTGGTGATGTTGGTAGGGCAGTGGTAGCCCTGGTGACAGTGGCACTTATAGAAAATACAGAGCAGGGAATCAGGAGGAGACCACAGAGCCCACAATGACTTATCATAGTCTCATAAACTAATAATAAAAGTGGTGGGGAGGTTGAGGACCATAACCATGATTGTGTGTTATACAGAACCTGGGAGCAGGTTTGGGGTGCTGAGGAGATGACATACATATGTGGCATCAATAAAGAGCATAGGCAATTTACAGCCAAAACTGCCAGGACGAGATCTATTTCTCGTCAGCTCAGGGACTGGTGATGCTGCTGATACTATGGGAGCAGGATCAAAATATGCCATACCTAGACCAAGCTCGGCTTCCACTAGCTCTGTTCAAGTGTCTCCTGTCTAGTAGTTTTCCTCTACAGTGCCGGCAGACAAAAGTATTGCCATGTGCAAGATCTGCAAGATTAAAGGGGTCGTCTGGGTTCAAGGCTGACTCACATTTTTAGCCCTCCGGCCCCTCTATATGAGCGTCGGAGCATTTCATGCTGTTTGTTTGTTTTTAACACTACTATGCGAAGGCTTCCACATAGCAGTGTTGCCAGTGAAGTCACTGGCTCTGATGGGTGGCTTTCAGCAATGCCCTAA
The DNA here is from genome assembly GCF_905171765.1 of Bufo bufo. Classification (NCBI taxonomy): domain Eukaryota; kingdom Metazoa; phylum Chordata; class Amphibia; order Anura; family Bufonidae; genus Bufo; species Bufo bufo. The sequence continues at coordinate 253,164,297 of NC_053391.1, read as the reverse complement.
CCATTTTACAGGCTAGGGAAGCGCTAAAGCCCGCCCATTAGTGACGGTGACGTCACCGGGCTCACTAAGTGGAAGCCTCAGCCCCCATGGAGAGCTCACTATGTCACAGGAACTCCTAAAACAACCTTCTCATATCAGGGGGGCAGTCTAGGTGAAAATGGAGGTATGTCCTGGTTCAGTTCTGAACCTGGACAACTCCTTTAACATAAGATGTGGGCGTTCAAACACAGACACCACGGCTCTCTTGCAGCAAATGAAGCAGGATGGTGTGCCCAAGCCTCACTGGAAGATACCTAGCCACCATTATTTCTCATGAATAAGCCATCCCTATTTTCACATCAATGCAGGGTGGACGACGTGCCTAAGGCTAAACAAAATAGCGCACAATAGGGTAGTGCGTCCTAATTCCTGGATAGGACAGAATGAATTACTTAGTGATTAGAGGCTCACCTTTTCAAGTTGTGCTAAAATAGGCACAACTCTACTGTAGTCGTATCAGATGAAGAAATAGTTGCCTTCGGGTGTGCGGCCGCAGGATATGGTTCCAGTGTAGAAGGATGTCCAGTCCCTCTTCACTGGCCGTAGCATAAATAATAGAAGAAATTCTGCTTTTTGGCGCTCCAAAACCCAGTCAAGGCAAAATTGAGTTTCAAACTTTTTTTTATTCCAATAAAATAGGTTTGCAATAAAAACAACATGTTTCGGGGAATTAAGATCCCCTTCCTCAGGTTAAAAAAATGAGTATACACATAGAGTACATAGGGTCATATATATATAGTTAAAAAAAAAACACACATCTGGGGGTGGCATTAGCATTCAGGATCCGCCCACAGTTTTTTTTCATCATGGACAATGCATGCAAATTTGAAATACACTCTCTTGATTAAAAGCATTTTTATACATACTGATGTCTAGCTTTTATTAAAATCAATCCAAATAAACTTATTCTCATGTTTTTATATAGTGAAATATTGATTTTCGGGGCTTTTATTATATATTCTATAGGACTTTTGTAGTAGGCAAAGGACCTTAATCATGTGATCACATCGTCGGGTCACATGTCTTATGTTGGGACACGTGACCGTTGTTATGCAAAGGATGGGAGGTAATTCAGCCAGAAGAATGGTAGAGTGAGTGGGACGGGCTTAGGGAAGGCCCGTGATGTAGGAGAACTCCTGTCCTATTCTGGTGTTGTCATGTGATGTTTCTAATTTAATGGTAGGAGAAGGGGAAGGGGGTATGGGAGGAGCTATGGTGGAGTGTCTAAGCTCAGGTTGTATTACCATGGCAACTATAGACACTTGCGAGATGTAGGTGTGCATATTTATTCTATTGGAATGAAAATGGCCCTATAAGACGCACCGGCCCATAAGACGCACCTAGGTTTTTGAGGAGGAAAATAAGAAAAAAAATATTTTGAACCAATAGGTGTGCTTTTGGTGGGTTTTGAACTAATTGTGGTCTGTGGATGGTGAACTTTTATGGGGATCTGTGGGTGACGCACTGTTATGGGGGATCTGTGGGTGACGCACTGTTATGGGGGATCTGTGGGTGACACTTATGGGGGATCTGTGGGTGACACTTATGGGGGATTTGTGGGTGGCTCTTATTGGGGTTTCTGGATGGCACTGTTATGGGGATCTGTGTATGACACAGTTATGGGGGGGATCTGTGGATGATACATATATAGCATCTTATGCTATGTGTCATTCACAGATCCCCTCCATAAGTGTCCCTGTAGTGAATGACCCTCAATACAAGGGGTGGGGGTCGCATCTGCTTTTATAATGACAGCGGGGCCCGTGCAGTGACTGTATTCTACTACACGGGCCCCGCTCACTGTATAATCGTATCTGTATTCTGTAATAGTTAATTGTGTATATAATGTAATCGCATAATCAGCGCTACTTACAACTACAAGCGCTCGGTACGTAGCAGAGAGGAGGGAGGAGGCAGACCGGGAGGACGGGCGCTGGCAGCGTGAGTCACTACGTCATGCGCCCACGCCGCCTGCTTCATTCATAAAGTGGGCGGCGCAGGCGCGTGACATAGTGAGTGACGCGCCGCCCGCCCGTCCTCCCGGCCTGCCTCCTCCCTCCTCTCTGCTACCTACCGAGCGCTTGTAGTTGTAAGTAGCGCTGATTATGCGATTACATTATATACACAATTAACTATTACCAAATACAGATACGATTATACAGTGAGCGGGGCCCGTGTAGTAGAATACAGTCACTGCACAGGCGCCGCTGTCATTATAAATGCAGATGCCAGCCCCCAGCCCCTCCTCCCTCACAGCTGATACACCCGCCGCACGGCATCGCGGCGGGTGTATCATTGAAAATACGGCAAAATCAGCAGCATTCACCCCATAAGACGCACTGCTATTTCCGGCCCCACTTATGGGGGGGAAAAAGTGCGTCTTATATGGCGAAAAATACGGTAAATAGTAAAAAGGAGTAGCCAATAAATGATGAAAGGGCTAAAACGACAATCCGAAGAGGAATGGCCTAAAATAATGGAGAGGCAAAAAAAAAAAAAAAAAAAATTGTACTCTGATGTATTTATGAGTAGACTTGAATAACCAGACTATTTTCTATTCGTGACCTGATATGTGCTTTTATGAGCGTATGCGGTCTACAGATTAATTTCAAAGGCGTCATTCAGGCCATATAGGTTTAGACTCTTCAGTTTGAAAATCCAGTACATCTCTCTTCTCCTGATGTACTGGATATCATTCCTTTGGTGGGTCGGAATTTGCTCTATGGGAGTAATCCTTAAACCCTTAGGGCTCCCTCCATGGTAGTTTGTGGTGTGTCTTGACACACTATGTTTTAAAAATTGTTTTCTTATATTCGACCTATGCTTATTGACTCTATTCCGTAGGGTCTGTATGGTTCATCCCACATATATTAGGTTACATGGGCATTCTAGTATCTAGATAACGTGTGTAGAGCTACAGTCAAGGTTTGCGGAGATTGGGTGCGAGGATACATCATTCTTATTTTAAAAAAAAGTTGTTTGGCATATCATTCCACAGCAAAGACATCTGGGTTGTTTACATCTCCAGCTTCCATTTCTCAATGAGTTCCTGGGTTCTTCTTTTGTATTTGGAGTGTCCCTAAGTTTGCTTGGAGCTAATAGGTTCTTCAGTGTGCGTGCTCATCTGTAATTTAATGCTGGTACAGTGGGTATCAATTTATGTAGGATAGGATCCTTCTTCAGAATCTACCAGTATTTTGCTAGGATGGATCTGACCTTATTATTGCCCTTACTGAAGGTGGTGATAAAGTTGTACCCATATTTATCGGTTGTATTTGGCTGTTTTTGCTTCGGTTCCAAGCATTCTAATTGTGTTAAGCTGGCACTTTATCCTGTGCTGCAGTAACAATGCTCTTAGGGTACCCTTTCTCTTGGAATCCATTATACAAGATTGTACTCTGTTGTTTGAAATCACTTTCTAACGTACAGTTCCGTCTAATCCGTTTAAATTGGCTACAGGGGATATTCCGTTTCCATTTCTTGTAGTGAGTGCTAGTATAGTTCAGATAACTGTTGCTGTCTACTTGTTTGAAGAATGTTTTCGTTATTATATTCTCATTCTTAGATGAAATCATAAGGTCCAAGAATTCGATATTCGAATTCGTCTTGGTTGCCCATGAATGATATTCCCCAATTATTTGAATTTAAATAGGAAATAATTTTTCGCACTCACTTCATCCCCTTTCCAGACAAAAATCAAATTGTCTATTAGACTATTGTCTAATTATTTTATCAATCCAGGAGTGTGATTTGTATATAAATGATTCCTCGAAGGCTCCCATGAAGAGATTTGCGAAACTTGGAGCAAATCTCGTCCCCATAGCGGTCCCTCGTATTTGTTTATAGATGTTATGTTGGAATTTAAACATGTGTGTGAGGATGAACTGTATTCCGCCAAGAATGAAGTTATTTTGCTCCACAGAAATAGCCGTGTCTCCATTTAAAAATTGGGATGTGCAGCTTATTCCCAACTCATGTGAAATATTGGAGTACAATGCGAGACGTCTAGGGTCAACCACCTGTATTCATCATCCCATTTGATGTCCTTTAGTTGTGTTATAAGGTCTGTGGAATCCCTTAGGTAGGATGTAAGGCCCGTCACATATTTCTGTAGAAATGTTTCTATGTAGTGGGACAAATTGCAGGTGAGGGAGTGCACTCCCGAAATTATTGGCCAGCCTGTTTTTTTTTTTGAGATCCTTACGTATTTTAGGAAGATGGTAAAATGTAGAAAGGGTGGACTCTTTCACCAAGATGTATTCTTTTTCTTTCTTCCCAAGTAGGTGGGATGCTGATTTTATTAGTACGGCAAATTCTTCTCTATCTTGTGTGGAGGTGTCCTCCTTGAGGGGAATATAATAATTGGTGTCGGATAGGATCCTCAATGCTTCTCTGATATAGTCGTCTCTATTTTGTATGACTATGCCACCTCCTTTATCGGCATTGCGAACCACAATGTTTTTATTTTTCTGGAGTGTTTTGAGGGCAGTTTTTTCATATGGTTTAAGATTCTGTTTGATGCTGACCCTGTCATTAATCTGACGGAATTCTTCAGACACTACTGTATAGGAGGTGTCAAGAAAGTTCACTTTATGGTGGGTCGGACAAAAATTGGACGGCAGTTTTAATCCTGATGGTATAAATTCTGGGGTATCCTCCTCCCTTTGTATGGGGAGCAGAGGTTCATTGAGTTTCGTTCCGCGTTGCATTTTGTTGAGTATTTCAAAATGTCGTTTTATTGTTAGTTTTCTCACAAAATGATTGAGGTCCAAAAAGAGTCCAAAGTCATCTATCCTTGAGTATGGACAAAAAGAGAGACCTTTCCTTAATAATGAGATTTCATTCTTGGTAAGCGTATGGCTGGATAAATTAGATACCTGCATTTGAGTTTGCTTTCATTGTGGTCTTTGTTCTAGTTTTCTTTTTGCTGCCGATGCCCCCCATATGTCCTCTTCTACATTTTTCTTTTTCCTGGTTTGCAGTTTAGTGGGTGAAAAAATTGGGTTATAGTGGTTGTTTTTGGTCTTTTCAAGATCGGGTACTTGTGGTGGGAGTTATTAAAGGTGGTAACTCTAAAAAAGACAACGAAGTGCAAGGCTTAGTGTTGAGATGTTCAATTTGATTCATTAAACAGTAGTTCGTAGTATTGTTCGGTATCCGTTGCTCATGATCCCTTACTGGGGCGATGAATGGTATCTGGTGCTGCTGGTTTCCGTATTCGTGGTGTTCAAGTTCAACATGAACTGATTCCCTACACGGAGTAGGATGCGAACTATCAATAAGGGAATCTGCTTCCAGATCGGATGCCATCGAGGGTACTGGGGATGTGAGTGCGGATTCCAGAGGGGAGTTGGGGTGAATAGTGAATTGGGTGAGAGGTAAGTTGAGTGGTGCACACTCTGCTAGGATCGCGGATCCGAAAACGGAAGCAGGGTTGCTCCATGACCATGGGGTTCTTGGGACATGGGGTAGTTTTGGGGGTGACCTCTCCATTAAGGGTAGAGGCAGGGTTATGATGATTCGGACAAGGACAAATTTTGGTGATGTTCGATGAAATGGTATGTGATGCTAAGCCAGAATTTGTGGTGGAAGTGGTAATCTCATTGCATAGACTCCATGTGTGCTGTGGTTTCAAGGTGGTTGGTGTGTAAATGGTGCGTTTTGGGTATTGGTTGTATAATGGTGGTTGTGGTTTATCATAAATACGGGGATTCTGATTCTTCTTGTATCTATTGTTGTTGGTGTATGGGTAGTTGTAAGGTTTTTTATATTTGTTATAGTTTGTACTTTTCCACTGGTGTGTTTGATTTTCTAAGGTCATGATTGATAGGTGCATGCTTGTATTTTCACATGGCAGAGAACGTGGGCAGTTCCTTTAAAAAAGTACTGTGGCAAACAGATTGGGCTGTCCATATCCAGGAGACTGTTCTTGCATTTCAGTCATTCTGTGTCAAGGAACTCCCTTCTTGACTTGCAGTGATATTATGGTCTGCCATTACACCTCTTGATCTGTCATTTTCCTACTCACTGGAATTATACCTTGCATATGCTGGAGCATCTGTACGAGCAGCATAAAGCAGTGAGTGACTTCTTCGTGCATCAGACAACTTCAGCAGGTAGCATTTGTTGTTTTGAGATCAGGCAGTGGCAGCTCATCAGAAATGTGTGTCGCCTACTCTGGTACTTGTTAGTAGGATAAACTGTGGCATCAATTAATTTATCCCCCTCATATTTATCTTCGAGCAGGCACTCACCCTGATGCCTCATCCAGCATGGAGGCAAATTGCTGGATGTAGAGTGCTATCACATTTGTATTTTTCGTTTGTATATGTATTTCGCCATAGTGATGTGCACCACATACAGGTTGTGCTGACCCAATTCCCCACATTTTTTCTTTGCAGTATATATTGGAGGCGTGGCGATCTCCTTGGAGTCATTGCACACCTGACCAGTCAATCTGTCCTGGAGGCTGGTTTTAAAGTCAGTATAAAACTGAGTCTGCTTGCATAGAACCTACCAGTAGCCATTTGGCTCCAGGAGAAGTATATGGTGGGCTCAGCGTGCATGTTGGTACTTGCATCCCTGGATCGGATGAAAGCTGTAATGGCACCGGACGGAGTTAAAAGCAGAGTGTGCTTGGCATGCACGCTGACCTGCATTCCCTGGATTTTGTGTGGCTGTCATGGCCCATGAACAGGTAGGAACTAGAGTTAGGGACCACTCAAATAGAGGCGACCTTGACGTGGTGAGTGGCTTACTGCGCTTTGGCCAAAATGTACACCAATGCCTCATCCAGCATGGAGGCAAATTGCTGGATGTAGAGTGCTATCACATTTGTATTTTTCATTTTATATATCATTATGGGCTCCTTGGCACACCTCCCTATTCCCTGTTCAGTTTTTGTGTCAAGTGCCACTGCCACTACCACTGCCCCTACTTCCACCACCATGGCTACAAATGCTATTACTATGACCACCAACACAATTATACATGGGGTCCCCTGTTTCAGCCTGAACCTCCTCCTTATGGCTGTCCAAATGCTGTTCTCACACAGGAAGACTCTCTTGAGTATAGACCATAACACATGGGGTATTGTTGCCTCACTAGGAATGGGCAGTGAGGACAGAAAGAATGCAACTGAAAGGCTTCTCTGGGGCTGCAAGGAGGAGGAGCAGGAGGAATGCTGTGACACCTGGCTCCAAGGCACAGTGTCAGACTCAGAAGTAACATCCACTTCATCCTGCTGTGACTGAGTTAGCCATCCAGTCCACAATCTCATCCTCTTTGTCCTCAATAATAATGTGTTGATTATCAGAAGACAGTGAGAACTATGGCTTACTACTACCACCACTACTGGCCAGATGGCTACTGCCCACATTCTATCTCTTGGGTGAAGAGACCTCTGTCTTTAATTTTCTACTCTTCCATTTTCCAGACCTTTTATTTATGAGGCCTATAAATAAAAAAAGTCACAGGTTTCCTGTTAACGAAAAGTCACAGGTTTGATACAGTTTTTTTCTGTAATTTAAAGACAGATGCACAATTAATTGTCCCACCCCTTCTACAAACATATTGCACAGTAGAATTGACAATTTATGTTGGTAATAATGCAGTTTTTGCAGTAAAATATGTTTGAACTACATGATGTGATGCAGTAATGCATTCACTAACATGGGAATAACAATGCAATTTTTTAAGTTCAAGAGTAAATTTTTCTTGCAGGGGGTAATTTAATGCAGAATTAGCCGTCAGCAGCAATTATATTAAACATGCAACTTGGTGAACAGTCCCTCATTTCCTCAAAGTTTTCCCTAAATCTTTCCTTAAAATCTACCCAATTATATCTCCTATTCTCTCCCTTTAGTGTCGTTAGTGCAGCTAGATTACTGGCTTGTGTCTATAATTGCATTTTGTCAGACACTGCCACAGTACACCATTCCAGGTAATCTGTCAGCCTTTTGGCCAATTAGGGCAAGCTCCCCCACCCCATACTTCTTCCAAGTGTCATGTGATATTTCATCTTTTCCTCCCTCATGGTTTTCCCTGCAAATATTCACAGTAAAATGTCACTGGGCACTGTGTTTATGCAATTCTTCTGAAATAAATCACAAAAGTTTTGGATACTTTTGGCAGATGAATTTTTGTAAAATTCATAATGAATTCGATGTGTTTTGAATTAATTCACTAATTTCTAAACTGCCCCAAACCTATTTACTACCCCCGTACAACATGGTGTCATAATATAGCCATGTACTGTATATGAGGGCTAATGTATGGTTGCACAAAGTCTGCCTGGTTTAATCGTGCCAAGAGCAACTAGATTCTTTATTGCATTCACTATGATACTAACTAGAGATGTGCGAAGTTTTGAAAAATTTGATTAATTACGAATACATTTGTCATGAATCTCAATAAATTATGTATACCCAGGCCAAATTGCCTAATCATATTCTTCTCACTCGGTGGCCCAATCTCCGTGTGAAGGCTTGGAAGCGAAGCTGCAGGGAGAGTGTAGGCGACTGCTGAACTACAGACTGCTACAATTTATCACTGTGTACATAACTGTGCAGTGCACCAATAATCAAGTAGTGGCCCCATGACAGAGTGGGGAGGATAGAAGCAGCAGCAATGGCAGTAACAATGACAATAGTCGCCCCATGGCAGAGTAGAGAGGGTGGCAGAAGCCGCAGTGGCAGCTGCGGTGACAATAGTGGCCCCATGACAGAGTGGGGAGGGTGACAGGAGTAGCAGTGACAGTAGTGGATCCAGGACAGAGTCGGAGGGGGGTATCAGCAGTAACAGTGACAATAGTGGCCCCATGACACAGTGGAGAGGGGAGGCAGCAGCAGAGGCATACAGCACAAGATGGTTGCAAATCACAGTAGTAGCAAAACCCAACAACAGCAGTGTAATAGCAAAGGCCAATGATATGCATATCCTTGCAAAAATGTAACATGTACATATCAGTAGGCCAAGAAGCCCTGTTGTAGGAATGGAATTAGAGGCATCAGGTGGGTAGCAGCATCAGAATGGTGGCAGCAGCATGTGGCCAGAAGTAACAGTCCATTTTACACAATATTCCAGTGTTATAGCACACTACAGTAGGTCGAAATGTCGCTACATTCAGTGTGACTAAAATAAGAAGAATTGTTGCATCATTGGAATGCCGCAATTTTCTACAACATTGCTATTATTTGAGGAGACCTAGAAGCCAGGACTCGATACTGTGGCACTGCCACTAAATGGATTAGCTGAAAGGATTCAGTGAGTAGTGCTTGAATTTTTTGATTACACTACAGTATGATCATTAGTGGCAAAATGATCTATTCTGTTGCATCAGGCAAGTTTCTGGTTGATCCACGCCTGATTCATCTTTATGAAGGTCAGTGTCTCAAAATTTGGGAGGAAATGCGAGTTATCTTAGGGGTAACTATGCCCCTCGCTGCACTGAACACTTGCCAAACTACTGGCAGGGCAGGAATGCATGCTCATGACAAACTCGGCCAGTTGTTGACACACTTCAGGTTTGCATGCCCAGTACTCCAGAGGATCTTGGATCATGGGTGACAGGGTGCAGTCCATTTGTAAAAATAATCAGTTGGCACTCTGGTAGAAGGTGGTGCTTGTATCCTGGGTTGCAGGCCCATACATCCAAGTAGAAGAAGTGTATCAGCACTTGACATTTGATGCTAATAAATCTTCACTTTATTGCCATAAACAGAATACAGGGAAATGTAACACGTTTCAGCTAAGCAGCATTTTTCAAACAAGCTGCTGCTGGGTGGTTTCTTCCGAATGCTGCTGAAGAAAACTGCTCATCAGAGACTCCAGACTTAAGTTGCTGCTTATGGAGCTGGTGCTACTCCTAAATATGAACTACTACAGATATACCATCGATAGCGCTCCCTTCAGAATTGCGGCAGCGCAAAGTGATTTCCAATTAAATTAGCAAACCCGAATCGCGTAAATAGCCATTGAGAAAATTCAGGGTGCAATGTTGGTTTGTGAACACCAGATGGCACATGGAACTACAGTCAGTTAGTTAGTTCCTGTGCGCTATACAGTGTCTCTGTACACACTGATGCCGTGCGCTCCAGGGCACCAGCAGTGAAAGGGTCTCCAGCAGGAATCCTGTGCCCTGGAGAGCTGGCAGAGCCATGACCTAAAACCACCAGCCTCACACACTGCACATCATAAGGAGGACTAATGACAGCACATCCTAAGACTGGCAAACACACGCTACACACGGGGAAAGTCCGTGCAGAGCTGGTAGATCACTGCAAACACAATCCTCGTATTTTTATGAATAAAAATGAATAATTGAATTTTTAATTATGAATAATAAAAAAACAGAGGCGCTGAACTGAACCATAGAATGTACCATACAGAACTGTAAATAATCGATCTCCCCACTTCATCCCCAGAGCAAATAATTGAATGCTAGTAGAAAGGGGATTAAAAGGTTAATCGACAGGAGGCCAGTGGGGCGCTGCTCAACTCCTAATGTCATTGTATTTAATTAATATTAAAAAAATGGCAGCATCTCTGTATCCTAATATCAGTAATCTGCCATTTTCTTCACTGCCAGGTCTTTTTATAGCTCTGGATCGCTCAATACATAATATTTAGCCAATCACATTCTAGTTCCCACGGTCATGGGAACCAATCACAGACCGGTTCTCTGGCAATCCAGCTTAATTGGTGATGACAGCTTGTCAAAACAATTATGTCATATTGGTTAACAAGGTATTTAACCTTAATTTCCGTGAGAACCGGCCTGTGATTAGTTCCCATGACCGTGCTATAAAAAGACCTGGCAGTGAAGAAAATGGCAGATTACTGTTATTAGGATACAGAGATGCTGCTATTTTTTTTTTAAATATTAATTAAATACAATGACATTAGGTGTTGAGCAGCGCCCCACTGGCCTCCTGTCGATTTAACCTTTTAATCCCCTTTCTACTAGCATTTTTCAGTAGTAAAATTTAATATATAATATATATGTGTATATACATGTGTGCATATGTGTGTGTGTGTCTGTGTATACATGCATGCATGTATGTATATATGTTTGTGCGTGTATATAAATATAAATATATATATACAGTACAGACCAAAAGTTTGGACACACCTTCTCATTCAAAGAGTTTTCTTTATTTTCATGACTATGAAAATTGTAAATTCACACTGAAGGCATCAAAACTATGAATTAACACATGTGGAATTATATACATAACAAACAAGTGTGAAACAACTGAAAATATGTCATATTCTAGGTAATTCAAAGTAGCCACCTTTTGCTTTGATTACTGCTTTGCACACTCTTGGCATTCTCTTGATGAGCTTCAAGAGGTAGTCCCCTGAAATGGTTTTCACTTCACAGGTGTGCACTGTCAGGTTTAATAAGTGGGATTTCTTGCCTTATAAATGGGGTTGGGACCATCAGTGGTGTTGAGGAGAAGTCAGGTGGATACACAGCTGATAGTCCTACTGAATAGACTGTTAGAATTTGTATTATGGCAAGAAAAAAGCAGCTAAGTAAAGAAAAACGAGTGGCCATCATTACTTTAAGAAATGAAGGTCAGTCAGTCAGCCGAAAAATTGGGAAAACTTTGAAAGTAAGGGCTATTTGACCATGAAGGAGAGTGATGGGGTGCTGTGCCAGATGACCTGGCCTCCACAGTCACCTGACCTGAACCCAATCGAGATGGTTTGGGGTGAGCTGGACTGCAGAGTGAATGCAATGTAATGACCGACGTCACGCACAGGGAGGATAAAAGGGAAAGCCCTGCCCAAGGGAGAGGGAAAGGTGGTGACCCCTAACTCACCTTGCAGCTGGCACCTGACTGCCCTGATGTCCCTAGACGGGTTCCTCACTCGTGTGGCGATCACGTGCCTAAACCCTGGCTTTCCCTAAAATGAGCCCTAGATAGTGAACGGGCCGGTGGGATCGCTAGTCCGCACCACTATCCCTAAAAGGGAAACCCCAGGGAGAGGACAGACAAAACAGACAAACACATACACCCAGGTGGGCGACCACAATAGACCAAAAAGGTCCAACAGGGATCCGGAGGGTAGCGTTCTGGACCAACTACCAGAGAACGCAGCAACACAGCTCCAGAAGGTCAGAATAGATGTCCAGGCAGTAAGTTCTATCTCTGGCAACCAGAGAAGTGTGAGAGAGGAATATAAGGAGGTTTGGGAGTGCTGGACAAGGAACAGCTGAGGAGAAGGAGCTACAGATCCCTGAGTGAGCCAAAAGGGTTTGCAAAGCAAACCCAGAAAGCTACCATAAGGAAAACAGCCCTATCTTAAATAGAGCGTGCAGCCAACCGCTGCGACTTCCTGACCCCGGGTATAACGGAGTCAGGCGTGGTTTTCGATACCCTCGTGACAGTACCCCCCTCTCTACGAGGGGCCTCCGGACACTCAGGACCAGGTCTCTCAGGATGAGAGGCATGAAAAACCCGAACTAGCCTGTCGGCGTTTACCTCAGACGCAGGAACCCACATTCTTTCCTCGGGACCGTAACCTCTCCAATGCACCAGATATTGAAGAGAGCGGCGGACCCGACGAGAATTAACAATTTTGGATATCTGAAATTCTAGATTACCATCCACGACAACAGGAGGGGGTGGCAGCGGTGACGGTTCTAGAGGTGGAACATATTTTTTGAGTAACGACTTATGAAAAACATTATGAATTTTAAAAGTCTGAGGTAACTCCAGGCGAAAAGCCACGGGGTTGATGATGGCTACAATTTTGTAAGGGCCAATAAACCTAGGACCCAGTTTCCAAGAGGGAACCTTCAATTTAATATTCCTAGTAGACAACCATAGTCATTCACTCCTAGGTCCGGACCTGGCGACCGTCTCTTATCAGCCATGCATTTGTATTTACCACCCATATTTTTCAAGTTAGCTTGCACCTTCTGCCATACCGATGAAAGAGATGACGAAAACCGTTCCTCTTCGGGAACCCCAGAAGACCCCCCCTCTTTGAAAGTACAGAATTGGGGATGAAAACCATATGCACCAAGAAATGGTGACTTGCCAGTGGATTCCTGACGACGATTATTTATGGCAAACTCAGCTAACTGTAAATATGATGACCACAACTCTTGGTTTTCAGACACAAAACATCTTAGATATGTCTCAAGGTTTTGGTTGGTACGCTCAGTCTGTCCATTCGACTGAGGATGGAAAGCTGAGGAAAAGGACAAGTGTACCCCCAAACGGGAACAAAAAGCTTTCCAAAATTTTGAAATAAACTGGGTACCCCGATCCGAAACAACATCGGAGGGGACCCCGTGAAGCTTCACGTTTTCACTGACGAATACCTGAGCAAGAGTCTTAGCATTAGGTAGTGCGGGTAACGCAATGAAGTGTACCATTTTGCTAAACCTGTCCACTACTACCAAAATAACTGTTTTACCCGCAGACAAAGGTAAGTCAGTGATAACATCCATTGACAGATGTGTCCACGGTCTATTGGGAATAACGAGTGGTAATAGAGACCCTGCAGGACGTGTATGTGAAACTTTTGCGTGCGCACAGGTAGAACAAGAAGACACAAGATCCAATACATCCTGACGCAACCTTGGCCACCAAAAACGACGAGAAAATAGCTCCAAGGTTGCTTTACTACCCGGGTGCCCAGCAAGTGCCGAACTATGATGTTCCTTTAATAATTCGAAACGTAGGTTCAACGGTACAAACAATTTCTCTGAGGGGCAAGAGACCGGGGCGTCCCCCTGGGCCTCTAACACCTTCCCCTCCTAAACAGAGTGTACCGCAGAAACAACCACTCCTCTTTGAAGAATGGGCACCGGATCACTCACATTACCCCCTCCAGGGAAACAACGAGATAGTGCATCAGCCTTGGTGTTCTTTGCCCCAGGACGATAGGTAATCACAAAGTTAAACCTGGTAAAAAATAGCGACCACCTAGCCTGTCTAGGGGTGAGACGCTTAGCTGATTCGAGGTACAGAAGATTTTTGTGGTCCGTAATCACAGTGACGAGGTGGACTGCCCCCTCTAAGAAATGACGCCACTCCTCAAACGCAAGTTTAATAGCTAATAGTTCCCTATTGCCAATATCGTAGTTCTTTTCTGCTGCAGATAGTTTTTTAGAAAAGAAAGCACAAGGACGCCATTTGCCAGGAGACGGACCCTGAGACAGCACCGCCCCCACTCCCACCTCTGACGCCTCGACTTCAACAATAAAAGGCTGAGAGACATCAGGTTGGACTAGTACAGGTGCTGAGGTAAACCTCTCTTTTAGAGAGGAAAAAGCAACTTTAGCGGCGTCAGACCATTTAGAAAAATCAGTCCCCTTCCTAGTCATGTCAGTAAGCGGTTTTACAATAAGTGAATAATTTTTCATGAATTTCCTATAGAAATTCGCGAAACCCAAGAACCGTTGTAGTGCTTTGAGGTTCTCAGGAAGATCCCAATCTAAAATTGCCTGGACCTTCCTAGGATCCATACGGAAACCTGGCGCAGATAAAAAATAACCTAGAAATTGTATCTCCTGAACGGCGAAGACACATTTTTCAATTTTAGCATATAATTCATTCGTCCGTAGGACCTGCAGTACTTGTCTGACATGAACCTCATGTGTTTTCAGATCAGACGAATAAATTAAAATATCATCTAGGTATATTACCACAAACCTGCCGATTAGATGACTAAAAATGTCATTAACGAAATGTTGAAAGACGGCAGGAGCATTGGTCAGACCGAAAGGCATAACTAGATTTTCATAATGCCCCTCAGGGGTGTTAAACGCTGTCTTCCACTCATCCCCCTCCTTAATACGAATCAGGTTGTAGGCCCCCCTAAGATCAAGTTTGGAGAACCACCTAGCACCCGCAATCTGGTTAAACAGGTCAGGAATGAGAGGAAGAGGGTATGGGTCTCGGATTGTTATCCGATTTAATTCGCGAAAATCTAGGCAAGGACGCAGGCCCCCATCTTTCTTTTTAACGAAGAAAAACCCTGCAGCCACGGGTGAAGAAGAGGGTCTGATGTGTCCCTTAGCCAAGCTCTAGGAGATATAATCTTTCATGGCTTGTCTCTCTGGACCCGAAAGATTATATAACCTGGTCTTGGGTAATTTTGCGCCGGGAATAAGGTTAACCGGGCAATCATAAGGACGATGAGGTGGTAACTTCTGACAACCCTTTTCAGAAAAAACATCCTCAAAATCCGAAATAAATGTAGGTAGGGTAGTTATGGAGGCGACTAAGCAATTGCTATTTAAGCAATTTTCTCTGCACTGCTCACTCCACTCCAATATCTCCCTGGCCTGCCAATCCACTACTGGATTGTGCGCTACCAACCAGGGAAGACCCAGCACTACCGGAGTGGGAAGCCCCTCCAGAACATAACCTGAAAGCATCTCGTTATGGTGGTCCCCTACCCGAAGGTGTAAATTATGAACAATGTGGGTGAGGTTTCTCTGAGACAGGGGAGCAGAATCAATAGCGAATATGGGAATGGGTCTCTGTAACGTACAGAGAGACAAACCCATAGTGCGGGCAAAATGGGCATCTATCAAATTTACCCCTGCTCCACTGTCTAGAAAGAAAGAAATAGTCTCCGTCTTATCACCAAAAATAATAACCGCTGGCAACACAAATTGCGATGTACGTATGGAGGAAACGTATACCCCCCGGCTGACATCCTTCACACAGCCTAGGGTTAGTAGTTTTTCAGACGGTTTTTTGTTTCTGAGGAAAGAAGGACAGACATTAATGAAATGACCCCTCTCCCCACAAAAAAAACAAACCCCACGCCTACGGCGAGCCTCAGGAGGACGGACCTGATGAGTAGTTCCTCCTAGCTGCATAGGCTCGTCTAATTCCGTAAAGACTAACTGCTGCTTGGGAGGGGTTACCAATTGCTCCGGTTTTTTCAACCTGTCCCTAAGGCGTCTCTCTATACGGATAGAAAGGGACATAACCGCATCAAGGGAAAAGGGGGTCTCATATAATGCAAGCGCATCCTTAACCCTTTCGGATAACCCAGAGCAGAACTGACTCCTGAGAGCCGGGTCGTTCCATTGGGTATCCATAGCCAACCTACGGAATTCAGAGCAATACTCCTCTACCGGCCGCTCTCCTTGTAAGAGTCTCCGTAATCTTGATTCAGCCAGTGCGACTCGGTCAGGGTCGTCATATATGAGACCCAAAGCCCCGAAAAACTCATCCACTGACCGGAGAGCATGGAAATCAGTAGGTAAAGAGAACGCCCAGGACTGCGGGTCCCCCTGCAGCAGGGAAATAACAACCCCCACCCGCTGATCTTCATTACCAGAGGAGTAAGGGCGCAGTTTAAAATATAACTTACAGGCCTCACGGAATGTCAAAAACTTGTCCCTTCCCCCAGAAAATCTGTCAGGGAGAGGGACCTTGGGTTCCGCAACAACCTGGTTACCAGTAGCAACCGCTGGGCTTGCGGTCAGTTGTAATCGCTGCTGTTCAATCCTGCCACCTCAAAAGACAGCAATTTGATCCATACTGGATTCTAAGTAGGTAAATTTATTTTATTTTTTTATTTTTTTACCTACACAAAATAAGGGCCAGAGATAATGTAATGACCGACGTCACGCACAGGGAGGATAAAAGGGAAAGCCCTGCCCAAGGGAGAGGGAAAGGTGGTGACCCCTAACTCACCTTGCGGCTGGCACCTGACTGCCCTGACGTCCCTAGACGGGTTCATCACCCGTGCGGCGATCACGTGCCTAAACCCTGGCTTTCCCTAAAATGAGCCCTAGATAGTGAACGGGCCGGTGGGATCGCTAGTCCGCACCACTATCACTAAGAGGGAAACACCAGGGAGAGGACAGACAAAACAGACAAACACATACACCCAGGTGGGCGACCACAATAGACCAAAAAGGTCCAACAGGGATCCGGAGGGTAGCGTTCTGGACCAACTACCAGAGAACGCAGCAACACAGCTCCAGAAGGTCAGAATAGATGTCCAGGCAGGAAGTTCTATCTCTGGCAACCATAGAAGTGTGAGAGAGGAATATAAGGAGGTTTGGGAGTGCTGGACAAGGAACAGCTGAGGAGAAGGAGCTACGGATCCCTGAGTGAGCCAAAAGGGTTTGCAAAGCAAACCCAGAAAGCCACCATAAGGAAAACAGCCCTATCTTAAATAGAGCGTGCAGCCAACCGCTGCGACTTCCTGACCCCGTGTATAACGGATTCAGGCGTGGTTCTCGATACCCTCGTGACAGGCAAAAGGGCCAACAACTGCTAAGCATCTCTGGGGACTCCTTTTAAGACTGTTGGAGAACCATTTCAGGTGACTACCTCTTGAAGCTCATCAAGAGAATGCCAAGAGTGTGCAAAGCAGTAATCAAAGCAAAAGGTGGCTACTTTAAAGAACCTAGAATATGACATATTTTCAGTTGTTTCACACTTGTTTGTTATGTATATAATTCCACGTGTTAATTCATAGTTTTGATGCCTTCATAGTCATGAAAATAAAGAAAACTTTTTGAATGAGAAGGTGTGTCCAAACTTTTGGTCTGTACTGTGTATGTGTATGTGTATATATATATATATATATATATATATATATATATATATTAGAGTAAAAATCGGACTGCACTCCAGAAAGATCTTCAGTAAGATAATGTAGTTTATTCACCCATGAAGTGGCTAAGAGCGACGTTTCGGCTCATACATGAGCCTTTCTCAAGCATTGGGACAAAATGAGCAGCATACATATAAAGGTGTGTCAATCAAGATAATCAGTACAAAAACATAATTGATGATTACAAAAATTCAAGTGCAAAATATATCAAAATACATAAACAAAGTTAATAGTCATCCGCAGATGATAAAGTGTCAAGTGCATCTGGTGAATCAAATCCATGATATATTAAAAAACATACAATATGCTCAAATCAACATGATTGGATCTAACTGTATCATATCCATCTAGAATTAGTGCATATGTTTCAATTAATGTGATCATAGGAGGGAGGAGGGGAGTAGTTAGTACCTGGAAGATCGATGTGGCACACATATACCTTCGCGCCATTCTGCGCGTCTGTAGCTTACCTCTGCGCATGCCCCGGCTGCATTACATCATCAGTATCGGGAGACACCCGCCCGCCGCGGGGTCGCATGTTAATCACCCAAGCGGCGAACGTATGAGTCACAAACCCTGCCCATAAAACCTCGGCTGACAAAAGGTGGCGCATGCACAACGGCATCACCTTTGCAACTGCCGCCATGTTCAAAAAGGGTACAATGCCAGATCTCTTTTTTAATTAGTCATTGTGGTTAAACATCGTCACTGTTCCTATCAGATCAGTCACTGTGGATGAATTCCATTGCCAAGCAGGTTAGTCGAGTAACCACCTCTTCCAAGATGGATAACCCAAAACCAATCGGTACCCAAATGGTGCCAACACGTCAATGCCAGCCACATTTCGGGTCCCCTTCCTGCCCCATCTCGTGACTAAGAGGGTTCTCCTCTATTAAATGTGACAGAGTATATAAAGCTCCAGAACAATGATCTACTGGCAATATAAGTTCTTAAACTGAACAAGGTATTGTTCCATCCAAAGAAGAATGGGAGGAAACCACCTCCATGTAATGCAGGCAGGACACACATGAGGAACCTCAGAAATAAAAATAAAAACCCACTGAGATGTTGTAACAGCATTATACTTCATTGGGGGCTCTTCATCCAACGTCCAGGCTCATTACTTATCCAAAATACCTTCTCCCAGATGTGCGAAAGTGTCTGAAATAATAAAAAAAAAATCAATAATCTATATATTACAAAAGATAAATGTATATTTATTTTCTTGTTTTTAAATTTTTCATTATTTTTTAACCAATGAACCTGTCTATCGCAGATAGAATGCTTCACGTACATTCCGGGTAACAGAGGGCAAACCAACCCACTCATACTACCCCACCATATCTGTAATCAATATTCAATCCATTGGGATACAGGCTATTCAAAGTCTGGATCCAATATAGTTCTCTTTTTTTAAGTAAGGATATACGGTCTCCACCCCTCCGTGGCCTCTGTATCTGGTCTATGATCCAACATCCGAGATCCTTTTCATTATGTTTTTGTAACCCAAAATGTCTAGGGACCGGTAAATCTGTACGTCCCTTTCTAATCGTGTAGCGATGATTATTGAGCCTGGTCTTTAAATCTGTAGAAGTTTTGTCTACATAAAGCAACTGACAGGGGCAAGATAAGATGTATACTACAAAAGAAGAGTCGCACGTTAAATGGAACTTAATAGGGTATGTAAAACCAGTATTAGGGTGTACAAATGTCCTAGACCTACAGACATAACGACAATTGACACAATGCAGGCACGGGAAACAGCCAGTGCCCGATGGTGCCAACGTCGTCTGTCTGATGGTTATTTTGGGGCCCACATCTGCTCTCACTAACTGATCTCTGATATTTTTACATCTGCGATATGCACACAAAGGTAATGCCCTAAATTCAGGAACTGTTTGCAAACAGCTGCTCAATATAGGCCAATATCTCTTCAAGATTTTATTGATTGCACCACTACACTCTGAATAAGTAGATACAAATGTAATTCTCTTTTGAACATCCCTTTTTCTGGTCCCTTGCAATAGAGAGTCTCTGTCCACAGCTGAAGCTTTGTGTTTTTGTTCAGTAAGTAATTTACTGGGGTAACCCCGCTGTCTAAATTTGATAACCATGTCATCTAATGTCCTGTCCAAGGTGTTACTGTCTGTTACAATCCTCTTTGCCCTCAACAATTGTGAGTATGGTAAATGTTTCACCATGCTACAAGGATGGCAACTCTCATACCTCAACATCATGTTCTTATCAGTTGGTTTCGTGTAGAGTTGTGTACTAAGGGTCCTATTAGAGAGTATTACATTTGTGTCAAGAAATTTGTACCGTGGTATCTGAATAGATGACAGTGAACTGTAAATAACTATCAATACCATTGAGATATCGGTGAAAATCGAACAACTGTTGCTCTGTCCCCGTCCAGATGAGGAAAATGTCATCTATGTATCGCCCCCATCCCAACAAATGTTGGGCATGGTGGGAGTCATAGACGACATCTTCCTCAAAGCGGCACATAAATATTTTGGCGTACGTGGGGGCCACATTGGACCCCTTCGCCACGCCACGTTTCTGGACATAGTATGTATCCTGGAAAAGAAAGTAATTGTGTTCCAAAACTATCGTAAGAAGTGAAATAATGAAAGAGCAAGCCTCAGGTGTCATTGAAGACACATCCAACATACTTTGCACAGCCTTAATCCCTTTGCAATGGTCGATAGAAGTATAAAGGGATGTGACATCAAATGAGACCAAAGTGACTGATTCGAACCCTTCCAGATTAACCTTACTCAATTTATTTAAAAAATCGGACGTATCTCTAATGTAAGACTGGCCTCCTGTAGAGAAGTCACGTAATACCTTGTCCAAGAAAATTGCTACATGGCAAAAAATGGAATCTGTGCCAGACACAATGGGGCATCCTGGTGGGTCCACCAACGTTTTGTGGACCTTATGTAGCACGTAGATCACCGGGGTGATGGGGTGGGGAACAACCAAATATTCCCTAAGTCCCTTATCTAGAATACCCGCCCTCAAAGCATCTGTCACACATTGCTCAATAATCCAAATAATGTGGAACTTGGGATCATGTTGCAACAAACCATACACTTTCTCATCACTTAATTGTCTTAAGATCTCTTTGATGTATTTAGTAGTGTCCATCACTACAACTGCACCGCCTTTGTCGGCTGGTTTTACCGTTAAATCAATATCATCCCGCAACTCAGTCAATGCATACACCTCTGCCGTAGTGAGATTGGGGTATCTGAAGCCTTCCAAACGAGGGAGAGACCTCAGCTCACCAATCCCATTCTGGACGGCAGAGATGTACGCATCAATGGCAGGTTCATTTACCACAGGATAGAAACTGCTTTTGTTGGATAAATTAAACATTTTACAAGAGAACTCACTAGATCTCTCCTCCTATCCCTAGTTGCTCCCTGGAACCATACCATTAACTTAATAGAATGAAAAAAGTTACACAAATCTGACTCCACATCTAGCCAATTTACCTGTGAATTGGGGCAAAAGGACAGTCCTTTGGACAAGACAGTTAACTGTGTAGGAGTAAGTATTTTAAAAGAAAGATTGATAACCGCTACTTCTTCTTGGTGATGGGTACTTTGTTCAATTGAGTCCGTGTTTACATATTGCGTGTTTTTCTGGTTTCATTTATATCAGCGGCCTCCCCTCCTGATTCGCTTACTTTTGGTATCTTTGGGCCTGAATTGTTCCCTAAAAAAACATTTGACTCACTTTTATGCATCTGCACGTTTTAATTTGGTTTTTTGTTGTCCCTCATATTATTGTATGAAGAATTGTTGGGTTGCCAGGTGTAAATATCGCCGTTTTTATAGTCCTCTGTATCACGTGCCCATTTAGCTCTCTTGCCTTCCTCTAGTTCAGTCCGCAACTGCTGCAACTGTGTGTTTAAAATATCAATAGACTGAGAGTACAATTCTTCCGTCATATGTGTGCGTAACAGTTGATCCATCTCGATTGTTAATGCAGAGACTTCTTGTTGCAGAAATTCAATATTCAACAAGATGAAATCCAGGGAATATTTGTTAGACAAGGCCTCAAATGGCTTACAAAAAGGATCATTGCTGGAAAATAAGTTGGGACGCAGATGGGAGCGCATCCCTCTTGGAATCCTCTGTTCTTTATAGTAATGCCCAAGAGTGGTCATATGTAGTTTCAACGATAATGGCAGTTTGGATAAATTTTATGAAAACACGGACTCAATTGAACAAAGTACCCATCACCAAGAAGAAGTAGCGGTTATCAATCTTTCTTCTAAAATACTGACTCCTGCACAGTTAACTGTCTTGTCCAAAGGACTGTCCTTTTTCCCCAATTCACAGGTAATTCACAGGTAAATTGGCTAGATGTGGAGTCAGATTTGTGCAACTTTTTTCGTTCTATTAAGTTAAAGGTATGGTTCTAGGGAGCAACTAGGGATAAGGAGGAGAGATCTAGTGAGTTCTCTTGTAAAATATTTAATTTATCCAACAAAAGCAGTTTCAATCCTGTATTAAATGAACCTGCCATTGATGCTTACATCTCTGCCGTCAAGAATGGGATTGGTGAGCTGAGGTCTCTCCCTCGTCTGGATAAATTTTCATATTTCCTTTTAAGTTCTTTCAATGATGGGGTAGTAAGAAAGGCAGCATCTCCCTCTATACCCTGTATTATACGTTCCGCGTCCTCCTGCGTGAAGACACAACCACCGGGTGTTTCCAAGTGCGACATCTTGATAGTAGAAAACAGCAGAGTAAAGCTTACGGATGTGCTATGCCAATATCACAAGTATACTAGAAAAAAACCACCGGCAGCACCATCCAAAGGAAAAAAGGAAAAAATTGCGGTTGCAATGTCTAAGTATGGCAACAGGTGCTTACCCACTTGTATAGAGTAAAAATCGGACTGCACTCCAGAAAGATCTTCAGTAAGATAATGTAGTTTATTCACCCATGAAGTGGCAAAGAGCGACGTTTCGGCTCATACATGAGCCTTTCTCAAGCATTGGTACAAAATGAGCAGCAAACATATAAAGGTGTGTCAATCAAGATAATCAGTACAAAAACATAATTGATAATTACAAAAATTCAAGTGCAAAATATATCAAAATACATAAACAAAGTTAATAGTCATCCGCAGATGATAAAGTGTCAAGTGCATCTGGAGAATCAAATCTATGATATATTAATAAACATACAATATCCTCAAATGAACATGATTGGATCCAACTGTATCATATCCATCTATAATTAGTGCATATGTTTCAATTAATGTGATCATAGGAGGGAGGAGGGGACTGGTTAGTACCTGGAAGATCGATGTGGCCCACATATACCATCACGCCATTCTGCGCGTCTGTTTTTTACTATAAAGATGTTGCACTTGGAAACACCCGGTGGTTGTGTCTTTACGCAGGAGGACGGGGAACGTATAATACAGGATATAGAGGGAGATGCTGCCTTTCTCACTACCCCATCATTGAAAGAACTTAAAATGAAATATGACAATTTATCCAGACGGACATTATCGTTGAAACTACATATGACCACTCTTGGGCATTACTATAAAGAACAGAGGATTCCTAGAGGGATGCGCTCCTATCCGCGTCCCAACTTATTTTCCAGCATTGATCCTTTTTGTAAGCGATTTGAGGCCTTGTCTAACAAATATTCCCTGGATTTCATCTTGTTGAATATTGAATTTCTGCAACAAGAAGTCTCTGCATTAACAATCGACATAACCCAGATGGATCAACTGTTACGCACACATATGACGGAAAAATTGTACTCTCAGTTTATTGATATTTTAAACACACAGTTGCAGCAGTTGCGGACTGAACTAGAAGAAGGCAAGAGAATTAAATGGGCACAGATGCATAAAAGTGAGTTGAATGTTTTTTTAGGGAACAATTCAGACCCAAAGACACCAAAAGTAAGCGAATCAGGAGGGGCGGCCGCCGATATAGACGAAACCGGAAAAACCTGAAATATGAAAACACGGACTCAATTGAACAAAGTACCCATCACCAAGAAGAAGTAGCGGTTATCAATCTTTCTTCTAAAATACTGACTCCTGCACAGTTAACTGTCTTGTCCAAAGGACTGTCCTTTTGCCCCAATTCACAGGTAAATTGGCTGGATGTGGAGTCAGATTTGTGCAACTTTTTTCGTTCTATTAAGTTAAAGGTATGGTTCCAGGGAGCAACTAGGGATAAGGAGGAGAGATCTAGTGAGTTCTCTTGTAAAATGTTTAATTTATCCAACAAAAGCAGTTTCTATCCTGTGGTAAATGAACCTGCCATTGATGCGTATATCTCTACCGTCCAGAATGGGATTGGTGAGCTGAGGTCTCTCCCTCGTTTGGAAGGCTTCAGATACCCCAATCTCACTATGGCGGTTTAACGGTAAAACCAGCCGACAAAGGCGGTGCAGTTGTAGTGATGGACACTACTAAATACATCAAAGAGATCTTAAGATCCCAAGCAGTGGCGTTGCAAGGAGGGTGCGGGCTGCACCGGGTGACACCAGTGATGGGGTGACACCAGCAGGGCCGGCATTTACGAATCCCAGGCATAGTCATTTGTATTGCCATGCTCAGGAGAGGGAGAGATGTGTCTGGGATTCGAACCCACAACCTTCTGTATCAGAGGCAAAGCACTTACCCTCACAGCCATAAGATCTGCATTGCCACTGACTGAAAAAATATGAGACTTCTACTGTTATAGCTGGCTAAGTGTACATCTATACACATGACAGCTGCCCCAGCACACTCAGCTCTGCTATATCTCTATATATGACAGCTGCCCCATCAAACCCAGCCCTGCTACATCTATACACATGACAGCTGCCCAAACACACCCAGCTCTGCTACATCTATACACATGACAGCTGCCCTAACACACCCAGCACTTCTATATCTCTATATGACAGCTGTCCCAGCACACTCAGCTCTGCTATATCTCTATATATGATAGCTGCCCCAGCACACCTAGCTCTGCTACATCTATACACATGACAGCTGCACCAGCACACTCAGCTCTACTATATCTCTATATATGACAGCTTCCCCAGCAAACCCAGCTCTGCTACATCTATACACATGACAGCTGCCAAAACACACCCAGCACTGCTACATCTATACACATGACAGCTGCCCAAACACACCCAGCTCTGCTACATCTATACACATGACAGCTGCCAAAACACACCCAGCACTGCTACATCTATACACATGACAGCTGCCCAAACACACCCAGCTCTGCTACATCTATACACATGACAGCTGCCAAAACACACCCAGCACTGCTACATCTATACACATGACAGCTGCCCAAACACACCCAGCTCTGCTACATCTATACACATAACAGCTGCCCCAGCACACTCAGCTCTGCTATATCTCTATATATCTATCTACTGTATAGCAATACTTAGAGATATATAGATATAGCAGAGCTGGGTGTGCTGGGGCAGCTGTCATATATAGAGATATAGTAGAGCTGAGTGTGCTGGTGCAGCTGTCATGTGTATTAGATGTAGCAGAGCTGGGTGTGCTGGGGCAGCTATCATATATAGAGATATAGCAGAGCTGAGTGTGCTGGGACAGCTGTCATATAGAGATATAGCAGTGCTGGGTGTGTTAAGGCAGCTGTCATGTGTATAGATGTACACTTAGCCAGCTATAACAGTAGAAGTCTCATATTTTTTCAGTCAGTGGCAATGCAGCTCTTATGGCTGTGTGAGTAAGTGCTTTGCCTCTGATACAGAAGGTCCGTGGGTTCGAATCCCAGCAGAAACTTTTCTGAAATACAGGCTAAATTAAAATACACAAGCACTGACTCCATATATGGACATACAGGGCAAGACACAGGAAGAGGCTGCATCGCATCGCTGATATGGAGGTAAGTATAATTTTTTTTTTTTTTTATTAATACCCAACTGTTACTGCCATGGGGGAGCAGGAGGCACCTGATACTGGCACATGGGGGGGAGGGTGGTTGGCACTATGATACTGGCACATAGGGAGGCACCTGATACTGGCACATGGGGGGGAGGGGGGTTGGCACTATGATACCGGCACATGGGGGGAAGGAGAGAGGCACTTGATACTGGCACATGGGGGGAGAGGCACTTGATACTGGCACTTTTGGGGGGTGGCACTATGAAACTGGGACATGGGGGGGAGGAGAGAGGCACTTGATACTGGCGCTTTTTTGGGGGGGAGATGGCACTATGATACTGGGACATGGAGGGGAGGAGAGATGCACTTGATAATGGCATTTGGGGGGGTTGGCACTTGATACTGGCACATGGGTGGGTTTGGCACTATGATACTGGCACATGGGGGAGAGGCACTTGATACTGGCACTTTTTTTGGGGGGGAGATGGCACTATGATACTGGGACATGGAGGGGAGGAGAGAGGCACTTGATACTGGCATTTGGGGGGGTTGGCACTTGATACTGGCACATGGGTGGGTTTGGCACTATGATACTGGCACATGGGGGGAGAGGCACTTGATACTGGCACTTTTTTTGGGGGGAGATGGCACTATGATACTGGGACATGGTGGGGGAAGAGAGAGGCACTTGATACTGGCACATGGGGGGGTTGGCACTATGATACTGGCACATGGGGGGTGGGAAAGAGAGAGGCACTTGATACTGGCACATGGGGGGGGGGAGATGGCACTATGATACTGGGACATGTGGGGGGGAGGAGAGAGGCACTTGATACTGGCACATGGGGGGACATCTATGGGGGACACTTACTCGCACATTATTGGGGGGCATTATGGGGGACACTAGGCCGGCAGCCTATCAGAGGCCGGACACTGAGGGCATCTACTGGGGCACTATATATGGGGTATTTTATACTGGTACATTATGGGGGGCACTAGCAGGAAGGGGGGAGAGGAGCACTATGGGGGAATTTACTGGGGGCACTATATAGGGGTATTTTATACTGGGACATTATGGGGGCACTATGGGGACATTGGTTCAACTGGGGGCATTACAAGGGGGTATTTTTTGCACTGTCACATTCAAAGGAGAATTATTGCTACTGGGGGGGCATTATGGTGGGCTTTATTACTCCCCCATGGTATGACCCCCTAGTAGCAGCACCAGCCTCTCCCTGCTCTGCGACCCCACTGCCCCTTCTCCAAATCCTTATTATGAAATCTTTCTCATTAGGATAAAGCACAAAATCGGCTCCACCGAGCCCCCGGCCAAAGTGTTGAAGTAGTGTCCGAGATCCCCAAGGGCCAAGCCAAGTAATTGTAAGTTTTCATATGAAATATGTTTGTTATACACATATAGCCTACACTGTGGCACACAATATACAGTATACCGCTACACTGTGTAGTCTGTTCTATAAGCACCATTGTTTTGTGGCGGCGGACAGAAAATAATCTGGAAGTGCCCCTCCCGAGACCAGGCTCTGACTGCTAGAGGGATTCTGCTGAGCTAACGGATGCCCCCTATGGCAGTAGCACCACCATAGCCCCCATATATGGCTAAAAAATTATTGCTTCGGGGGTGACACCATTTTCTACCGCACCGGGTGACACCAGCCCTAGCAACGCCACTGACACCAAGTTCCACATTATTTGGATTATTGAGCAATGTGTGACAGATGCTTTGAGGGTGGGTATTATAGATGAGGGACTTAGGGAATATTTGGTTGTTCCCCACCCCATCACCCCGGTGATCTACGTGCTACCTAAGGTCCAAAAAACATTGGTGGACCCACCAGGACGCCCCATCGTGCCTGGCACAGATTCAGTTTTTTGCCATGTAGCAATTTTCTTGGACAAGGTATTACGTGACTTCTCTACAGGAGGCCAGTCTTACATAAGAGACACGTCCGATTTTTTAAATAAATTGAGTAAGGTTAATCTGGAAGGGTTCGAATCAGTCACTTTGGTATCATTTGATGTCACATCCCTTTATACTTCTATCGACCATCATAAAGGGATTAAGGCTGTGCAAAGTATGTTGGATGTGTCGTCAATGACACCTGAGGCTTGCTCTTTCATTATTTCACTTCTTACGATAGTTTTGGAACACAATTACTTTCTTTTCCAGGATACATACTATGTCCAGAAACGTGGCGTGGCGATGGGGTCCAATGTGGCCCCCACGTACGCCAATATATTTATGCGCCGCTTTGAGGAGGATGTCGTCTATGACTCCCACCATGCCCAACATTTGTTGGGATGGTGGCGATACATAGACGACATCTTCCTCATCTGGACGGGGACAGAGCAACAGCTGTTCGATTTTCACCGATATCTCAATGGTATTGATAGTGATTTACAGTTCACTGTCATCTATTCAGATACCACGGTACAATTTCTTGACACAAATGTTATACTCTCTAATAGGACCCTTAGTACACAACTCTACACGAAACCAACTAATAAGAACATGATGTTGAGGTATGAGAGTTGCCATCCTCGTAGCATGGTGAAACATTTACCATACTCACAATTGTTGAGGGCAAAGAGGATTGTAACAGACAGTAACACCTTGGACAGGACATTAGATGACATGGTTTATCAAATTTAGACAGCGGGGTTACCCCAGTAAATTACTTACTGAACAAAAACACAAAGCTTCAGCTGTGGACAGAGACTCTCTATTGCAAGGGACCAGAAAAGGGGATGTTCAAAAGAGAATTACATTTGTATCTACTTATTCAGAGTGTAGTGGTGCAATCAATAAAATCTTGAAGAGAAATTTGCCTATATTGAGCAGCTGTTTGCAAACAGTTCCTGAATTTAGGGCATTACCTTTGTGTGCATATCGCAGATGTAAAAATATCAGAGATCAGTTAGTGAGAGCAGATGTGGGCCCCAAAATAACCATCAGACAGACGACGTTGGCACCATCGGGCACTGGCTGTTTCCCGTGCCTGCATTGTGTCAATTGTCGCTATGTCTGTAGGTCTAGGACATTTGTACACCCTAATACTGGTTTTACATACCCTATTAAGTTCCATTTAACGTGCGACTCTTCTTTTGTAGTATAGATCTTATCTTGCCCCTGCCAGTTGCTTTATGTAGGCGAAACTTCTACAGATTTAAAGACCAGGCTCAATAATCATCGCTACACGATTAGAAAGGGACGTACAGATTTACCGGTCCCTAGACATTTTGGGTTACAAAAACATAATGAAAAGGATCTCAGATGTTGGATCATAGACCAGATACAGATGCCACGGAGGGGTGGAGACCGTATATCCTTACTTAAAAAAAGAGAACTATATTGGATCCAGACTTTGAATAGCCTGTATCCCAATGGATTGAATATTGATTACAGATATGGTGGGGTAGTATGAGTGGGGTGGTTTGCCCTCTGTTACCCGGAATGTACGTGAAGCATTCTACCTGCGATAGACAGGCTTATTGGTTAAAAAATAATAAAAAATTTAAAAACAAGAAAAGAAATATACATTTATCTTTTGTGATATAGGGGTAACAAGGTATATAGATTATTGAATTTTTTTTATTATTTCAGACACTTTCGCACATCTGGGAGAAGGTATTTTGGATAAGTAATGAGCCTGGACGTTGGATGAAGAGCCCCCAATGAAGTCTAATGCTGTTACAAGATCTCAGTGAGTTTTGATTTTTATTTCTGAGGTTCCTCATGTGTGTCCCGCCTGCATTACATGGAGGTGGTTTCCTCCCATTCTTCTTTGGATGGAACAATGCCTTGTTCAGTTTAAGAACTTATATATTGCCAGTAGATCATGGTTCTGGAGCTTTATATACTCTGTCACATTTAATTGAGGAGAACCCAAAATGTGGCTGGCATTGACGTGTTGGCACCATTTGGGTACCGATTGGGTTTGGGTTATCCATCTTGGAAGAGGTGGTTACTTGACTAACCTGCTTGGCAATGGACTTCATCCACAGTGACTGATCTTATAGGAACAGTGACGATGTTTAACCACAATGACTAATTAAAAAAGAGATCTGGCATTGTTCCCTTTTTGAACATGGCGGCAGTTGCAAAGGTGATGCTGTTGTGCATGCGCCGCCTTTTGTCAGCCGAGGTTTTATGGGCAGGGTTTGTGACTCATACGTTCGCCGCTTGGGTCATCAACATGCGACCCCGCGGCGGGCATGCGTCTTCGCTCAGCCCTATACTGATGACGTAATGCAGCCGGGGCATGCGCAGAGGTAAGCTACAGTCGCGCAGAATGGCACAATGGTATATGTGGGCCACATCGATCTTCCAGGTACTAACTAGTCCCCTCCTCCCTCCTATGATCACATTAATTGAAACATATGCACTAATTATAGATGGATATGATACAGTTGGATCCAATCATGTTCATTTGAGGATATTGTATGTTTTTTAATATATCATGGATTTGATTCACCAGATGCACTTGACACTTTATCATCTGCGGATGACTATTAACTTTGTTTATGTATTTTGATATATTTTGCACTTGAATTTTTGTAATCATCATTTATGTTTTTGTACTGATTATCTTGATTGACACACCTTTATATGTTTGCTGCTCATTTTGTACCAATGCTTGAGAAAGGCTCATGTATGAGCCGAAACGTCGCTCTTTGCCACTTCATGGGTGAATAAACTACATTATCTTACTGAAGATCTTTCTGGAGTGCAGTCCGATTTTTACTCTATACAAGTGGGTAAGCACCTGTTGCCATACTTGGACATTGCACCCGCCAGTTTTTCCTTTGGATGGTGCTGCCGGTGGTTTTTTCTAGTGTATGTATGTATGTATGTATGTATGTATGTATATGTGTGTGTGTATGTATGTATGTATGTATATGTGTGTGTGTATATATATATATATATATATATATATATGTGTATGTGTGTGTGTGTGTGTGTGTATATATATATATATATATATATATATATATACATATACACACTGCTCAAAAAAATAAAGGGAACACAAAAATAACATCCTAGATCTGAATTAATTAAATATTCTTCTGAAATACTTTGTTCTTTACATAGTTGAATGTGCTGACAACAAAATCACACAAAAATAAAAAAAATGGAAATCAAATTTTTCAACCCATGGAGGTCTGGATTTGGAGTCACACTCAAAATTAAAGTGGAAAAACACACTACAGGCTGATCCAACTTTGATGTAATGTCCTTAAAACAAGTCAAAATGAGGCTCAGTAGTGTGTGGCCTCCACGTGCCTGAATGACCTCCCTACAACGCCTGTGCATGCTCCTGATGAGGTGGCGGACGGTCTTCTGAGGGATCTCCTCCCAGACCTGGACTAAAGCATCTGCCAACTCCTGGACAGTCTGTGGTGCAACGTGACGTTGGTGGATAGAGCGAGACATGATGTCCCAGATGTGCTCAATTGGATTCAGGTCTGGGGAACGGACGGGCCAGTCCATAGCATCAATGCCTTCATCTTGCAGGAACTGCTGACACACTCCAGCCACATGAGGTCTAGCATTGTCTTGCATTAGGAGGAACCCAGGGCCAACCGCACCAGCATATGGTCTCACAAGGGGTCTGAAGATCTCATCTCGGTACCTAATGGCAGTCAGGCTACCTCTGGCGAGTACATGGAGGGCTGTGCGGCCCTCCAAAGAAATGCCACCACACACCATTACTGACCCAATGCCAAACCGGTCATGCTGGAGGATGTTGCAGGCAGCAGAACTTTCTCCACGGCGTCTCCAGACTCTGTCACGTCTGTCACATGTGCTCAGTGTGAACCTGCTTTCATCTGTGAAGAGCACAGGGCGCCAGTGGCGAATTTGCCAATCTTGGTGTTCTCTGGCAAATGCCAAACGTCCTGCACGGTGTTGGTGTAAGCACAACCCCAACCTGTGGACGTCGGGCCCTCATATCACCCTCATGCAGTCTGTTTCTGACCGTTTGAGCAGACACATGCACATTTGTGGCCTGCTGGAGGTCATTTTGCAGGGCTCTGGCAGTGCTCCTCCTGTTCCTCCTTGCACAAAGGCGGAGGTAGCGGTCCTGCTGCTGGGTTGTTTCCCTCCTACGGCCTCCTCCAAGTCTCCTGATGTACTGGCCTGTCTCCTGGTAGCGCCTCCATGCTCTGGACACTACGCTGACAGACACAGCAAACCTTCTTGCCACAGCTCGCATTGATGTGCCATCCTGGTTAAGCTGCACTACCTGAGCCACTTGTGTGGGTTGTAGACTCCGTCTCATGCTACCACTAGAGTGAAAGCACCGCCAGCATTCAAAAGTGACCAAAACATCAGCCAGGAAGCATAGGAACTGAGAAGTGGTCTGTGGTGACCACCTGCAGAACCACTCCTTTATTGGGGGTGTCTTGCTAATTGCCTATAATTTCCACCTATTGTCTATCCCATTTGCACAACAGCATGTGAAATTGATTGTCACTCAGTGTTGCTTCCTAAGTGGACAGTTTGATTTCACAGAAGTGTGATTGACTTGGAGTTACATTGTGTTGTTTAAGTGTTCCCTTTATTTTTTTGAGCAGTGTATGTATGTATGTATGTATGTGTGTATATATATATATATATATATATATATATATATATATTTTATATTTATATTTTTTTTATTTATATTATAATATAACTTGTAATATATTTTTTATATTTGCAATAAATGCATTGCTAGTTATCAATAATATCAGTTTTTACATTTCTATGAAGTCATGCATTGCGATTGGTAGTGGAACTATGTATATACACAATATACTGCTGCACTGGATATAAATATAACATAAAACACTTCTGAGGACTTAGGGCTCTTTCACACTTGCGTTGTCCGGATCCGGCGTGTACTCCATTTGCCGGAATTACACGCCAGATCCGGAAAAACGCAAGTGAACTGAAAGCATTTGAAGACGGATCCGTCTTCAAAATGCGTTCAGTGTTACTATGGCACCCAGGACGCTATTAAAGTCCTGGTTGCCATAGTAGTAGTGGGGAGCGGGGGAGCAGTATACTTACAGTCCGCGAGGCTCCCGGGGTACTCCAGAATGACGCCAGAGCGCCCCATGCGCATGGATGACGTGATCCATGCGACACGTCATCCATGAGCGTGGGGCGCCCTGACGTCACTCTGGAGCGCCCGGGGAGCCGCACGGACGGTAAGTATACTGCTCCCCTGCTCCCCACTTCACTTTACCATGGCTGCCAGGACTTTAGCGTCCCGGCAGCCATGGTAACCATTCAGAAAAAGCTAAACGTCGGATCTGGCAATGCGCCGAAACGACGTTTAGCTTAAGGCCGGATCCGGATTAATGCCTTTCAATGGGCATTAATTCCGGATCCGGCCTTGCGGCAAGTGTTCAGGATTTTTGGCCGGAGCAAAAAGCGCAGCATGCTGCGGTATTTTCTCCGGCCAAAAAACGTTCCGGTCCGGAACTGAAGACATCCTGATGCATCCTGAACGGATTTCTCTCCATTCAGAATGCATTAGGATAAAACTGATCAGGATTCTTCCGGCATAGAGCCCCGACGACGGAACTCTATGGCGGAAGAAAAGAACGCAAGTGTGAAAGAGCCCTTAAGCTTATATTAGCAAATCGAATGTTAGTCAGTTCCTGTAAAGAGCCTTTGTTCTGCTAAAGAAAGTACTGTATGCACTACTCCCTTTTTTTTTCTTGGAGAGCAATAGATACCTGAATATATACATGTAATTGCAAACATATAATATATATAAAAAAAAGAAAAAATGGCAGCACCGTCACAGTTGAAAAAATGGATGAAGGGTGCAAAAGCCCAATGTGGATATAAGCCAATCCAATTGAATACGAATAGTGAAAAAGGGCAGCACTCCAATAGATAAAAATTAAAAATAACTTTATTTACCCATAAGGCTGTTGCGACGTTTCGGTTCTTACACAGGAGCCTTCCTCAAGCAGT
Organism: Bufo bufo; assembly: GCF_905171765.1. Classification (NCBI taxonomy): domain Eukaryota; kingdom Metazoa; phylum Chordata; class Amphibia; order Anura; family Bufonidae; genus Bufo; species Bufo bufo. Next base: position 253,130,744 of record NC_053391.1, on the reverse strand, counting down.
GTGTACAAACCAAACTCTGGACATATATAGTGTTGTAACAATCCATAACCAATTACATGTCAAGTGAACGTAATTAATAAATAATCCAAATATATGATGCATTACAAATATGAAAACAAATAAAACCAAACATACAGTATTGTCAAATCGTGATGCACATGATTATACAAAGATTACTTATTATAAGGTATAGCAAAATATCTATACAAATACATGATTAATATTATTATTAGTGCCAACTGTAGACAATTAAACAAAGTGCCAAGTGCTTACTATGCAGGTGATATGTACGGAGAATGCAGGAGGGAGGTCGGTTGTCATCCATGTTGACATGTGCGATCCGGCGTACCCAAAATCGCCATTGCGCATGTCTCTATGACGTGTAATACGTGTTTCCGTCTTGCACTAACTTCATCACATGGCGCATGCGCTCTCAAGCCATAACATTAAGTCGGCCATCTTGGATAGGGGCAAAAACAGCCCATTATTTAGCGCAGGCGCTCACAGTGACAGTTAAGTCCGGTACAGTGCAGGATCAGAATAGACGACATCTTCCTCATCTGGACTGGCGATGCTGAACAACTTTTTGATTTTCACAGATTCCTTAATGGAATTGATAATGCATTGCAGTTTACTTTGGTGCACTCCTATGTAGAAATGCAATTTCTGGACACTCGTGTGATCCTGTCGGCTGGCAAATTACAGACAGAACTGTTTACTAAACCGACCGACAGGAACACGCTACTGACATATAACAGTAACCACCCTAGATCTATGGTAAGATCCCTTCCATATTCTCAGTTCTTGAGGGCCAAACGCATTGTTTCAGACCCTGTGGTAGCCGATAGTACGCTAGATACATTGTTGCACAAATTTGAGAGACGGGGTTATCCAACTAAATTACTACAAGAGAAAAAGAAATTGGTTAGTCAACTTAACAGGGATGACATCCTAAAAAGAAAAACACAACAAACACAGATGACCAGGATCCCCTTTATCTCTACTCATTGTGAACAAAGCATAGATATAGGTAACATCATTCGACGCCACTGGAACATACTGGGGGGTTGCCTTAATACAGTCAAGGAATTCCATTCTCCTCCTATTATGTCCTACCGTAGGTCCAAGAGTCTTAAGGACCAACTAGTAAGGGCCGATGTGGGGACTTTAAAAACGGCAAGACAGCTGACACTGACTGTCACGGATGGTGTACAGGAAACAAGACAATACCATATAAACAATGTCTCTCTGGATCCACAACTAAGGAACAAAGGGAGACCCCTGCAATAGAGCTGCCGCTCTCCCTCACTGCTTAGCCTATGCGAACACCCCAAAGGTGGATGGCCGCATATCCACGTTCCTCGGCTATCTATTACCTGAAGACCCTACAATAGTGAAGGGACACGACCACCGGCTCCCTACACTGACACGGAGGGAGTCAGGGTCACCTGGATCCAGAAAAGACAAAAACATAAATACATAAACAGCACTTATCTGCAGACGACTGAGGACTGAGGACTGAGGACTGGGAACTGGGAACTGGGAACAGCATGCACACTCCAGGAAGTTGTATCAGCCGCACACTACTGCATTATGGGGAGGAACTTAAAGGGTAGCGATCAGTCTGACTGCATGACAGCTGAGATAGACTAACGAGATGAGAAACTAAACCAAAACAAAGAAATTTAAGGAGGAGGATCTGAGAAGCTCCTGTGAGCGCTTCTTAGCTGTCTGGCTGTGACAGTACCCCTCCCTCTAGGAGTGGACTCCGGACACTCAGGGCCAACCTTCTCAGGATGGGACCTATGGAAAGCCCTGATGAGACGAGAGGCCTTAATGTCCGTCACTGGGACCCACATCCTCTCCTCAGGACCATAACCCTCCCAATGAACGAGGTACTGGAGGGAACCGCGGACAAGACGAGAATCCACAATCCTAGAGACCTGAAATTCAAGATTTCCATCAACCATAATCGGAGGAGGAGGCAAAGGCGAGGGTACAATAGGTTGAACATAAGGTTTTAATAAGGACTTATGAAAAACATTATGGATCTTCCAAGTCTGAGGAAGATCAAGACGGTAGGCAACAGGATTGATGACAGACAGGATCTTGTAAGGCCCAATAAACCTAGGACCCAACTTCCAGGAGGGAACCTTCAATTTGATATTCTTGGTAGACAACCACACCAGATCACCAACATTCAGGTCCGGACCAGGCACACGTCTCTTATCCGCCACACGCTTATATCTCTCACTCATGCTCTTTAGATTATCCTGAATCTTTTGCCAAATAGATGACAAAGACGAGGAGAATCTGTCCTCATCAGGCAAACCAGAAGAGCCCTCTCCCAAGAAAGTCCCAAACTGCGGATGGAACCCATATGCACCAAAAAATGGTGACTTATCAGAGGACTCCTGACGACGGTTATTTAAAGCAAACTCAGCAAGGGACAAAAAAGAACACCAATCCTCCTGATTCTCCGCCACAAAACAGCGCAGATATGTCTCCAGATTCTGATTGACGCGCTCTGTCTGGCCATTCGACTGCGGATGGAAAGCAGAAGAGAATGACAACCGAACCCCCAAGCGAGAACAGAAAGCCTTCCAGAATCTGGAAACAAACTGCGTGCCCCTATCAGAGACTATGTCTGAAGGAATCCCATGCAATTTGACAATGTGGTCAATAAATGCCTGCGCCAGCGTCTTAGCATTGGGCAAACCAGGGAAAGGGATAAAATGCACCATTTTGCTAAAACGGTCCACCACCACCAGAATCACAGACTTCCCCGAGGAACGAGGCAAGTCCGTTATGAAGTCCATGGACAGATGTGTCCAAGGACGAGAAGGAATGGGCAAAGGAAGGAGAGGACCTGATGGCCGTGAATGAGGGACCTTGGCACGAGCGCAAGTCTCGCAAGCTGCCACAAAACCCTCAAACGACTTACGAAGCGCAGGCCACCAGAATCTCCGAGCGATGAGATCCAGTGTGGCTCTTGCCCCCGGGTGCCCAGCAAGGACCGTGTCGTGGTGTTCTTTAAAAATCTTGTGTCTCAAAGCGAGAGGCACAAACAACCTCCCAGGAGGACAAAGATCAGGAGCTTCTGACTGGGCTGCCTGCACCTCTGCCTCCAATTCAGGAAAAAGAGCAGAGACCACCACACCTTCAGCCAAAATGGGACCCGGGTCTTCAAAATTCCCACCTCCTGGAAAACAACGTGACAGGGCATCTGCCTTCACATTCTTAACCCCAGGGCGGAACGTAACAACAAAATTAAACCTTGAAAAGAACAAAGACCATCTGGCCTGTCTCGGGTTCAGACGCTTGGCTGACTCCAAATAGGCCAGATTTTTATGGTCAGTAAACACGGTAATAGGGTGTCTGGCTCCCTCTAGCCAATGGCGCCATTCCTCAAAAGCCAACTTGATGGCCAACAATTCCCTATCTCCCACATCATAATTTCTCTCTGCGGAGGAGAGTTTCTTTGAGAAAAAGGCACACGGTTGCCATTTGGCAGGAGAGGAACCCTGAGACAAGACCGCACCCATCCCTACCTCAGAAGCATCAACCTCAACTATGAAGGGTAACGAAATATCAGGTTGTACTAGGATGGGAGCGGAAGCAAAACTCTCCTTGATATTAGAAAAGGCCTTACGCGCCTCTACCGACCAGGAAGAAAAATCTACCCCCTTTCTGGTCATATCAGTGAGTGGTTTAACAACAGAGGAATAATTCAAAATAAATTTCCTGTAATAATTGGCAAAGCCCAAAAAACGCATCAGCGCCTTCTGGTTCTCAGGAAGCTCCCACTCAAGCACAGCGCGGACCTTCTCGGGGTCCATGCGAAAACCAGAAGCGGAGACAAGAAACCCCAGAAATTGGATTTCTGGAACCGCAAACACACATTTTTCCAGTTTCGCATATAATTTATTCTCCCGCAGAATGAGCAAGATCTGATGTAAGTGTTCCTTATGAGTCTTGAAATCAGGAGAAAAAATCAAAATGTCATCCAAATACACTAATACAAATTTTCCCATTAAATGATAAAAAATGCTGTTGACGAAATGCTGAAAAACGTCTGGGGCATTCATCAAACCAAAAGGCATAACCAAATTCTCAAAATGGCCCTCAGGGGTATTGAAAGCTGTCTTCCATTCGTCTCCTTCTCTGACCCTAACCAGGTTGTATGCCCCTCTTAGGTCTAATTTGGAAAAGACTTTAGCCCCAACAACCTGGTTAAACAGGTCCGGGATCAGAGGAAGCGGATAAGGGTCACGAATAGTGATACTGTTCAGCTCCCTGAAATCCAGACAAGGTCTTAAAGAACCATCTTTTTTCTTAACAAAGAAAAAACCAGCAGCAACAGGTGACTTCGAGGGTCGTATGTGTCCTTTTCTCAAACTCTCAGAGATATAAGCCCGCATAGCGACCCTCTCAGGTTGGGAGAGATTGTATAAACGAGATTTAGGCAGCTTGGCGCCTGGGATGAGATTAATAGGGCAATCATACTCCCTGTGCGGAGGCAAACCCTGAACTCCACTCTCAGAGAAGACATCCAAAAATTCAGAGAGGAAAGGTGGTACAGTCTTAGTAGAAACCTCAGAAACAGATGTCATGAGGCAATTCTCTCTGCAAAAGTTACTCCAACCATTTATTTGCCTTGCTTGCCAATCAATGGTGGGGTTATGTTTAGTGAGCCAGGGTAGCCCCAACACTAGAGGAGTAGGCAAACCGCTAAGGACGAAACATGACACATCCTCAACATGAGCATCACTCACAATTAAACGGATATTGTGAACTATGCCCTTTAATGATTTCTGAGAAAGTGGAGCTGAATCAATAGCAAAAACAGGAATATCCCTTCCTAAAGTGCATACCTGGAAACCATGAGTTATTGCAAATTGATTATCAATGAGGTTGACAGCTGCTCCACTATCCACAAAAATCTCACAAAAAATGCTCTTGCTCTCTAGCGCCACCCTAGCAGGCAGGACAAAACGGGAACTACAAGCAAACGGAAAACCTTCAATTTCCGCCTCAACCCTGCCAATAGTAACAGACTGAACATTTTTAAAAGATTTTTTCCTTTTTGTCTCTTTATTACTCCCAGAAAACTGCCTGAATCTCCTTGAGGGACAAACATTTGCCAAATGATTTATACCTCCACAACAAAAACAAACCCTCCCATGCGGGCTGAATCTTCTATTGTCAGAGGCAATCAACCCCAGCTGCATGGGCTCATGCTTAGAAGGGGCTGACAGCGACTGAGACTCCTGCGCACAGAATGAGACCGCTGCACTGTTCCGAGACTGAGTAGGACAGGAAGGAGAGATCTCTCGTCTCTCTCTAAGACGCCTGTCAATACGAACGGCCTGAGACATAGCAGAGTCCAAGGAGATAGGCCTCTCATGAAAGGAAAATGCATCTTTCAATCCCTCTGAAAGACCATGGCAAAATTGACTTCGGAGTGCAGCATCATTCCAACCAGTATCAGCTGCCCATCTCCGAAATTCGGAGCAGTATATCTCTGCGGATTGTTTACCCTGGCATAACAGACGTAGTCTAGACTCAGCCAGAGCAATACGATCCGGATCATCATATATCTGACCCAGGGCTAAAAAGAATTCATCCACTGAGCGGAGGGGCCGTGCCCCCTCCGGTAGCGAAAAGGCCCAAGACTGAGCGTTACCCCTGAGCAGCGATACAATGATCCCCACCCTCCGTTCTTCATCACCAGAAGAATAGGGAAGAAGGCGAAAATGGAGTTTGCAAGCCTCTTTAAAACGCACAAAATTCTCACTACCCCCAGAGAACGTATCCGGGAGCGAGATCTTGGGCTCAGCACAAACTCCATGAACGCAAGCTGAACCGGTCACTTGAAACTGAGAAAAAATCCTACGGAGATCAGCTACTTCCAATGAAAGACCCTGGAGGCGTTCAGCCAAAAGTGAAACCGGATCCATGCTTGAGACGGTTTTGGCGGCTGATAATGTCACGGATGGTGTACAGGAAACAAGACAATACCATATAAACAATGTCTCTCTGGATCCACAACTAAGGAACAAAGGGAGACCCCTGCAATAGAGCTGCTGCTCTCCCTCACTGCTCAGCCTATGCGAACACCCCAAAGGTGGATGGCCGCATATCCACGTTCCTCGGCTATCTATTACCTGAAGACCCTACAATAGTGAAGGGACACGACCACCAGCTCCCTACACTGACACGGAGGGAGTCAGGGTCACCTGGATCCAGAAAAGACAAAAACATAAATACATAAACAGCACTTATCTGCTGAGGACTGGGAACTGGGAACTGGGAACAGCATGCACACTCCAGGAAGTTGTATCAGCCGCACACTACTGCATTATGGGGAGGAACTTAAAGGGTAGCAATCAGTCTGACTGCATGACAGCTGAGATAGACTAACGAGATGAGAAACTAAACCAAAACAAAGAAATTTAAGGAGGAGGATCTGAGAAGCTCCTGTGAGCGCTTCTCAGCTGTCTGGCTGTGACACTGACAGGTAGTAGTGTCGGCTGTTTTCCTTGTTTATCTTGCGTAAATTGCAAGTATATCCTCAAGGGTAGGACCTTCATACACCCACAGACTGGGGCTGCACATCAGATAAGGCATTACCTGACCTGTGACTCCAGCTATGTTGTGTATGTGATTGTTTGTCCATGTAATCGGTTGTATGTCGGAGAAACGACAACTGACTTTAAGACACGATTTAATAACCACCGACTTAGTGTCAGGAAAAAACAACTGGATTTACCAGTGTCTAAACACTTTGCCAACCAGAAGCACACAGAGAAAGATCTGAAGTGTTGCATTATTGACTATGTACCAATGCCCAGGAGAGGTGGTAACAGGATTGGCCTCTTAAAAAAAGAGAGAGCTAAAATGGATCTACACACTAGACTCCCTCCAACCGCATGGTCTAAATGTGGACTACAAGGTTGGGGTTGGCTAGCTACGGGATTTGCCCTTTATTCATGCATTCTAATGTCGACTGTCCCTGTGTAAACTATGTGATTTGTGTGTATAAAACATAGATTTTCGTTTATTCTGCAAGTTTTTTAAAATGTTTGTCTATTACTTACTTCTTTGTACTAATTATATTTATATTCTATTATTTTTGTAGATGGTACGCCACCGAGTCTGAGGAGAGGAGAAGTGGTATTGCATTCATGTGGGCTGTGCGATCACGATATTTGGATACCATTGTCTATACAGAATACGGCTTTTGTGCTTTTGTGTTTTCTTATATCTTTTTGTCTTCGTTATGGTCCGCTACATGCATGGCGGGGTGTTATGAGGAGAACCCTCAGAGTAAGGTGGTGATGGCTGGGTTTTGATCACTGCAGCGGTGCGACCCTGCACTCACATGCAGATGCGCAGTCGCTCTCTGGTCACGGCTGGCGGTTCCACTTCCACATGTTGGTGTAGCCCTCACCCGAGCCCACCTAGCCACCTGGATATCCTGGCACCTCTATATGCCATTACCATTCTGATCCTGCACTGTACCGGACTTAACTGTCACTGTGAGCGCCTGCGCTAAATAATGGGCTGTTTTTGCCCCTATCCAAGATGGCCGACTTAATGTTATGGCTTGAGAGCTCATGCGCCATGTGATGAAGTTAGTGCAAGACGGAAACACGTATTACACGTCATAGAGACATGCGCAATGGCGATTTTGGGTACGCCGGATCGCACATGTCAACATGGATGACAACCGACCTCCCTCCTGCATTCTCCGTACATATCACCTGCATAGTAAGCACTTGGCACTTTGTTTAATTGTCTACAGTTGGCACTAATAATAATATTAATCATGTACTTGTATAGATATTTTGCTATACCTTATAATCACGGAAGTAATCTTTGTATAATCATGTGCATCACGATTTGACAATACTGTATGTTTGGTTTTATTTGTTTTCATATTTGTAATGCATCATATATTTGGATTATTTATTAATTACGTTCACTTGACATGTAATTGGTTATGGTTTGTTACAACACTATATATGTCCAGAGTTTGGTTTGTACACACTGCTTGAGGAAGGCTCCTGTGTAAGAGCCGAAACGTTGCAACAGCCTTATGGGTAAATAAAGTTATTTTTCATTTTTATCTATTGGAGTGCTGCCCCTTTTTCACTATTTATATATATTTATTGGGGCTACAAGTCTATTCCCCCAGAGACGTGCACCCGTACTTCTCCTTTCCAGCCAGTGCCGCCATTTTTCTTGTGTGTGTATATATATATATATATATATATATATATATATATATATATGTATATATATATATATATATATACACATGTATACACAGGCACACACACATATATACACATATATGCATACATGTATATCAAATGAACTTTACTGGGGCTCTGAATAGGGTTGCATCCCTCTCCCCCCTACAGGAATCTTGCTGTCTGTGAATTAGATCGCACGCTATCTCTCTACACACTGATGCCCTGCCCTCTCTCTACACACTGATGCCCTGCCCTCTCTCTACACACTGATGCCCTGCCCTCCCATTCACTTAAAGCCCGGAGACAAAAGGAACTCCCTGTTTGGGGGAAGGGGGGTATTGTCTGCAGATGGCTGAAAGTGCAGGTTATTTTCCTGCTGCAGACCCTTTCACTGCTGGTGCCTTTCACTGTGCTTCTGGTTGTTTTAATTATTCATAAATTAATCCTGAAAATGGGGCAAATTTGGACTGGCGATCAGTTTACAGTACTATAGAGCATCTGCAGTACAGTACAGGTGCCGACATTTCCTTTAAATTATTTATTTTCCCAATGAATTAGATGTACAGTATTTTTATGAATAAAAATGAATAATTTGATTTTTAATTATGAACTAGAATGTAATTGGCTGAATATTCTGTATTGAGCGCTCCAGCTATAAAAAGACCTGGCAGTGAAGTAAATGGCAGATTATTGTTATTAGGATACAGAGATGCTGCAATTTTTTTTATATATTTAAATACAATGACATTAGGTGTTGAGCAGCGCCCCACTGGCCTCCTGTCGATTAACCTTTTAATCCCCTTTCTACTAGCATTCAATTATTTGCTCAGGTGATGAAGTGGTGAGATCGGTTATTTACTGTTTATTTCAGAGCCCCAGTAAAGTACATTTTTCAGTAGTAAAATTTAATATATATATGTGTATATACATGTGTGCATATATGTGTATATATGTGTATATATGTGTGTGTGTCTGTGTATACATGCATGTATGTATATATATATGTTTGTGCGTATATATATATATATATATAAAAAGAAAAAAATGGCAGCACCGTCACAGATGAAAAATGGATGAAGGGTGCAAAAAGCCCAGTGTGGATATAAGCCAATCCAGTAAAATGCAAGCGATGAAAAAAAGGGCAGCACTCCAATAGATAAAAATAAAAATAACTTTATAAATAAAGTTATTTTTATTTTTATCTATTGGAGTGCTGCCCTTTTTTTCATCGCTTATATATATATATATATATATATATATATATTATATTATTATTATTTATATTATATAACTTGTAATATATTTTTATATTTGCAAAAAATGCATTGCTAGTTATCAATAATTTCAGTTTTTACATTTCTATGAAGTCATGCATTGCGATTGGTAGTGGAACTATGTATATACACAATATACTGCTGCACTGGATATAAATATAACATAAAACACTTCTGAGGACTAAAGCTTATATTAGCAAATCAAATGTTAGTCAGTTCCTGTAAAGAGCCTTTGTTCTGCTAAAGAAAGTACTGTATGCACTACTCCTTTTTTTTTTTCTTGGAGAGCAATAGATACCTGAATATATACATGTAATTACAATCATATAATTAATATATATATATATATATATATATATATATATATGGGAAAAAAAACACTGGCAGCACCACCCTAAAAGAGTGTGGAAAATAGACGGGTGCAATGTCAAAGTATGGTAAAAGGTGCTTACCCACTTATAGAAAATAAAAATCGGACTGCACTCCAAGCGTTTCTTCAAAGAAGTTGGTTTTTATTCACCCATATGGTGGCAAAAGCGACGTTTCGGCTCAAGCATGAGCCTTTCTCAAGCATTGGTGAACAGTGAACAGCAAGTATATAAAGGTGTGACAATACATACATTCAATCAAACAGCATAATTGATACTTTAAAAATAATACATGTATACAATATATAGATATGTGCAAAAACCGCATAATGGTCATGATTGTTAAAGTGACTAGTGCATTACATACAGTAAATCTCCATGATACAACAAATTACATATAAAAATACCATAAGACATATAATTGGTTACATCTGTAACCCATCAATACATCAATAATGCATCAACTGTAATAGTGCCCATGTGCATATAAGGAAGACTAATGAATTGCTACCTGGGGGAGTGATGGCACCCACATGTACCGTAGCGCTGATCCGCGCGTCCTCAGGAGACCAACGCGCATGTCCCAGTCGCATCACGTCATCATTGGGAGACAGGCTGATGCATAACAGTGCCGCCTACTGATGACATCAGCGGCGCACCCGATAACATGTCACCGCCTTCTCCCATCGATGACTCCACATAGCAGCGCATGCGCAATAGCCACAACAAGCTGTTTACCGCCATATTGGAAGATGGAATCTGAGCAAAACGATAATCATTAACTCTGTAGCTTCCTGCCTTATTCGTTCCACATAATCAGTTACTGTGGTTGAATACCACCAAGGTGCAGGTTGGATGAGTAACCATCCTTTCCAAAATGGTAAACCCAAATCCACTCGTCACCCCAATGCCAGCGGCACGTCAGTGTCATCAGCATTGTAGGATCTTGCCCTGCTTCAATACATAACTGTGAGGGTGCTCCTCATTACAACAGAACGGTTTAAAACAAGCGGCAGTATCAGCCACAGCAAGGAAAGTGTAAAGTGCTCAATATCGGCTACAGCAAAAAAAGTATAAAATGCTCCTCCCTTTTTTTTTTATTTCATCTTAACGGGACATACGCATGGAACCCAGAGAAAAGAATATCACAACACAATTGTTTTTTCGTGGGCTCATCATCCACCATTCAGGTTCATCAGTTTTCTGAAGTGCCATCTGTGCAAGTTTATCTGAAAAGATAATGCAGAAGTGTCAGTGACATATATTAATAAAATTACCTATTCCATTTATATTAAAGTCAATTTCTTACTCATAATTATGTGTTTACATTTTTTTCTTTTTTTCTTTTTTTAAACCAATGAATCTGTCAACCACAGGAGGTAATTTGGAGCCCACATCAATGGAACATAGGGGCAAAATGACCTCCTCACAAAACTCCACCGTATCTATAGTCGATATTTAAACCTTTGGGATGCAGACTTTGCAGTGTCTGGATCCAATGCATTTCTCTTTTTTTGAGTAAGGATACCCGATCCCCACCCCTCCGTGGCATTGGAACTTGATCTAGGATCCAACATCTAAGATCTTTTTCTTAATCTCCCAGTAGCCCAAAATGTCTCGGGACTGGCAAATCTTTGCGTCCCTTTCTGATTGTATAGCGGTGATTGTTGAGCCTAGTCTTCAAATCTGTGGAAGTTTCGCCTACGTACAGAAGTTGGCATGGACAAGATAAGACATAGACCACCTTGGTGGTATTCAACCACAGTAACTGATTATGTGGAACGAATAAGGCAGGAAGCTACAGAGTTAATGATTATCGTTTTGCTCAGATTCCCTCTTCCAATATGGCGGCAAACAGCTTGTTGTGGCTATTGCGCATGCGCTGCTATGTGGAGTCATCGATGGGAGAAGGCGGTGACATGTTATCGGGTGCGCCGCTGATGTCATCAGTAGGCGGCACTGTTATGCATCAGCCTGTCTCCCAATGATGACGTGATGCGACTGGGACATGCGCGCTGGTCTCCTGAGGACGCGCGGATCAGCGCTACGGTACATGTGGGCGCCATCACTCCCCCAGGTAGCAATTCATTAGTCTTCCTTATTTGCACATGGGCACTATTACAGTTGATGCATTAATGATGTATTGATGGGTTACAGATGTAACCAATTATATGTCTTATGGTATTTTTATATGTAATTTGTTGTATCATGGAGATTTACTGTATGTAATGCACTAGTCACTTTAACAATCATGACCATTATGCGGTTTTTGCACATATCTATATATTGTATACATGTATTATTTTTAAAGTATCAATTATGCTGTTTGATTGAATGTATGTATTGTCACACCTTTATATACTTGCTGTTCACTGTTCACCAATGCTTGAGAAAGGCTCATGCTTGAGCCGAAACGTTGCTTTTGCCACCATATGGGTGAATAAAAACCAACTTCTTTGAAGAAACGCTTGGAGTGCAGTCCGATTTTTTATTTTCTATATATATATATATATATATATATATATATATAGATACATGTATACACAGACACACACACATATATACACATATATGCATACATGTATATCAAATGAACTTTACTGGGGCTCTGAATAGGGTTGCATCCCCCTCCCCCCTACAGGGATCTTGCTGTCTGTGAATTAGATCGCACGCTATCTCTCTATACACTGATGCCCTGCCCTCCCATTTACTGAAAGCCCGGAGACAAAAGGAACTCCTTGTTTGTGGGAAGGGGGGTATTGTCTGCAGGCTGAAAGTGCAGGTTATTTTCCTGCTGGAGACCCTTTCACTGCTGGTGCCTTTCACTGCGCTTCTGGTTATACTGCCGCTCAGCACGAGGTACTGTAGAACTGTGATGGAAGCAAGGGGATGAAAGGGTTAATGGGCCTTATGACAGGAGGTCAGGGGGACGCTCCAGAACATTCAGGGTAAATAAAAAAAAAAAGGACAGTATCTCTGCCTCCCAAAAAATGTAGACTGCCATTTTCTTTTCTGACTGGTCCTTATATAAATAAATCAATAAAATATATGTAAATGTATGTAAATAGGAAAAATGAAAAAATTATAATTTTTAAATTAATGCAAGTTTTTCACATATAAAAATATTGGGTTGCTCAACCAGGAGTAATAATGGATAGGTGCACTACTAAAAGACTCACCCAATCTAGTTGTAAATAAATAAATAAATAGTAGCAGGCAACACTTACAAGTGGAGTATGTGTTTATTAACTAAAATCAGGACAATAGCTAAAATAATGACCAGCAATAAAAAATAGCAATGAATAAAAAATAGCAATACATATAAAATAGTGATAGATCCAGGAGCATACACAAACAAATAAATACTATCCCATAAATAGGTCCTTCACTAACTGCCTGCTGTCTCTGTTATATGGCAAATTCCATTAAAAGATCGAAGCGCTGACTTACCAACTACTTCCACCTTGTCTATACTGCAACAAATTGCTGTGAACTTGGATACACATATATATATATTCTCTATTCTCCTATTCTATGCTGCTACAATTATATTAGAATATGGAAGTGAACTGAACTTGTCTTATTCCCCTCTGTGAATTGGAACACTATCTAACTCAGGTACTGCTACATAAACTATGATATTTTCGGGATATTAATTTATTTGTTTGTGTATGCTCCTGGATCTATCACTATTTTAAATTTATTGCTATTTTTTATTCATTGCTATTTTTTATTGCTGGTCATTATTTTAGCTATTTTCCTGATTTTAGTTAATAAACACGTACTCCACTTGTAAGGCCCCTTTCACACGGGCGAGATTTCCGCGCGGCTGCAATGCGTAAGGTGAATGCATTGCACCCGCACTGAATCCTGACCCATTCATTTCTATGGGGCTGTGCAGATAAGCAGTGATTTTCATGCATCACTTGTGCGTTGCGTGAAAATCGCAGCATGCTCCTCTGTGTGCGTTTTCCAGGCCCCATAGAAGTGAATGGGGTTGCGTGAAAATCGCAAGCATCCACAAGTGCAGATGTGGTGCGATTTTCACGCACGGTTTATAGGAGACTATCGGGATGGAGACCCGATCTATATTATTTTCCCTTATAACATGGATATAAGGGAAAATAACAGCATTCTTAATACAGAGTGCATAGTACAATAGGGCTGGAGGGGTTAAAAAAAATTAAAATAAAATAAATTTAACTCACCTTAATCCACTTGTTCGCGCAGCCCGTCTTCTCTTCTGTCTTCTTCTGTGCTGTGCACAGGAAAAGGACCTGTGGTGACGTCACTACACTCATCACATGGTCCATCACATGATCCATCACCGTGGTAACAGATCATGTGATGGACCATGTGATGAGTGCAGCGACGTCATCAAAGGTCCTCAAAGAAGAAGACAGAAGAGAAGCCGGGCTGCGCGAACAAGTGGATTAAGGTGAGTTAAATTATTTTCTATTAATTTTTAACCCCTCCAGCCACTCCTCGCTCGTGTGAAAGGGGCCTTAGATTCTATTGTAGCCATACTGAGAGTGGGGGGTAGGGTGTAAAGTAACACCATATACAGTAAACAATGTATACCACAGTCAATAGACCAAACCAAATCCCTTTAGGGGTCTCTATCTAATATTAAAATATATATCTTTATTTCATCATTCTTAAAACATACGTGTAATAGAAAAGAATGTTTAAAATTGTCAGTGTGCAGCGGGGTTTTATATCTACTGAACTAGTAGCTGCTTGTAATTACCAGCAGCAACCAAGGGATCCTGTCCCCTTATTCAGTAATTTTAGACACCTATTTCAGGTCTATTTATATTTCTGTGGCAGACAGGTTGATGTCAATAGTTAGTGAGGATAGATATATTGCATTATCGTACTGTGCCAAAATTGAGTCTGGCAGGGATATGGGTATTTTACTATATTCGAGCAGTCTATCTGTGCGTGGCCAGCTTTGCGAGCCCTACACACATATCAGCTGTTCACCAGAGTCAGGCGCAGGCAGTGTAGTCAGTGATACTTTAGTCAATCCTTTTGTATGTACTTGCAACTAGAGTTGAGCGAACACCTGGATGTTCGGGTTCGAGAAGTTCGGCCGAACTTCCCGGAAATGTTCGGGTTCGGGATCCGAACCCGACCCGAACTTCGTCCCGAACCCGAACCCAGGAAAGAGCTAGAGGGCTGCAAAAGGCAGCAACATGTAGGTAAATCCCCTGCAAACAAATGTGGATAGGGAAATGAATTAAAATAAAAATAAAATAAATAAAAATTAACCAATATCAATTGGAGAGAGGTCCCATAGCAGAGAATC
Organism: Bufo bufo; assembly: GCF_905171765.1. NCBI lineage: Eukaryota > Metazoa > Chordata > Amphibia > Anura > Bufonidae > Bufo > Bufo bufo. Next base: position 253,115,530 of record NC_053391.1, on the reverse strand, counting down.
TGGCTTCACGTCAGCAGAGAATCAGTCTCTTCATGCCATAGCAGAGAATCTGGCTTCACGTCACCCATCACTGTAACAGTCCATTGTCATATATTTAGGCCCCGGCACCCAGGCAGAGGAGAGAGGACCCGTAACAGAGAATCTGGCTTCATGTCAGCAGAGAATCAGTCTGCATGTCATAGCAGAGAATCATGCTTTACGTCACCCAACACTGGAACAGTCCATTGTCAGATATGTAGGCCCAGGCACCCAGGCAGAGGAGAGAGGTCCCGTAACAGAGAATCTGGCTTCATGTCAGCAGAGAATCAGTCTGCATGTCATAGCAGAGAATCATGCTTTACGTCACCCAACACTGGAACAGTCCATTGTCAGATATTTAGGCCCAGGCAGAGGAGAGAGGTCCCGTAACTGTCACGGCCATGGCTATGACCGTGACTCCTGAACCGCATGCGGTTGTCAGCGGTTCTCTTTGGTGTTCAGTCACAGGTGAGGGCTGTGGTATTTGCCTCACCTGTGGTTGTCGCTGGCAACAGTGTGTATGGGCAGCGTAGCAGTCGGAGCTGTGCCATTGCAGCTCGCTACGTTGTGCATGCGGTTTTGTGTGATGTGTGTATGTGTAGTGTCACGGCCATGGCTATGACCGTGACTCCTGAACCGCATGCGGTTGTCAGCGGTTCTCTTTGGTGTTCAATCACAGGTGAGGGCTGTGGTATTTGCCTCACCTGTGGTTGCCGCTGGCAACAGTGTGTATGGGCAGCGTAGCAGTCGGAGCTGTGCCATTGCAGCTCGCTACGTTGTGCATGCGGTTTTGTGTGATGTGTGTATGTGTAGTGTCACGGCCATGGCTATGACCGTGACTCCTGAACCGCATGCGGTTGTCAGCGGTTCTCTTTGGTGTTCAATCACAGGTGAGGGCTGTGGTATTTGCCTCACCTGTGGTTGCCGCTGGCAACAGTGTGTATGGGCAGCGTAGCAGTCGGAGCTGTGCCATTGCAGCTCGCTACGTTGTGCATGCGGTTTTGTGTGATGTGTGTATGTGTGTCCCTCGAAAGAGGGTAGAGCATGCACCGCTATCTACGGATGGGGTGCATGCGCGCTCTTCGGAGGTAGAGCGTTATGGGGGGTTTCGCCGCTTACGGCGCGGTGAGTGGCTTTTCCCCGCCCTTTCCTCACCGTGTTCGTTTGGCGTCCCCTGTTGTTTTTTATCCCCTCACCCTGGTGTTTTTTGGTGTGTGGGTGTTGTTCGGTATTGGGAGTGTCACGGCCATGGCTATGACCGTCACTCCTGAACCGCATGCGGTTGTCAGCGGTTCTCTTTGGTGTTCAATCACAGGTGAGGGCTGTGGTATTTGCCTCACCTGTGGTTGCCGCTGGCAACAGCTGCAATGGCACAGCTCCGACTGCTACGCTGCCCATACACACTGTTGCCAGCGGCAACCACAGGTGAGGCAAATACCACAGCCCTCACCTGTGATTGAACACCAAAGAGAACCGCTGACAACCGCATGCGGTTCAGGAGTCACGGTCATAGCCATGGCCGTGACACTCCCAAACGTCCCGGGGGGATCATCCTTTGCGGCACGGTTGGTGGCTATTCCCCGCCACCGTACCTTCCGTGTCCATGGTCCCTCGTGCCTCTCCATGTTCCCATCTCTGGTCGTTTGCTGGCAGCACTCCGTAAGTAGTCCAGCTGCGTGCTGGTTAGGGGTGTCTGCTGGCAGCGACTGGAGTGGGGACGTGTGTGGAGAGTCCCTTCGTCTATCTCTCAGTGGTTCTTTCCCCTTTGTTGCTGGTGCGGGCTGCAGTCCTTGTCGGACTGGCTAGTGTGAGCCGGGAGAGGATGCAGCTGACAGCGACCCCTTTTTAGAACCGGCACTGAGAGTGGACGTCCCCTTCTCTTATCCCCTTGTCTGAGTCCCTCACGTATTTTTTTTTTGGTGGGGGGGCTTTGAGGGGTGGGAGTGTCACGGCCACGGTTATGGTCGTGACTCCTTGGGAGTCGCATACAGTTGCCCGCGGTTTTGGTTGTTGTTTCAACCGCAGCTGAGGCATTATGTAGTTGGCCTCGGTGCGGTTGCCGCGGACAACAGCCTTGTGTGCGGTTCCCGGGGAGTTGTTGTGGATGCACGTTTGTATGTCTGGTGTGCACTGTGTTTTATGTTTGTGTGCGCACGGACATCATTCCCCGCACTGTGGTTACCCGTGGCAACCTTAGGTGGTATTTTGTACATGTGGTGGCAGTGTCCCGGCCTTCGGCTGACTCCTTGGACATGTGTGCCACCCATGTCGTTGCTTGCGGCAACGGCCACAGTGTGATCTGTTGGACACTTTTCCTTTTTGTGAGTTTCCCTTCTGTGGGAGTGTCACGGCCATGGCTATGACCGTGACTCCTGAACCGCATGCGGTTGTCAGCGGTTCTCTTTGGTGTTCAATCACAGGTGAGGGCTGTGGTATTTGCCTCACCTGTGGTTGCCGCTGGCAACAGTGTGTATGGGCAGCGTAGCAGTCGGAGCTGTGCCATTGCAGCTGTTGCCAGCGGCAACCACAGGTGAGGCAAATACCACAGCCCTCACCTGTGATTGAACACCAAAGAGAACTGCTGACAACCGCATGCGGTTCAGGAGTCACGGTCATAGCCATGGCCGTGACACTCCCAATACCGAACAACACCCACACACCAAAAAACACCAGGGTGAGGGGATAAAAAACAACAGGGGACGCCAAACGAACACGGTGAGGAAAGGGCGGGGAAAAGCCACTCACCGCGCCGTAAGCGGCGAAACCCCCCATAACGCTCTACCTCCGAAGAGCGCGCATGCACCCCATCCGTAGATAGCGGTGCATGCTCTACCCTCTTTCGAGGGACACACATACACACATCACACAAAACCGCATGCACAACGTAGCGAGCTGCAATGGCACAGCTCCGACTGCTACGCTGCCCATACACACTGTTGCCAGCGGCAACCACAGGTGAGGCAAATACCACAGCCCTCACCTGTGATTGAACACCAAAGAGAACCGCTGACAACCGCATGCGGTTCAGGAGTCACGGTCATAGCCATGGCCGTGACAGTAACAGAGATTCAGGCTTCATGTCAGCAGAGAATCAGTCTTCATGTCACCCACCACTGGAACAGGCCACTGTCAGATATTTTTAGGCCCCGGCACCGAGACAGAGGAGAGGTTCATTCAACTTTGGGTTGCCCCGCAATATAATGGTAAAATGAAAATAAAAATAGGATTGAATGAGGAAGTGCCCTGGAGTACAATAATATATTGTTAAGGGGAGGTAGTTAATGTCTGATCTGCACAAAGGATGGACAGGTCCTGTGGGATCCATGCCTGGTTCTTTTTTATGAACGTCAGCTTGTCCACATTGGCTGTAGACAGGCGGCTGCGTTTGTCTGTAATGACGCCCCCTGCCGTGCTGAATACACGTTCAGACAAAACGCAGGCCGCCGGGCAGGCCAGCACCTCCAAGGCATATAAGGCTAGCTCTGGCCACGTGGACAATTTGGAGACCCAGAAGTTGAATGGGGCCGAACCATCAGTCAGTACGTGGAGGGGTGTGCACAGGTACTGTTCCACCATGTTATTGAAATGTTGCCTCCTGCTAACACGTTCCGTATCAGGTGGTGGTGCAGTTAGCTGTGGCGTGGTGACAAAACTTTTCCACATCTCTGCCATGCTAACCCTGCCCTCAGAGGAGCTGGCCGTGACACAGCTGCGTTGGCGACCTCTTGCTCCTCCTCTGCCTTCGCCTTGGGCTGCCACTTGTTCCCCTGTGACATTTGGGAATGCTCTCAGTAGCGCGTCTACCAACGTGCGCTTGTACTCGTGCATCTTACTATCACGCTCCAGTGCATGAAGTAAGGTGGGCACATTGTCTTTGTACCGTGGATCCAGCAGGGTGGAAACCCAGTAGTCCGCACACGTTAAAATGTGGGCAACTCTGCTGTCGTTGTGCAGGCACTGCAGCATGTAGTCGCTCATGTGTGCCAGGCTGCCCAGAGGTAAGGACAAGCTGTCCTCTGTGCGAGGCGTATCGTCATCGTCCTGCGTTTCCCCCCAGCCACGCACCAGTGATGGGCCCGAGCTGCGTTGGGTGCCACCCCGCTGTGAACCTGCTTCATCCTCATCCTCCTCCACCTCCTACTCATCCTCGTCCTCCTCGTCCTCCAGTAGTGGGCCCTGTCTGGCCACATTTGTACCTGGCCTCTGGTGTTGCAAAAAACCTCCCTCTGAGTCACTTCGAAGAGACTGGCCTGAAAGTGCTAAAAATTACCCCTCTTCCTCCTCCTCCTCATCCTGGGCCACCTCCTCTTCCATCATCGCCCTAAGTGTTTTCTCAAGGAGACATAGAATTGGTATTGTAACGCTGATAACGGCGTCATCGCCACTGGCCATGTTGGTGGAGTACTCGAAACAGTGAAACAGGGCACACAGGTCTCGCATGGAGGCACAGTCATTGGTGGTGAAGTGGTGCTGTTCCGCAGTGCGACTGACCCGTGTGTGCTGCAGCTGAAACTCCACTATGGCCTGCTGCTGCTCGCACAGTCTGTCCAGCATGTGCAAGGTGGAGTTCCACCTGGTGGGCACGTCGCATATGAGGCGGTGAGCGGGAAGGCCGAAGTTACGCTGTAGCGCAGACAGGCGAGCAGCGGCAGGATGTGAACGCCGGAAGCGCGAACAGACGGCCCGCACTTTATGCAGCAGCTCTGACATGTCAAGGTAGTTGTGAATGAACTTCTGCACCACCAAATTCAGCACATGCGCCAGACAAGGGATTGCGTCAAACCGGCTAGTCCCAGAGCTGCAACGAGATTTCGCCCATTATCGCACACCACCAGTTTCAGAACTGCCTGCTGACGTTTACCCCAGGCTGTGCTGAAGTTGGTGGTGAAGGTGTGTGGCTGACTGGATGAGCAGGTGGAAGAAGAGGAGGAGGAAGCTGAGGAGGAGGAGGAGGAGGAGACAGGAGGCAAAGAATGTTGCCCTGCGATCCTTGGCGGCGGAAGGACGTGCGCCAAACAGCTCTCCGTCTGGGGCCCAGCCACCACTACATTTACCCAGTGTGCAGTTAGGGAGATATAGCGTCCCTGGCCGTGCTTACTGGTCCACGTATCTGTGGTTAGGTGGACCTTGCCACAGATGGCGTTGCGCAGTGCACACTTGATTTTATCGGATACTTGGTTGTGCAGGGAAGGCACGGCTCTCTTGGAGAAGTAGTGCCGGCTGTGGGACAGCAAGCGACATGAGCTGTTTGAAGCTGTCTGTGTCCACCAGCCTAAATGACAGCATTTCATAGACCAGTAGTTTAGAAATGCTGGCATTCGGGGCCAGGGATCGAGGGTGGCTAGGTAGGAATTTACGCTTTCTCTCAAATGTTTGTGAGATGGAGAGCTGAACGCTGCCGTGTGACATGGTTGAGTTGCTTGGTGACGCAGGTGGTGGTGTTGGTGGTACATCCCATGTTTGCTGGGCGGCAGGTGCCAACGTTCTTCCAGAGGCGGAGGAAGAGGCCGAGGCGGCGGCAGCAGCAGAAGAGGTCGAGGCGGCAGCAGCAGAAGAGGTAGCAGGAAGAGCCTGAGTGACTTCCTTGTTTTTAAGGTGTTTACTCCACTGCAGTTCATGCTTTGCATGCAGGTGCCTGGTCATGCAGGTTGTGCTAAGGTTCAGAACGTTAATGCCTCGCTTCAGGCTCTGATCGCACAGCGTGCAAACCACTCGGGTCTTGTCGTCAGCACATTGTTTGAAGAAGTGCCATGCCAGGGAACTCCTTGAAGCTGCCTTTGGGGTGCTCGGTCCCAGATGGCGGCGGTCAGTAGCAGGCGGAGTCTCTTGGCGGCGGGTGTTCTGCTTTTGCCCACTGCTCCCTCTTTGTCTTTTGCTACGCTGTTGACTCAGTCTCACCACTGCCTCTTCCTCCGAACTGTGAAAGTCAGTGGCACGACCTTCATTCCATGTGGGGTCTAGGACCTCATCGTCCCCTGAATCGTCTTCCACCCAGTCTTGATCCCTGACCTCCTGTTCAGTCTGCACACTGCAGAAAGACGCAGCAGTTGGCACCTGTGTTTCGTCATCATCAGAGACGTGCTGAGGTGGTATTCCCATGTCCTCATCATCAGGAAACATAAGTGGTTGTGCGTTAGTGCATTCTATCTTTTCCACCCCTGGGGAAGGGCTAGGTGGATGCCCTTGGGAAACCCTGCCAGCAGAGTCTTCAAACAGCATAAGAGACTGCTGCATAACTTGAGGCTCAGACAGTTTCCCTGATATGCATGGGGGTGATGTGACAGACTGATGGGCTTGGTTTTCATGCGCCATCTGTGCGCTTTCTGCAGAAGACTGGGTGGGAGATAATGTGAACGCGCTGGATGCACTGTCGGCCACCCAATTGACTAATGCCTGTACTTGCTCAGGCCTTACCATCCTTAGAACGGCATTGGGCCCCACCAAATATGGCTGTAAATTCTGGCGGCTACTGGGACCTGAGGTAGTTGGTACACTAGGACGTGTGGCTGTGGCAGAACGGCCACGTTCTCTCCCAGCACCAGAGGGTCCACTAACACCACCACGACCATGTCCGCGTCCCTTACTAGATGTTTTCCTCATTGTTACCGTTCACCACAATAAGAAAAATATTATTCGGGTCAATGTATTGAATTAAAATTCAGGCCTTTTTTTACAGACACCTAACACTATCTGGCTATCTATTTAGGTACCGTATTACACTAATACAGGCACACCAGTAATGACAGATTTAGCTGAATATAAATTTGAGGCCTATTATTTAGGCGCTGGGTGACAGGTATACGTTTACGGACAGAATTAGACTTGGATCTGCACTTTAGTGTGTGTGTGAAGTTCTTGAGAATTACCCTATCAGCACCTTGAATCTAATATACTCTTTTAGGGATAGATTTAAAGTAGGCCTGATACAGCAGAAACCACTAATTTTGAGAATTGCAAAATTGGGAATTGTTTTTCAACCCAGAACAAAAACTGTGCTTTGACGGACACTAAATAACTTGACCAGCTAAAACAGTAAGGACAGATTTGGATGAATATAAATGTGAGGCCTATTTTTTAGGCGCTGGGTGACAGGCTCAACTTACCCCTGATGTAGTATATGGCCAAAAAATAACCACACTATTGATGGTTAAATGCACTTCGTGACAGGCTCAACTTGCCCCTGATGTAGTATATGGCCAAAAAATAATCACACTATTGATGGTTAAATGCACTTGATGAAAGCTTGACCCTGATGTAGGATATAGCAAAAAATAACCACACTATTGATGGTTAAATGTACTTGGTGGCAGCTTGTGCTGGCGCACAAGCAAGCCCCAAAATGGCCACCGATCACCCCAGAAAAAAGTGACTGAAAAACGCTCTGGGCACCCTAAAAACACTGAGCAATTGAATAGCAGCAGTTCAATGATCCACAGCTGTAGATCGATCACTGAATGAAGTCTTTTGGAGGAGTTAATCACTGCCGAATCTCGCCCTAACGTCGCAGCTGCAACCTCTCCCTACGCTTGTATCAGCAGAGTGACGTGCAGCGCTACGTGACCCAAGCTTATATAGAGGCTGGGTCACATGCTGCACTGGCCAATCACAGCCATGCCAATAGTAGGCAAGGCTGTGATGGCCTCTTGGGGCAAGTAGTATGATGCTTGTTTATTGGCTGCTTTGCAGCCATTCAAAAAGCGCCAAGAAAGCGCCGAACACCGAACTCGAACCTGGACTTTTATGAAAATGTTCGGGTTCGGGTCCGTGTCACGGACACCCCAAAATTCGGTACGAACCCGAACTATACAGTTCGGGTTCGCTCATCCCTACTTGCAACCTTAATGAAGGGCCGCATTAGCATATGAATCACGATTTGCAACTAAATACCTTCAGTGCTTAGGGGATAAGAAAGTTATTAGAGAATGTCCCAATTTCAAGTAATAAGATAGTTTTCTTCAAGTATGTCAGATACACAATCAATATTATTGCATTCATCTGTTTTTTTATCCTTTAAGTGTATATTGTTTTGTATCTTGATGCAGTTTTTCCATATTTATTTTTATTTATTATTTGTTTTTCTCTGAAGTAGTGGATACAGAGTGTATTTATTAGCTATGTTCCTATAGTGGCTGAATGTTAATATAGTATTTATATTATATATAAATTTACATATAGTATAATTAGTGTAATATTGTATAATTATTTATTCCATGATCCATATGAGGTATGGTGATTTGGATATAGTGTATTGTACAGTATAATTGACATATATAGATATAGATAGATAGATAGATAACCTCTGTATTAAAAATAATTATACAATATTACACTAATTATACTATATGTAAATTTATATATAATATAAATATATAAAATATATTTATATATAATAAATCAATATAGCAGCAATGCTGTATCTATTGGTCTATTTTTGCCTGTAAACTTTTGGTGTATTTTAAAACTTACCCAGCGCTGCAGCTGTATTGATTTATTTATTTGTTTTTCATGTAACAATATTATTTGTTTTAATGGTGTCAGTGTTAACATCATAATTCATATTAGGTTTCCATTGCGCAATTGTGGAGAAAGAGATCCAACATTAAGTATTGCAAGAATAGGTGTGAGAATTGTCCTGGCAGAAGGGGGGGAGGGGTCAGTGGTGGGTGCCGTCAAGGAGGAAATGATCAAAAGGATTTGCTAAATACAAATGTATCCATACTGTACATGTTGTTTTTTTCCCGATACTGTATTAACATTCAGCCACTATAGGAACATAGCTAATAAATACACTCTATATCCACTACATTATATATCTGTATACTGTACACTGCTCCATTACATATCTGTATACAACACTTCATTATATATCTGTACACACCGCTCTATTATATATCTGTATGCAGTAGACCGCAAAAAATCCGGTACAATGTATCACCAGGTGTTATCCAAATCTAATCCACTTGTATCACAGATCTAAAGACATAATGGAGCGGTGTATGCAGATATATTATAGAGCTGCATATGCAAATATATAGTCTAATATTCTTGATGTACTGAATCATAATTGTGATCGATACATAAATATATGAATGTACAGTTAGTCCATTGTACAGTAGTTTATTATTTTTTATTTATTTCTAACCCCTCCATCCCTATTTTTAACCCCTCCTCGCCCGTGTGAAAGGGGCTTTAGATCCTAATGTAGCCATACTGAGAGTGGGGGGTAGGGTGTAAAGTAGCACCATATACAGTAATATATATTTGTACTGCATGTATTTTTTTTATTTAATTAGACGATTAGGTTATCTTTCTATGCTTATTTTTTTATTTTATTTTTTAATTTTTAATCATTAGGAGTATGTTATCTCACAGTGCTATTTGTTAAATAAACTTAGATGAAAGACCAGCAGAAGGTGTGCACACCAAAAAGTTTTACTTTTAGATCGATAAATAGATAGATAGCTTAATAATATCATACTTGGTTTGGATTGCACCAGTATGCGCTATAGCTGGGTTATATTACTGCCTGTGTAATTTTAACATATTCTTATATGTACTGAACATATTTTTTGAATAAAAATAATACATACAGTACAAATATGTTTTCTTACCATAGATATCAATATCCTCTGTAGTAGCATGCCCTTTGTACAGGAGTTTCCTTGGTGAACAATGAATAGGAAATTTGGGGGATGGGTGCGCGCATTGTACGGCAACTGGGTTAATGGAAATTCAATTCCACAGTCTTTGTACTCCTTCCTCCTCTTTTCTACCTACCTATCTATCTATGTACATTATAATGTACAAAACACTATATCTAATTCACACTTTTATTAGTCTTGTAATCTCCAGTGTACTGTATATACTATCTGATAAATAATGTTGATTTATTGATATCTATGGTATAGAAAACATATTTGTACTGTATGTATTTTTTTATTTAAAAAATATGTTCAGTACATATAAGAATATGTTAAAATTACACAGGCAGTAATATAACCCAGCTATAGCGCATATTAATATCATACCGGTGCAATCCAAACCAAGTATGATATTATTAAGCTATCTACCGTATTTATCGATCTAAAAGTAAAACTTTTTGGTGTGCACACCTTCTGCTAGTCTTGCATCTAAGTTTATTTAACAAATAGCACTGTGAGATAACATACTCCTAATGATTAAAAAAATAAATAAAATAAGCATAAAAAGATAGCCTAATCGCCTGATTAAATAAAAAAAATACATACAGTACAAATATGTTTTCTATACCATAGATATCAATAAATCAACATTATTTATCGCTATAATGGCAAATACATAAATGCAGTTCAGTACCTATCTCCCCACATCCTTGTTATTTATAAGTACATGTATTGCATGAGGATCACACGTAAAATAAGTGCTGTGAGTTCAGCAAGGATCCAAAGTCTCTATTAAGTTGAAATAAAGTGTATTTACAGTGTCCCACACTAACAAGCAGGTAGGTATCAGAAAAATGTGGGCTGGATCGGGTCATATCTCATGTCCATTGCAAAACCCATATATACAAAAGGACAGTATTTCGGCTTTAAACATAAAGGGGACTGCCATTTTCTTTTCTGGCTGGTCCTTATATAAACCGGAGGGGTGTTTTCATTGGCTGAAGGAGTCACATGCCCTCCTCTGGCCATTCACATTGCTAAAAATAGGTTTTATTCATAGAATACTGAATAGTAAAATAAACTCCAGCGAGATTTGCTTGGGTGTAGTTGGTATTTATTGTAATGCGGCAAAGAAACACTTTGTGTGACGTTTCGGCACAAATGCCTTTTTCAAACTGTGTAAGTACATAAAACTATAGAAAATTACAATCAGTGATTACAACAAAATGGCAACAAAATAACATGATTATAAATCGTGAGAATACATATATATATATTTTTACATATAGATGAATATACATGTGGTGAGTATCAAAAAGAAGGAGAAAGTCTCGGGGTCTTGTCAAGAGGTCCAGATGTGGGCTGAGGGACAACATCTTGAGGAGCATAGTTAAGGAAAAACAACATGTCATATACCGCAGATATAACACTTTGGATCATATAATATAGACGGAAATGAAGGACTGATACAGAGGTCCACAAACATGTAGGAGATAAAAACATTGATGTAACGGAGATGAGGGACGGCTCAATCCATACAATTACCCTAGACACCAATAACCTCACAATTCATAGGAAAAATTCATAGGAAAAATTCATAGGAAAAGATCAAACAGGTCCAGGGGATATGTCCTTAGACATAGGAGTCAGCATAGTCCTTGTATTTATGTAGGAGATCAGTAAATGGTGCAGGAAAGCATCAGATTGGTAGAGAATAACCTATGTATAAAGTGAACAGAGTGAGACCTGAGGTCTGACACTTGCCACATGCCGCTCTGGAGGAAGGAGCCAGATGATGCTGCGCTGAGAAGGGGTATAGCATGCAACTGCATGCAATTGGTATAAGCGCACCATATTGCGGCTGATGTGCTACTTATATCGGCCAAATGGGCGCGAACGGCACTTCCGGTATCGCGAAACCGGAAGTGGTGCGTTCCAACTTGCGGTTCACGGGCAGGAAGTGACGTTGGTATGTGTGATGCGGTTCATCTGCATTCCACAGGCAGGAAGTGCGTTCCATATGCGTTCCATCAGCATGAAGTGGGTGATGATAAGAACGCTGAGAAGTAATGGGATCTATATAAATGTATTCAGGGTACACAAAAGGGGAACAGAAGGAGGGAAGGGGATGGGGGAAAGGAAAATGGACAATCAGTGCATGTGTTATATCAAAACTCTATAGGAATCAACTATATAATTTTGCACATTTTGCAGAACAAGAAGGTCCAACCCGGAGTACCTCCTGTTCTCCTAGCCCACAGGTTTCTATCAGCAGCCTGGGACTAAGGAACAAGAGCCATTACATGCCGCCCAAAAATAAACCTGCAGTAGAAACCTTCATTTCACTTGTTAAAAAAGATGTCACCCAATTCAGGAAAGATCTGTCTATAGGCAAATACAAATTCCAAAACAATCTAGAGGCAACACGACGACAGGCACTCACTTCCCTTCGCAAACAGAAAAACATTGTCATAAAACCAGACGACAAAGGGGGAGCAGTCGTCCTCCTTGATAAAACCGATTACAAGGCAGAAATTTATCGCCAATTACAAGACGAAACAATATATCAAAAACTCAACTCTGATCCCACACACGCAATCAGAGACAAAATCCAGAAGGTCATTACTCATGATCATTCATTGAACATTATTGACAATGCCACTCTTACCTTTCTCACTAATAACAATCCAGTCATACCTGTCCTCAGGGCCGGCGTCATAACCCGGCATCCCCGGGCAAGTGCCGGGGCCCAATGCTCCTGGGGGGGCCCACTGAGCTGCTATGAGCACTTCCATCAATACAGATGGGAGCTCTCACTGCTGTCATTTCACATACGCAGTACCCCTCTGGTGGGCCCTCTGAGCTGCAGAGACTCAGGACACGCCCCCTCTACACAGGACACGCCCCCTCTACACAGGACACACGCTGCCTGAGGAGACTGGAGAGAGACCGCACGGCTGGAGCTGGAGCAGAGAAGTGTGAACACAGTCTGTGAGTGAGTCTGCACTGTGACTGTCTCTTCTCTGTGGGACAGAAGGAAAGGGGGGGACACTGCTGCTTCATTCTATTTAGTTGTGTTACTGTTTTATTAAGCTGATTGTCTCCATGACACCTGCCCCCCCCCCATATCCTGTCCTATATCACCCTTATGGAGCCCCTGCTGTCTCCTTTCCTCCCTCATGTATCCAGAGCTCCTGTTTCACCCTCCTGTCTCCTATTGCTGCCCTGCACAGACCTCCTGCCACTACTTGTATGAATCCCCCTCAGAGCCCCTTCAACCTACTTGCTGTGTCCACCCCTCCTGTCCATCCAGGGCCCCGGGCCCCTGTCTCACTCCTCTGCCTCTCATTATGGTGGCATCTGAACCGCATTCACCATAAGGACCTTCTAACATCACAGGGTCATGTGACTGTGCCCCCCACCCCGTACTGTGCCCCTTTATACCCTGCATTGTGCCCTCTTACCACACTCTGTTCAGTGCCCATAGTCATTCCCTGTACTGTGCCCTCTTATACCCTTTTATCCGGTCACTGTATGGTGGTTTTATCCTTGTATGGCGGTGTTATCACTATATGGCGGTGTTATCACTATATGGCGGTGGTATCCAATAACTGGATGGCCATAACTGTATCCCCTTCCCTTCCCACACCACTTTTTTTAGACCTGGCATGAGCGGGAAAAGATACAGATTGCGATGTTTATGACCTTTGCGCCACATCTGTGTCAGAAATACGCCTAATATAGACGTATTTCTATATAATAAATGACCCCCTAATCGTATGATTATTCGGGGGGTAGGGCTAATATCTTTATATTATATAGATTCTAGTGTATTATACTGTGCCCTGTATTTTCCAGTAGAAAATGATCCTTGGGAAGCACAGTCCTCATCCCTGACCAACGGGACCAGGTAGCGCTCTGTCAGTACATGGCGGCCTCCCCTCTCCGCCATGCTGCTCCGCTGTGTACTGGGGCTTATTCTGACACTAGGGCTGGGTTCACATCCTATTTTTGCCATCGATTTAATGCATACTGAAAATGTATGCATTGACAGATGCCTCAGACTGATGCCGTACAGTGGCGTCCGTTCACCATACAGTTCCATGGTAAAAAAACATATACGTTAACGTATGCATTTTTTACTTGACTCTGCAGGATACAAAAACGTGGAGTGCTGCACATGTGTATACATCAAACCGATAGGAAAAACGTAATGTGAACACACATTGGGGGGGAGGGGGCGTACTAAATTTCGCTGTGGGGCCCAGTCAGTTCTAGCTCCATCACTGCACATCTCCTTCTCTCCTCCAGGCCTGGCTCACTGCTGCAGCGGGCCGCCGTAGAGAAGGAGCGCAGGGAGCTGCGGTTAGTGAATGACAGGACCACCAGCTCCCCTGCAATGATAGGTATGTGAGGGGGCCACTGGGGGGTCATTCATCACACTGTGAGGGTCCCTTACACAGTATAATGACTCCCAGTGCCCCCCATTTAGTATAATGATCCCCATTGACCCTCCATTTAGCATAATGACCACCAGATCCCCCATTAAATATAATAACCCCTCGTGCCCCCTCCATACAGTATAACCCCCAGTGTGGGGGCGACTGGGGGTCATTATTCTAAATGGAGGGTCACTGTGGGGTCATTATACTGTGAGGGCCCTTTACATAGTATAATGACCCCCAGTGTCCCCCATTTAGTATAATGATCACCAATGACCCTCCATTCAGTATAATGACCCCCAGAGCCCCCTCCATACAGTATTCCCCCCGTGTGGGGGCTACTGGGGGTCATTCAGGGCCGGCTCCAGGTTCATGTGGGGAGCTGGGAGCTGCGGTTAGTGAATGACAGGACCACCAGCTCCCCTGCAATGATAGGTATGTGAGGGGGCCACTGGGGGGTCATTCATCACACTGTGAGGGTCCCTTACACAGTATAATGACTCCCAGTGCCCCCCATTTAGCATAATGACCACCAGAGCCCCCATTAAATATAATAACCCCTCGTGCCCCCTCCATACAGTATAACCCCCAGTGTGGGGGCGACTGGGGGTCATTATTCTGAATGGAGGGCCACTGTGGGGTCATTATACTGTGAGGGCCCTTTACATAGTATAATGATCCCCAGTGTCCCCCATTTAGTAATGATCACCAATGACCCTCCATTCAGTATAAATACCCCCAGAGCCCCCTCCATACAGTATTCCCCCAGTGTGGGGGCTACTGGGGGTCATTATTCTAAATGGGGGCGACTGGGGGTTATTATTCTGAATGCAGGGCCACAGGTGGTCATTATACAGTGGGGGGGAATTGGGGGTTCATTATACTGTGTGAAGGGCCACTAGTAGTCATTATACTGTATAGGGGCCACTGGGGGTCATTATACCGTGTAGGAGCCACAGGGGGACATGTCAATGTAAAAAAATGCCTCATGGGGGCCCACTGGGATTTATCGCCCAAGGGCCCACATGAACCTGGAGCCGGCCCTGCCTGTCCTTTATACATTACCCAAAATTCACAAAAATCTACACCATCCCCCTGGTCGTCCAATTGTTGCATCAACTAGATCACTTCTGTCCCCATTATCCATTTTCCTGGAAAAGTCACTCACACCACTTATCAAAAAGACGAGATCATTTATTTTGGATACCTCTGAATTCCTGAGTCTCATTCATAATCTCCCACCATTACCACCCAACAGCATTTTAGTCACATGGGATGTGACTAGCCTTTACACCTCCATTCAACATCATAAGGGTCTTCTGGCAGTCTCCAACTGTCTCCAATCCAATTTTTCCAATTCCGACACCATATCCTTTTACATGGATATCCTTGAATTGGTTTTGACCAACAATTTCTTTCTTTTTGAGGACACATTTTACTTACAGTGCCAAGGGACCGCCATGGGGTCTAACGTGGCCCCCCCATATGCAAATTGCTACATGGCAGAATTCGAAGAGACATACATTTACCCTCATCCCCATTTCATCGACCATGCACTTATATGGAAACGTTACATTGATGACATTTTTTGCATATGGGTGGGCCCCGTTGAATCCCTCACCGAATTTCACAGCTTTTTGAAAAACATTTATCCAGAACTTCAATTCACAATCCATTCTGACACTTCCAGCATCAGCTTTTTGGACACTACAGTCATCATAACACCGACAGGCACATTAAGTACCGACCTCTATAAAAAACCGACAGATCGCAATAACCTCCTACATTATACCAGTTTTCACTCTTTGAACACAAAAAAATCTCTTCCTAGTTCACAATATTCCCGCCTCAAAAGAATTGTGTCCAATAGCTCACAGTGTGAAATTCGACTGGGTGAAATGAGAGACAGATTCAGGGAACGGGGCTACCCTGAACATATTCTTAGAGACAAAGACCCCCCAGGCCCCCGACCCACTAAGGCTACCACTAAGACCACCCTAACCCGCATTCCATTTGTACATACGTATCATCCCAGCATTAACAAAGTTCTGAACAGCATCCGCAATCACTGGCCCATACTACAAAAAGCATTTCCTAAGATACAAGAATTCACTAACCCCATTCTGGCATGTAACCGTATCTAACATTCTCAAGGGCTCTTACTTTCACCATCCCCAATCCGGTCATCAATTTCCAATCAAAGATTTCTTCACATGCGACTCCTCTTTTGTCATTTATCTGTTAAAATGTCCATGTGGCAAAATTTACATCGGGGAAACCACACAGAAAGTGAGAGACCGAATATGTCAACACAAGTCATCCATCAGACGCCAGAATCTCCTACTTCCCGTTCCATTCCACTTTCACCAGGCAGGCCACAACATCTCACAACTCAGATTCCAGGTTATTGAACATATCCCCTCACACAGACGTGGATATGACCGTATTACACAACTCAAAAAAAGAGAATCCTTCTGGATACACACATTGGATTGTATAGAACCTAAAGGTTTAAACAGGAACTATGAAGTTCAGAGTTTCATGTAATTGTATCAATTTTCCATTTTCATGACATGTCCTTTCAACCGCACACCATTGCATTTCTACATCCTCCATTAATACTCCACCCCCCTTCGTCGATACCCACATACCCATCAATTCACTACTATGGACCCTTTCCCCCCCCCGGATAATATACCTGATCCCATCATTACCATCACGTCAACACATACATACATGTTTTCCCAATTAGCCTACTCGAGTCTGTTACTCTTTTTATAACATTCCCATTTACTTTATAGGTATCCTAACAGCATCATCCACTGGAGATCTGTATCCTTTGCATCTCATCCTGGTAGTATTTATTATCGTATTGATTATCTCACAGTATACCTTCATAGAGTTCATAATATCTTTATAGAGTTTATTATATAGTTGATTCCTATAGAGTTTTGATATAACACATGCACAGATTGTCCATTTTCCTTTCCCCCATCCCCTTCCCTCCTTCTGTTCCCCTTTTGTGTACCCTGAATACATTTATATAGATCCCATTACTTCTCAGCGTTCTTATCATCACCCACTTCATGCTGATGGAACGCATATGGAACGCACTTCCTGCCTGTGGAATGCAGATGAACCGCATCACACATACCAACGTCACTTCCTGCCCGTGAACCGCAAGTTGGAACGCACCACTTCCGGTTTTGCGATACCGGAAGTGCCGTTCGCACCCATTTGGCCGATATAAGCAGCACATCAGCCGCAATATGGTGCGCTTATACCAATTGCATGCAGTTGCATGCTATACCCCTTCTCAGCACAGCATCATCTGACTCCTTCCTCCAGAGCGGCATGTGGTAAGTGTCAGACCTCAGGTCTTACTCTGTTCACTTTATACATAGGTTATTCTCTACCAATCTAAAGCTTTCATGCACCATTTACTGATCTCCTACATAAATACAAGGACTATGCTGACTCCTATGTCTAAGGACATATCCCCTGGACCTGTTTGATCTTTTCCTATGAATTTTTCCTATGAATTGTGAGGTTATTAGTGTCTAGGGTAATTGTATGGATTGAGCCGTCCCTCATCTCCGTTACATCAATGTTTTTATCTCCTACATGTTTGTGGACCTCTGTATCAGTCCTTCATTTCCGTCTATATTATATGATCCAAAGTGTTATATCTGCGGTATATGACATGTTGTTTTTCCTTAACTATGCTCCTCAAGATGTTGTCCCTCAGCCCACATCTGGACCTCTTGACAAGACCCCGAGACTTTCTCCTTCTTTTTGATACTCACCACGTGTATATTCATCTATATGTAAAAATATATATACATGCATTCTCACGATTTATAATGTTATTTTGTTGCCATTTTGTTGTAATCACTGATTGTAATTTTCTATAATTTTCTGTACTTACACAGTTTGAAAAAGGTATTTGTGCCGAAACGTCACACAAAGTGTTTCTTTGCCGCATTACAATAAATACCAACTACACCCAAGCAAATCTCGCTGGAGTTTATTTTACCATATAGACGGGGTGGGATCCCGACTCCACGCTTCATCACCAAGTGTGCCACACTAGTCTACTATTGTAGAATACTGAATAGGCAGCCTTGGGATACATTTTGAAACCAGTGTTTTGACAACCTGTCATCAGCAATTAACCTTAATTACCTGGGGACTGTCACTGATTGGCTCTTGTGACTGTGGGACAATGTATCCCATTGGCTGCAGTATTCTATGAATGAAACCTAGTGTTATTAATGTGAATGGCCATTAGGACTCCGCCTGGCATAGCATTACCTCGGATCCGTTTGAAGATGACACAATATGGCTCAATTTTCAAACGGATCCATCCCCCATTGACTTTCAATGTAAAGTCTGGACGGATCCGTCTGAACTACTTTCGCACTTAGAATTTTTTCTAAACTATAATGCAGACGGATCCGTTCTGAACGGATCCAAACTTCTGCATTATAGGAAGAGGATCCGTCTGTGCAGACACCAGACGGATCCTCTCTGAACGCTAGTGTGAAAGTAGCCTAAAAGTGATTGATTGAGGTGCTGCAGTTGGGTGACTTATTTTGCATCCCATATACATAATTAAAGTAGTGGAGCGGAGTAGTTTATCAATCTAGTTGAGGCTGGAGGTGAGGCGCTGTATATGTTTGTTTTAATAAAAAGGCTCAGGCGGCTCCACTTCCAGGGCCCTACCCGGACTACGTCTCTATATCGCATAAGGCTTTTTTATTTTACGCTCACGCATTTCATAGAAAAGTTTTACATAAGGGGGGGGGTTGCACTTTTGAACGCTTTGGGCTGCCATTCTGCTTTTGAAATTACCAAAGCTGGCAGAGATCACCAGGCTGAGTTTGTTCTTTACACTTTTACATAGTCACTCGATTCGCTGCAGCTCTGCTACATCTGTGAGCAAGTATTACCCTCCTTCTTAACCTTAAAACACTGCCGATACCATATAATACATCATGATGATAGCGAAACGGGTAAGGGTTACAGTATATCCAGATTCGAATACTACTGCTTCATTTTGTACTTTGGTTCAACACTGCCATCTACTGGCCATGTTATGTATTGCTATTGTGAAGAAGAGAAAATCGTGTTTCGTTTGTAACTATGTGCAAAAAAGGGGAGCGCTAACGATGTTGCATCTGTATATACTGAATATATGGAGTGTGGCGTTTAGGGTTGTTGCGGGTATCGAAATTTCGATACCCAATCGATACTTTTGTCCCGGTATCGATACGATACCGGGATTTCCGTTTTTTCGATACTGGGCTGCGCTTCTGCGCAGTCTAGTATCTCTGAACATGAGCGCGCTGCTATCGGCGCGCTCATGTTCTCTCTCAGCAGCAATGCCGCTGCCACCAATGAGAAGAGAGGGGCGGAGGAGGGGCGGCAATGAGAAGAGAGGGGCGGAGGAGGGGCGGCAATGAGAAGAGAGGGGGCGGAGGAGGGGCGGGCGCACTGCGCCACCAATGATAGGATTACTATCGGAGCGATGGGAGGAGACATCAGCTTCACTAGTGGGCGTTCCTTTTCCCTGCGCTGCGATTGGACAGCGCTACAGCCAGGGAGAAGGAACGCCCACTAGTGAAGCTGATGTCTCCTCCCATCGCTCCGATAGTAATCAGCAGCATGTGGAGCAGGAGAGGAGACAGTAATGGGGCACTGCGGGCGAACGGAGCGGCGCCCAGGACTAAATGGTGAGTGCTGAGACATCGCTGGGCGCCGCTCTGTGTGGCCTAATAGTGAAAGTCTGGACTCATATACAGTAGTCAGTCTTTAACACATACAGGAGGCGGGTGCCGGCAGCAGAATCGCATTGCCGGCACCCTGCCCCTGACAGGGAGCTGCGATCAGCGGCAGTTAACTGCCGCTGATCTGCTAGTACCCGCCTCCTGTATAAAGGGGTAAAATCATTGGTGGTGCAGTGTGCCCCCCCCCTCAATCCCCCCATCCCATTAAAATCATTGGTGGCACAGTGCGCCGGCCCCTCTCAACCCTCCAGTATTAAAATCATTGGTGGCAGTGGCCACAGGGACCTCTCCACTCCCCCTCATTGGTGGTGCAGTGGCAGCTTCTGATCGGAGCCCCAGCTGTGTAAGCCTGGGGCTACGATCGGTTACCATGGCAGCCAGGACGCTACAGAAGCCCTGGTTGCCATGGTAACATCCCTGATGCTGTGTGCACAAAGCACAGAGCAGCAGGGACAGTGTGGAGTCCTATTCACCCTGATAGAGATCTATCAGGGTGAATAGGAAAAGGGATGAAAGATCCCAGGTTCTAGCCCCTAAGGGGGGAAATAGTTATTAAATAAAAAGTGAAAAAAAAAAAAACACTAAAATATGAAGTATAAATCACCCCCCTTTTCCCAATTTCACATATAAAATATATAAATAAACATATTACATCGCCACGTCAGAAAAGTCCAAACTATTAAAATATAAAAAAAAAATCTAGGTGGTGAATGCCGGAACAGAAAAAATAAAATAAAAACTGCGCGATTCGCCATTTTTAAAAATGAGGAATGCACGTGGCTTTTTTTGTTTATTTTTTTCGCGTGGTATCGAATGGTATCGAGTATCGCAATACTTTTTCATGGTATCGAAACCGAATCAAAAATTTGGTATCGCAACAACTCTAGTGGCGTTCCAATGGGTGGAAACGTCGCATGTCAGGTGATGTTGGGGAACAGCATTTGCCTTTGGAACTCAAGAAGAGCATGTTTTGCACGGTAAGAGTGGCAGAAGTGCATACACAGTTTCATGGACATTTAAAACAGCTCTTGCAGTTCAGTAGAAGACTTGAGGAACCAGGAGACAACAAGATTGAAGACATGTGCCATGCAGGATGCATGTTCTTTCCGTTATCAGTAACCATAGTTCCTATCTCCTGTTAGTGAGGAGACAATGTTCGATTTCTTTATTGATGACGTGGAGCAGTTCCTCGCCGGTGTGTTTCCATTTGCCAAGACTGACCAGTTGCAGAATGCATGACAATGCACAGCTTTCCATAGATGATATGGCGGAGAAACACTATGAACTGTGCCTAGAGGGCAGGGTGAGGAAAAGCTCGAGAATGAGGAGGCAGAGGAGGACATTGGCGCAGAAATCCCAGCATTATATTTCAGAGGTGGCATTTCCATCCCTTGGCCAATTTGTTTGTGTGCCTGGACCAGAACCACATTTACCCAGTGGGCTGTAAATGACATATATTGTCCTTGACCATAGTTACAACTCCAAACGTCAGTGCTGGCGTGAACTCTACCAGACACTGAGAGGCACAAGGACTGTCACACCTTCTGCTCAACGTACCTGTGCAGGGCTGGTACATTTTTTTTGTGGGCACAAGCCATCAGTTCTCGGAAATGTGCAGAGTCAACTATATGGAAAGGGAGGGATTGTAGTACCAGCAACTTGGCCAGATGCACGTTCAGTTTCTGCGCCGTTCGATGAGTGCATGCATACTGTTGTCTTTTTGCAATGGTCTCGGTGATCGACTGCTGTCAAATCAAGTGATGAGGAGGAGGAGCATCAGGAGCAATAGATGACATTCAAGTCAATGGGAAGGAACAATAGATTCCTTCTGCTGATGTTGACGAGCCCTGACTGCTCTAGAGGGGGTGCAGGCCGGTGGGAGATGCAACGGTTGTTGCATCAAGCTGTAAAACTAAATGAGTGACACGGTTTTCCCACTCCACTTTATGGTGACGCTCCATGTGTTGAAGCAGGGCCGTCGTGCCAACATTAGCACCCTGTCCACATCTCACCTTCTGCTCACACATCCTGCATAGCACCATACTAATGTCCCCCATTGACTTGGTGAAAAATTCCCACACTAACAAGTATGGCATTTTCCCTCCACCCACTTTATTATACCTGCCTGCTGCTGCTTTTATGAACCTGTGCACTGATAGTGTATTCCTCAAAGGCAGTCTCCCGAGTAGCAGACAGTGTACCCCTCCTGCGTTTGGCTCTAGATGTCCCACTGCTTTCAACCTGTTGCCTCATGTGCACGCGTCCACCCTGCTGTCTCACGAGCACGCTGCCACCCTGCTGTCTCATGGTCATGTTGCCACCCTCGCCCCCTGATGATGACAATGCCCCCTCTTCACTCGGCTTCCAAGTGCGAGTGGCTACATCCTCTTCTACATATGTTTACTCATCACTTGTGACACCCTTACCTGTCTCTTGCGCACATTCCTGACCTCTCGCAACATGTACTCCTACTAGAGTGTCATCATCGGTAGTTGGATGCCTAAAAGAGTCCGCAGCAGACTTCTTCTCCATGTCTTGGCTGGCCTGTAACTGCTGAATGTCCTCACAAAGCTCATCAATGGTTATCATTACTTGGCTAGAAGAAGGAGCAGCAAAAGCAAGAGGCAGGATCAGGATAGGTGAGGGGATAAAGGCAGTTCGTGGGCCATGCCAACTAAAAGTGGTGTCTGAGGAACCCACCGATTCCTGGCTGTGTGCATCTGTTGACACATGATGTTGAAGAGTGAGCCAACCATTCCAGTAGAACTCGATTGTTGGTAAAAACACAACCATTGGGTGACAATTGCAGCTCTGGTTTCTACCACCCCCTGCTCCCGCTCCCTCCTTCTGCGGGACAGGGATGTAATACTACCACTTTACAAAGCACTGGTGTGGCCTCATCTGGAATATGTAGTCCAGTTCAGGGCACCAGTACATAGAAAGAATGCATTGCAGCTGGAAAAAGTACAGAGGAGAGCGACTAAAATGATAAGGGTCTTAGTTATGAAGATTGATTAAAATTGAATTTATTGAGAAGAGACTTCTAAGGGGGGACATGATTAACCTGTACAAGTATATAAATGGGCCATACAAAAGATAAGGTGAAAAGCTGTTCCATGTAAAATGTGCTCAAAAGACAAGGGGGCACTGCCTCCGACTGAAGAAGAAAAAGTTCAGTCTCCAGAAGAGTCAAAGCTTCTTTACTGTAAGAACTGTGAATCTGTGGAATAGACTTCCTCAGGACATGGTCACAGCAGGAACAGTGGACAGTTTCAAAAAGGGTTTAGACAAATTCTTAAAAGTAAAGAAACATAAATGCTTATGAAAACGTGTAGAAATCTGAGTCTCACTTCCTTCTGGGATTCGCTTCCCTACCTATCCCTTGGTTGAACTTGATGGACTTTTGTCTTTTTTTAACCGTATTAACTATGTAACTATGATGCTACTTACATTTTAACTGCCCGTTCCTTTGGAGGGCCCAGGCAACTCTCTGTTGGCCATAGTGTACAGTAACTGTTTCACTAAAATAACAAATTAACTCTGAATATCGGTGCACTAGAACGTGATGCACACTGTGATATATGACACCTGCGTAGGGCAGCCGCATGCGGATGTATGACACATTCTCTTGGGTCCGCTATCCGCATATTTTTTGCAATGTGGAGGCACGGACAGAAAACCCACGGAAGCACTCAGTAGTACTTCCGTTGGGCTTCCAATCTGTGCCTCTGTTCCGTATCTCCCGGATTGGGTGCACATCCATGATACTGTGTGCATACAGCCAGTGCCCGTATATTGCGGACCCACTGTTTGTGAGCCGCAATACGGGCATGGCCAGGCAACAACCATGTGCATGAGCCCTAATACTGAGGTACGCTAACTGTATCACTAAAATAACGGTTTAACTCTGAATGTCGGTGCACTAGAACATGATGCACATGGCAATATATCACACCTGCCTTTAATACTGAGGCGCACTAACTGTATCACTAAAATAAAGGATTAAATTTAAACGTTGGTGCACTAGAATGTGATGCACATGGTGATATATTACACATGCTTTTAATACTGGAGCACACTAACTGTATCACTAAAATCACAGATTAACTCTGAATGTCCTCTGATGCACATGGCAATACACTATCCTTGCAGTCTCCCTGCGCTCTCCCTACACTCTCCCTCTCCAATATTGTCCTAATAATACTTTACAGCAACACTGTCCCTAGCACATGAGCGATTGCCACGTCTCTCCCTAAACACAGCTTACAGGACAATGGCAGAGACTACGTGGGATGAGACTTTTATAGGGCTGTGACATCACAAGGGGTAGCTACCTGCCAGTGGCGTAGCGTGGATTGCCAGCCCCCGGAGCAAGCCAAGTATTGCGCCCCACCCCCAACATGTGACCACGCCCCTTTTTTTTACAAATAACGCAGTAGATGTCACCTGCAGTCCTACGTAACACCACAGATAACACAGTGATAACTCTGTGTACAGATAATCTAGTAGATTGGTGTGAGGTCCCAGGATTTAGAACACACACAGTGTGACCCGAAGTCTGGGGCCAGGCTTCGGCAGCGTAGGCCAAAATCTATTTCCACCCCCCATAACAGATATTTGGATGGACATAACGTACATTGCTATGAAATATACAGGAGAATACCGCACCATACCTGTTACATTCAGTGACATCTCCTGTGATGTAGACTTTCCTCAGCGTCTTCATTCGGAGATAGGACCGCCATAATCCCTTCTTTCAGCTGTGTCTTGTCTCTTCAAAGTTTTACATAATTTTTTTTAGATTCCTCTCTTTACTATAATCCTCAGATAACAGACCTCACCTCCCCACATAGTGCCCATAAGTATAATGCCCTCTGTATAATTATAGAACATAATGGCCCCTGTATTATTATTATTATTGCTCCCTCTGTTTTATTATTATTATTATTATTATTATTATTATTATTACTACTATTAATATTCTAATGGCCACCTCTGTAGTATTATTGTAATAATTATGGCCCCCTCTGTATTATAGTAATAATTATGGCCGCCTTCAGCCCCTCCAGCATACAGTTCCGTGTAAGACAAATCACTCCCCTGCCTCCAACCCCTCCAGCATACAGTCCCATGTAAAATACATCACTCCCCCTGCATTCCGATCCTCCAGAATACAGTCCCATGTAAGATACATCGCTCTCCTGCCTTCAGCCCCTCCAGAATATAGTCCCATGTAAGATATAACCCCCCTCCGCCTTCACCCCCTCCAGCATACAGTCCCATGTAAGACACATCACTTCCCTGCCTTCAGCCCCTCCAGCATACAGTCCCATGTAAAATACATCACTCCCAGTCTTCAGCCCCTCCAACATACAGTCCCATGTAAAATACAAAACTTACCCTGCCTTCAGCCCCTCCAGCATACAGTCCCATGTAAATAATATCACCCTCCCTCTCTTCGACGCCTGCCTTCAGCCCCTCCAGAATACAGTCCCATGTAAGATACATCACTCCCCCTGCCTTTAGCCCTTCTTGCAAACGGTGCTATGTAAAATATATCACTCCCCCTGCCTTCAGCCCCTCCAGCATACAGTCCCCTGTAAGATACATCACTCTCCTGCTTTCAGCCTGTCCAGCATATAGTCCCATGTAAGATACAACCCCCCCGCCACCTTCAGCCCATCCAGCATACAGTCCCATGTAAGACACATCACTTCCCTGCCATCAGCCCCTCCAGCATACAGTCCCATGTAAGATACATTACTCTCCTGCCTTCAGCCTATCCAGCATATAGTCCCATGTAAGATACAACCCCCAGAGGATGCCATCTGACCATCTCTGCTGTCCATATACCAGGCCTACCAGTATTACCCCTTCATATACCGCCTGCCCGCCTGGTTACCCCACACCTAAGGGTTCATTCCCATGTCTGTAGGATGTGTCCGCACCCGTTCCGCAATTATCCCTAACGGGTGCGGACTCATTCATTTTCTATGGGGCAGGAATAGATGCGGACAGCACACAGTGTGCTGTCCGCATCCTCATTTCCGGAGTGTGGCCCCAAACTTCCGATCCACGGCTCGGGAAAAAAATAGAACATGTCCTATTCTTGTCCGCAATTGCGGACAAGAATAGACAGTTCTATGGGGGTGCCGGCCGGGTGTATTGCAGACCCTTACAGTCTGAGTCACTTGTCTCCCTGTTAGGTGGGGTGACCAGGTGGTACAGTGCCTTTCAAAAGTATTCACCCCCCTTGACTTTTTTCGTGTTTTGTTACATTACAGCCTTATGTTCAATGTTTTGTTAATCTGAATTTTATGTGATGGATCAGAACACAATAGTCTAAGTTGGTGAAGTGAAATGAAAAAAATATATAAATAAAACTATTGTTTAGAAATAGAAAACAGAAAATTGGCAAGTGCCCATGTATTCACCCCCTTTGTTAGGAAGCCCATAAAAAGCTCTAGTGCAACCAATTACCTTCAGAAGTCATTATTAGTAAAATGATGTCCACCTGTGTGTCACATGATCTGTCATTACATATACACACCTTTTTTGAAAGGCCCCAGAGGCTGCAACACCTAAGCAAGAGGCATCACTAACCAAACACTGCCATAAAGACCAAGGAACTCTCCAAACAATTAAGAGACAATGTTGTTGAGAAGTAAAAGTCAGGGTTAGGTTATAAAAAAATATCCAAATCTTTGATGATCCCTAGGAGCACCATCAGATTTATCATAACCAAATGGAAAGAACATGGCACAACAGCAAACCTGCCAAGAGATGGCCGCCCACCAAAACTCACTAACCGGGCAAGGAGGGCATTAATCATAGAGGCACCACCGAGACTTAAGGTAACACTAGAGGAGCTGCAGAGTTCCGCAACAGAGACTGGAGTATCTGTACATAGGAAGACAATAAGCCGTGCATTCCATAGAGTTGGGCTTTATGGCAGAGGGCCATAAGAAAGCTATTACTTTCAGCTAAAAACAATAAGGCATGTTGTAAGTTTGCGAAAAGGCATGTGGGAGACTCTCAAAATGTATCGAGGAAGGTGCTCTGGTTTGATTAGACTAAAATTGAACTTTAGACCATTGGTGGTAGCATCATGCTGGAGGGGTGTTTTTCAGCAGCTGGGATTGGGAAACTGGTCAGAGTTGAGGGAAAGATGGATGGTGCTAAATACAGGGAAATTCTTCAGCAAAACCTATACCACTCTGTACGTGATTTGAGGCTAGGACGGAGGTTCACCTTCCAGCAGGACAATGACCCTAAACACACTGCTAAAGCAACACTTGAGTGGTTGAAGAGGAAACATGTGTAAATGTGTTGGAATGACCTAGTCAAAGCCCAGATCTCAATCCAATAGAAAATCTGTGGTCAGAAAAAAAAAGATTGCTGTTCACAAGCGCAAGCCATCCAACCTGCCGCAAAAGATGCCTCTACAAAGTATTGACTTTAGGGGGGTGAATTGTTATATACATTGACTTTTTCTGTTATTTTGTCCTATTTGTTGTTTGCTTCATAATAAAAAAAAAACATCTACAAAGTTGTGGGCATGTTCTGTAAATTAAATGATGCAAATCCTCAAACAATCCATGTTAATTCAAGGTTGTGAGGCACCAAAACACGAAAAATGTCAAGGGGGTGAATACTTTTGCAAGGCACTGTATATAAAGGGGTAATACTGGTAGGCCTGGCCTGGTATATGGACAGCAGAGATGGGCAGATAGCATCCTCTGGGCAGTACTGTCTCTCTGGTCATCCTTCACCAGCACCCTGACTGCCACCTGCTTGGCATGGCTCTCAGATTCTAACAAACCCTAATTTTTTTGTAATTCATATCAGAAGAACGAGAGAGAGGGAGAGACATGAGCCACTCTATCTCTGTTCTCTCATTGAATCAATTTGTAACCGAATTTTCAAAAAATTGGGCAAACCTGAAATGAACCTAATCTTAAATAAAAGGTTCACTCATCTCTAATTGAGATGAACCCATACACCGGAGATTATACGATTGAGCTTCAATACCTAATATAGTATCTAGTCCTTGGTAATTAGTAATATTTCCAGTGTTCTGCCTAAAACAGGCATAGAAAATGTTAAATGAGACAGGCCTACTGGCCTGTCCCCTTCCCCGCCCACACCACGCCCACTTTATTTAGACCTGCCGCGTGTGGGGAGAAGTTGCAGATTGCGGCTTATATAGGCGTATTTCAACTTAATAAATGACCCCCATACTTTCTATGTTCTAATTGCTTTAGTCTAGGCTACACAGCGACCTTGGGTGTGACAGCTGTCATGTGACTAAGCAGCGTGGCAGGCCAGCCATAGAAATGGATGGGGTCACAACACAACTTGCATGTTGGCCATGACCGCGACCCTGGAATTGTAAAAAATCCAACCATGTTGGATTTTTTACCATTCTGGGGTCATGGTCATGGCAATCATGCAAGTCATGCTGTGAGCCCAAACATTTCTATGTCTGCCCTGCTGTACTGTGATCCATTTGCTCGCGATGGGCTGGATACCGCCATCTCGCTTGAAGATCATGGCTGAAATCCTGTAATGACCGGCGTCACACAAAGGGA
This sequence comes from Bufo bufo, assembly GCF_905171765.1. NCBI lineage: Eukaryota > Metazoa > Chordata > Amphibia > Anura > Bufonidae > Bufo > Bufo bufo. The sequence goes on along the minus strand of NC_053391.1, from coordinate 253,087,049 downwards.
GGGAAATGGGAAGGCCCTGTCCAAGGGAGAGGGAAAGATGGTGACCCCTGACTCACCTTGCGGCTGGCACCTGACTGCCCTGACGTCCCTAGACGGGTTCCTCACCCGTACGCCGATCACGTGCCTAAACCCTGGCTTTCCCTAAGATGAGCCCTATGTAGTGAACGGGGCGGTGGGATCACTAGTCCGCACCACTGACACTAAGAGGAAAACACCAAGGAGAGGACAGACAATACAGACAAACATATAATCCCAGGTGGGCGACAACAGCAGACCACCAAGGCCCAACAGGGATCCGGAGGGTAACGTTCTGGAACAACAACCAGGGAACACAGCTACACAGCTCCAGTGGGTCAGTATAGAAGTCCAGGCAGGAAGCTCTATATCTGGCAACCAGAGAAGTGAGAGATGGGAATATAAGGAGGTTGGGATTGCTGGACAAGAAACAGCTGAGGAGGAGAAGCTACGGATCCCTGAGTGAGCCAAAAAGGATTGCAAGGCAAACCCAGAAAGCTACCATTAATAAACAGCACTGTCTTTAGACATAGAGCGCGCAGCCACCCGCTGCGACTTCCTGACCCCGGGTATAACGGAGTCAGACGTGGCTCTTGACACCCTCGTGACAAATCCCTAACGCGGTGACGTATGACATCACCACGGGCCGTGCAAGTTTTTGCGCCAGATCTTCAAGCAAGATGCCGGCAGCCTGCCTGTCGCGAGCAAATGGATACAGCAGGGCAGCCATAGAAATGAATGGGCTCACAGCATGACTTGCATGATTGCCATGACCTTGACCCCAGAATGGTAAAAAAATCCAACATGCAAGTTGTGTCAGGTAAGTATGATTTTTTTGTTTGTTTGTTTTAAATTTTACACATTGAGGGGTACAACGATGAGTGGTGCAATTGCCGCTCCCTGTCATTATATCTACTACTTACAAAGAAATACAATTTTTTTTTTTTAATTCGGCGAAGCATCCGAATTCAACTTTTCACTAATTAAGATACTTGGCTCCTTAATATACAGTATTATTGCAATCTTATGGAGTTCTAAAATTATTTTTTTAGTGCCTCGTTATAGATGTTATGTTTTTGGCAATAATAATACTTAGTATGACACAGTACACAAATTCTTGGCATATGGTACAATAAATATCCCTGTATATTACTATTTTACTTTATAGGGGTAAGTTGTATATTTATAAACTAGCCACATAAGTCTGTTACATAAAAATGTATTCATGACTAGGAAGAAAAAGAGTGTGTTATATTGCTACATGCTGGTTTCCATAAAGTTTTTATCCTGCAGCCTAAATGTACCCACCCTGTGACCCCTTACCCACAAGCACAAGCTAGGCCAGATCCTGAGATCATATTTTAATGGATTTTCTCACTTTTCTCTTTCCAAAAGAGTAGGAGGAAGAGTCAGGAGGTTTGCAAACACCAGACATTACTCTCCAGACCATACTTTCCAGAGTTTTTTTTTTTTTTTTTTCCTTAGCAGCTGATCTTTGGAAAAATAAAGGAAAAATGAAAAGCCTCACTTTGTGTTTTTTTCTTATTGCTTGGCTTGTGCCAAGTGAGAAAAGAAAAATTGTGAACAAGGAGGGGGGTGAGGACTCTTTAATCAGAGGCTTTGATAAATAGAAAAATGTTCTAGTCATAATAAAGTGTAGTTTACATCTCAGAAGCAGACAGGAGTGGGAGTGGTAAAGTGCTGGATTGTACAGATTGCCTCAGAGTCCAAACAATGAGGTTAGGAAACATAACTGTAACACATTAGTAAATTGACAATGAAATTGCAGTTACTTCACTAGCTCTTTATTAAATAAACACAGGCTGAACTGGACTAGTCTGCCCAAGTTATTTGCAGAGCGCTCAGATTACTACCTCAACACTGCTGAATATCACACGTTCTGAGGCTCCCTCCAGCCCCTGAATCCAAACACATTCCAAGAGATGCAGCCCCCCCCCCCCCCCGCCCAATCATAATGCCCTTGCTTCCCTGTTATGTTTTTCTACTTTAGTTTTTTTCTATTTAAACTTAAAAAAAAGCTTTATGTCAATCACTTAGTTTAGGATATATTCTGTGGTGACCAGACATCTTATTTAACTGATAAGATTTGTAAAAATAATTAATCAAATGCAGTATAGATTCCTATGATGTTATTAGTTCAGGTGATTAGACCCTGGACTTTTTGGACTGTTTATGCTGTGGATCAATGGGTCCGCGATCCGCAAGATGTGGTGAAAAATAGGACATGTCCTATATTTTGCAGTGGAAAGGCTTCCATGTGTTTCCATGAGCTTCCGTGCCCATGCCTCCACACTAGTGTTAAGCAAAGTGCGCTTTGGATCATAGATACGAAGTCACTTCATTCAAAACTTCATTTGAATGCTGTAAGGAGACCACTCTGTAAGGCATTCAAATGTATGGGCTTCGAGCAGGTGAAATTCGTTAAGTCCGAAGTTTCACAAGACTTCTGTGAAGAACTTCGGCATTCGATTCTACAACTTGAAAACTATTTTAAAACTGTAATCCGAATTCAGCTTTAGTATAGAGGTACCAGTCAGTACCAAAGCTGACTTTGGATCCCAGTTTTAAAATGGTTTTTAAGTTGAATAATCGAAGTCCAAAGTTATTCACCGCAATTTCGCAAGAATTCGGACTTAACGAATTTCACCTCCACAAAGCTCATACATTTGAATGCTGTACAGAGATGCGTCTCCAAACAGCTTTCAAAAATGTAGTGACTTTGGATCTAAGATCCAAAGCACTCTTCGCTCAACACTATAGGATATAGCCTCAGGCCTCCATCACATTTGTGTGCAGGAGGCCTAAGGGTATGGACACATAGGTTTCCTGATGGGGTTTTAGAAGTCTGAATAAGGAGTGAGTCATAAAAAGAAAGAACATATTAAGACTACATGACAACGTGTGTTACGTGACAATAAGTCATGCAACAAAAAAGGTACAATGACATTGCGATGTGTAGCACGACATTTGTGTTGCAGCAATGTCGCATGACATTTTTTGAGATGATAGTCAGTGGTATTGCACTGCAACATGCAGCATGCTGCCACTGCGAAAGTCACACAAAAACCCAACTTGGGTGGATTTTTTTCTGACTGTCGTGTGGCAGACGCAGCATGTCACATGTCTCAGTGCGACACCATTTACTATCATTACAAAAAATGCTTTGTGACACATGTCGCTGTGTAGCCCTAGACTTGATGGTTTTGCACACATCTTTAGTTTCTGCTCGGATGCAATCAGTTTTTAATACGCATAAAAAATAACTGAAAAATAACTCTCAACATCTCCTGGCAACCATCAGTGACTGCATCCGGATTGCATCGGAGGCCTTCCATTTTTTACACAAGCCCTTTCATTTCTATGCGGCCAGATTTCTATAGAGCATGTTGCGATTTTTTTCTGAGCACAGAGATGATCACTGATAAACAATGCTCATATGCACATAACCATTGAGATGAATGGGTCAGGGTTCAGTCTGGATGCTATTCATTCATAACATGCATCACATCTGGATGGAAAACTGGCTCATGTGAAAGAGGCCTTAGCCCTCCATCATACACGCACCTTTTTTGCTTTTTTTTCTGGCTTGTGAGAATAACCATGAATTTCAAGTGTGGCCTGACTGGGTGTAGCCTTAGGGTAGGCCAGCATGACGAGGTGGGGGTGAGTTAGGATACGGTAGGATAGGAGTTTTTTTAAAAGTAGGGGCGGGGGGGAAGAGGGGAGGTCTTAAGTAGGTTGGAGAAATGGGAGAAGGAGCCATTTTAGATTTGCAAGCAGTGGGTTGAGGCATAGTACAGAGTAGTTAAGCAATAGTGCAGAGTAGTTAACCTGAGCTTACCGTCATGTCCGAGGTCGAGGATTTGATTAGGCAGCTCAGGGTGAGAGCGGAGGCACAGGGCCTGCAATGGTTGCAGGCGCAGCTTCAGGGCCTGCTGGGTGGCGATAGGAGAGAGGAATGTGGGGTCAAGCCCTTGCAGCAGGAGATGCGCTGGACACGGCGTACTCGCCCACCGGTGCGCCTGAGTCCCGAGCTGACCCCAAGAGTCCGGCGCCGGGTCCGGAGACCCTCCAGGGACCCTCCACGTGCACGGCGGGACTCCATCAGAGCTCAGATCTGTGTTAGCGCTCCCCCTGCTGGCGGGAGCAATGGAAATGGAGCAGGTTCGGCAGTTCCCATGTTTCCCCTGCAGTTGTGGGGGGGGCAGGCTGGAGCACCTGAGCGGGCAGCAGGACGCTGGCCCCATCCCCTTCTGTGCTGGTGCTGGCAGGGTATCGGATTCAGGAAACGGCCAGCAGGACGGTTGCCCTGCGGCATCAGGAAGCAGCAGCAACGCATCTACTAGCGTCGGCTCACAACTGATGGCTACCAGATCCGTGGATGGACGAGCTGCGGGATCTGCGACTGGAAGGAATTCTGGAGTTCCGGTTGGTGGGATCACAGCGCCCAGGCAGCCTGGTGATTTCACCTGGGGACCCTTATTATCTATATTTAGTGCCCGGGGGGGCGGGGGACCCCCGGGTGAGTTAGGGTGGGGGCTTCTTAACATGTTGGGGGGCTTGGCATCAATTGCAGCAAGGGGGTTGCTGGGGGGTTCGACGCTCGCCGCTTGGGGGGCGATGGGACTTGGGTCTAATCAATTACAAAATGTGGAGTTGGGGGCGGTTCAAACCCAGGCAACAGCTACTGTTGGGAATGCAGAGTCGTCGGCGGGAACAAGCTCAGTGTTAGTGCAGACAGGCGGGGAGGGGACGGTTAGTGTGGATGACGCAGCTCGGGGGGAGGTGTATGTCTTTTTGAATGCCCATTAGGGGCTTACTTAAAGTAGGACATGAGGGAGCAGTATTGGAAGGTAAAGTATGTTGAAATTTTTTCACTACTCCCTTTAGAGCGTTTTCATTTGGACAGGGCTAAAAAAGATGACGGTAAGAGAGAGGAGGAAAAGCGCCGGTATTGGTTAACTGCCAAGTAGTGCTGCGCAGACTTATAATAAACAATGTGACTGTCTTATCGCCAATTTGTGATAATTCCTAACCATCCCCAGTGGCTACTGTGGATGGTGACAGATGGACGTGAGTCTGTCCATATAACACAATGTGGTAATAACATCCACAAATACACAGATAAATAAAGCACCCACTCAGTCCTCCCAGCAATTCCAAGACTAGAAGTGACATATTGCCAGTCCCTGATAGTTTTATTAGTTCATGGTCTGTCGTCTGTAGGTTTAATTTTAAAGGTACAATTAAAGAAGTAGTTTTATATACATTAACTTTTTTGTTGGGACACCTAAAGGGATTTTTTGGTCTGGATGACCTTTTGTATAATAAGTGAATTTTCATCCCGAGGGCTCCAACTTTGTGCTTATTTTGTTGTTTGTTTGTTAATTGGCTGCAAGCCTTTGCCATATTCGCGAGTATTATTGGGGAAAAAGCGCCCGACTGTTGTTCGGCCCTTTTCTGTTATCAAGACGCGATTGGGGAGTCATACCGGGTTTATGGCGGTCAAGCTTGGTAATGATATGATATGGGATCACAAGGACATTGCGTTGTGGCTAAAGGTCACAGCGCAGGGGAGAATGGGTCAGTCCTTTTGGGGGGATACAGGGGGGGTTGGTCAAAGCTCGCGTCATACAGCGTCGTCCAAGGGACTGTGCTTCCTGTTTAATGAGGGGGGGTGTAAGTTTGGTGCGAAGTGCAAATTTAAGCATGAGTGCACTTCCTGTGGGGGATCACATGGAGCAAACCGGTGTTTTAGAGGGGTCAGGCAAAGAGGTGGGGATGGTACTTCAAATGGGGCTGACGCCAGTGCGTGATGGGGCCATTTCTAGATAGGTATCCCAATGTGGATGCGGTGCGTTTGTTACGGGAGGGGTTTCAGTCCGGTTTTCATATCCCCTTTGTCCCGGGGGGGGGGGGGGGGGGCGGTTTTGGTTAAAAAGAATTTGCGTTCAGCGTTTGAGCACAAGGAGGTAGTAATGGAAAAGCTGTTTCGGGAGGTGAGGCTGGCGAGGATGGTGGGGCCATTTTCGGAACCTCCAGTGTCGGATTTGCGGTTGTCCCCACTGGGGGTTGTGCCCAAGAAGGAGCTGAACAAATTTAGGCTCATTCATCATTTGCCATACCCTAGAGGGGCGTCGGTCAGTGATGGGATAGATCCCGAACTTTGTTCGGTGGTTTATACGTCATTTGACGCGTCTGTAGGGTGGGTTAGCAAATTTGGAAAAGGGGCATTATTGGCAAAAACAGATATAGAGGCGGCTTTTCGGTTACTGCCGGTACACCCGGAATGCATGCACCTGCTGGGTTGTTTTTGGGAGGAAAATTTTTTGGTGGATAGATGCCTCCCTATGGGGTGCTCGCTGTCGTGCGCATATTTTGAATCTTTCAGCTCCTTTTTAGAATAGGCGGTGACGGATGTGACAGGATGCACTTCGGTCATCTATTATTTAGATGACTTTTTGTGAATAGGCCCACCAGAATCGGCAGTGTGCTCTTTATTGCTGCACACACTGGAGACAGTGTTTGCGCGTTTTGGAGTCCCACTGGCACCAGAAAAAACTGTGGGCCTGGCCACCGAACTCTGTTTCTTGGGGATCATTATTGATACCAAAAGAATGGAGTGCCAGTTGCCATCAGACAAATTGGAGTATTTAAAGCTTGCGGTCCAGCGGGCACAACGTGTGAGTAAGATACAATTACGGGATTTGCAGTCGCTGTTAGGCAAGCTGAATTTTGCCTGTCGGATAATCCCGATGGGTAGAGTTTTTTTGCGCATTTGTCAATGGCGACTTCAAAGGTGTCTGCGCCGCATCACTTAGATCGTTTGGGTAGGGAATTGTGGGCAGATTTATCAGTGTGGGGTTCCTTTTTGGCATCTTACAACGGGCGGTCGCTAATCTTGGGGATAACGATGGATGGATTTTGATTTCAAATTGTTCTCAGATGCGGCAGGTGGGACGGGGTTTGGGGTCTATTGTGGGGGGCAATGGTGCGTGGAAAAATGGCCAGCAAAGTGGTTCTCCGGGGGTTGGGTGCGCAATCTGGCATTGCTCGAGCTTTTTACAATCCTAGTGTCGGTTTTCTTGTGGGGGGAGAGATTTCGCAATAGGAAAGTGCGTTTCCACTGCGACAATCTGAGCGTAGTGCAGTCAATCAATTAATTGTCGGCATCGTCGCCACAGGTAGTTCGGTTGTTGCAGCGTTTGGTTCTGGAGTGTTTGGCGTTGAACGCTTGTGTGTTGGCAGTTCATGTTCCAGGGGTTCAGAACTGTATGGCTGATGCACTTTCTCGTTTACAGTGGGAGCGTTTTCCGATGTTGGCGCCGAAAGCGGAGGAATACCCCTTGTCATGTCCACCCTTTCTATGGGAGCTGCTGGAGCAGCGGTAGCAGGGTTGAGCAGATCGTCGTTGGCCCCAAGGACATGGGATTCAGATGCTAGGGCTTGGGAGGATTGGAAGTGTTGGTGTCACACGATAGGAGTTGATTTTGAAGGTGTGGGGGTTGTTGGAAGCCCCTATGTTATTGTATATCGGGCACGGTAGGGACGAGGGTTGGTCGTTAGGCAAAATAAATAAAGTAATAGCTGGTTTAGTATTTGGTTTTCGGTTACGGGGATTAAGGGACGTTACAAAATGTTTTCTGGTGAGTCAGCCGTTAAAGGGTTGGAGGCGGAAAAGGGGAGCGGAAGATGGCAGGCGTCCGGTGTCCTTTGCATTACTGTTGGACATGGGTAGACAGGTAGGGTCAGTATGCCAGTCAGTGTTTGAGGGTTATTTGTTTAAGCTTGCGTTTTCAATAGTCTTCTTTGAGGCATTGCGATTAGGGGAATTAGTTAGCAACAATGTGCGTGGAGTGGATGGGTTGCTGCAGGAGGACGTTGATCTGTACCCTGGAGTTTAGATTACGCCGTTCGAAGACGGATGTCAACGGGAGGGGGTATAAGATAGTGCTGTACAAGGTTCCAGGTTGCGAGATGTGCCCAGTTCGTTGTTTAAGGGAATTTAGGTCATTGAGGAAGGGGAGTTTCTTGCCTCTTTTGATTCACGAGGACGGTTCTTTGCTGTCCCGCTACCAGTTTCTGGCGGTGTTTCGCCGGTGTCTCGCCAGCTTGGGCTTGGATCGGGCGGGTTATATGGGGCACTCTTTCCGCATTGGTGCTGCCACTGAGGCTGCCAAGCATGGGGTGGGTAATGAAGTGGTCAAGAGGATCGGTCGGTGGGAGTCTCTTCATTTCAGGTCTTATGTACGCACGGCTCGCCTTTAAGGAGTATGTAGTTTTTGTTTGCCTGTTGTAGTTTAATGTTCATCCCCTAAGAAACTGGCTGGCTGGCTAATGGGGATGGTTCTCAGTTTTTTCTTTTTCTCATTACAGATCGGTGCCCGGCGTTAGTTTGGATTCCTTTGTGTTTTGGGGAGTGTTGAGAGCGGCAGTGAGGCAGGAGGGGTGCCAGCTTGGCTTCGCAAGAGAGGTAGCAGTGATACGTGGCTAGGAAAGAGAGGTATGGTGTGGATTAGTGTGTTACCGGAGATACACAGGTTTGTGCAGCTAAACAGAGCCCCTGATGTGTTGGTCCTTCATGTGGGGGGAAATGATTTGGGGGCCCGGCCTTTTTGTGAGCTATTCAGGGACATAAAATTTGACTTGCTGAGGATCTGGGCCTTATTCCCGGGAATTGTCATGGTTTGGTCTGATATGGTCCACAGGCGTGTGTGCAGAGGTTCTTGGTCAGCGGACCAGGTGAACAAAGCCAGGATAAAGGTGAACCGGGCGGTAGGGAGGTTTATGGCTAGAAATGGGGCCGTGTCTGTGAGACATGCTGAGTTGGAACAGGGGATTGGAGCTTTCTGGAGGAGTGATGGTATTCATCTCAACACGATTGGAATTGATCTCTGGTGCCTAGGCCTGCAAGGGGGCATAGAAATGGCTTTGGTGGTGTGGAGAGATGCCCAGGCATATGGTTTTAAGCCTGTGCATTCGTGGCAGCGGGAGGTCCTTGGAGTTGGTAGAATATCAGGTTTTGGAGGATGGGAGGGCTCCATAGTTGGGGCTGGACTCCCATGGTAGTATTTTCAGGGTAGGTTTTGCTCCATCAGTGGTGTCTCCGAGCTGGCGCTCATCGGCTGGGGGCAAGATGGAGTACCACGTGGAGGAAGAGTTGAACAAAAACTGTTGGGGCTTCGAGGACCTCTCTGGTCATTATTTAATATGTTACACATATGTTGGGTATCATATGCGGTTGCACATGGGTTAGTTGTTTAAATATGTTATTTTAAATTTTAAGTGTTATACATTTTATAATAAACGGCTGCTGTGGCCAATTTAAAATCCAACCTGGTGTCGTGTGTAGTTATTGGGTCAATGGGGTGGGGTTTTAGGGTGGTAGGGTACAAGCAACGAGCAGGATCGACGCTACCTTCGTCAAGTGTGGCCTGACTGGAGGGGGTAGCCTTAGGGTAGGCCAGCATGACGAGGTGGGGGGGGGGGGGGGGTGGCGAGTTAGGATAGGGTAGGATAGGAGTTTTTTTAAAGTAGGGGCGGGGGTAAAAGAGGGGAGGTCTTAAGTAGGTTGGAGAAAGGGGAGAAGGAGCCATTTTAGATTTGCAAGCAGTGGGTTGAGGCATAGTGCAGAGTAGTTAACCCCCACCCTCCCTCCTTTTATGGTTACAGTTGGTACTGCGTAATGTTCTTATATCATCCGTACAGGTTGTTTTTTGTTTTTAAGGTCACAGCTTGTGGTGAGAGAGGGTTCTCGTCATGGCAGTCGTGGCGGCGGGAGGTCCTCGGAGTTGGTGGAATATCAGGTTCTGGAGGATGGGAGGGCTCCATAGTTGGTGCTGGACTACCATGGTAGTAGATTTTGCTCCATCAGTAGTGCCTCCGAGCTGGCGCTCATCGGCTGGGGGCAAATGGAGTACCACGTGGAGGAGGGGTTGAACAAAAACTGTTGGTGCTTCGTTGTTATTTTATATGTTACACATATGTTGGGTATCATATGCGGTTGCATATGGGTTAGTTGTTTAAATATGCTATTAAAATTTTTAATTGTTATACATTTTATAATAAATGGCTGCTGTGGCCAATTCAAAATCCAACCTGGTGTTCTGTGTAGTTATTGGGTCAATGGGGTGGGGTTTTAGGGTGGTAGGGTGCAAGCAACGACCAGGATCGACTCTACCTTCGTCATGCATTTTTACAAGAATTTTTGGTGCTTTTGAATAGACGTTTTTGGCATGGGTTTTGAAACCCCTGCCTGACATCCACCATACATGCTAGGCCTTTAAAGACACCCCTCCATCTCCGCAATGAAATAATGTGAGCTAGAGGCCTGCCTGTCACGAAAGTGGAGAACGTGCACAGCCCGAGGCTCAACCCACACCTCTGTCCCTGCCTAATTGCACGGTCTGCCGTAGGCGACAATGTTCAACTGGATGACGTTCCCTAAACTGAGTACGTGCTGGGCCTTAAAGGGGACAATGAAACTGGAGAAAATAATAAACAAAGTGACAGGCAGGCACAAATAGTGATGGATGAACATCAGTTCGGACGGTTTGCGAATGCGATCAAATGTTCGGACAGGATACTCGACGAGGGGCAAGCCAAGAGTTCTATGGCAAATTGTGCCAGCTCTGGACACCCAGTAGTCCAGGGTTCCTCGCTTCTCAGAGCGTCCACATCGGTCGTTCACCTGATGTAGTCGGACACCTGTTGTTCTAGGCGTTTCCTGAGGCTGGATCCGGAGGGCGGCTATCGATGGGTTGGCTGCAAGAATGAACTCATATCTGAAGTGACCGACACATCTTCAAACCGCCCTCTTCTTGCATGCGCTGTTGGATTGGTACCCTCAACTGTTTCTCTGTGAGTGGAAATTCCTGTGCCAGAGCCTGCAAAAGCAGAATGCAGCATTTCTCGAAGCAAGGCCTGGAAGTGCTGCATTCTGACAGCCCTCTGTGATGCTGGTAACATGTCTGCCATTTTGTGTTTGTACCGCGGGTCTAAGTACGTTGCCACCCAGTACTGGTCCTTGCCCTTTATGCTTTTTATACGGGGGTCCCTCTTCAAACACTGGAGCATGAAGACCCCCATTTGCACTAAACTGGAAGCGGTGGAGTGGCCTGGCTCCTGCTCATCGTCCAGAATAATGTCATCCTCGGTCTCCTCCCCCCAGCCACGGACAACACCAGGGATCCCAGAAAAGTTTAAATAATGCTCTTCTTGCTCCTCCTCTGCCCCGACACCATCCTCCTCTGACTCCTCTTCAGACTCCTACTGACTTGTCTCAGATGGAGTAGCCCCCCTGGGAATTCATCCAGCATTGTAACTTCCTCATCTTCCTGCTCCTTCTCCTTCTCCTCAACGGCATGATCAATGACACGATGCAATGCACGCTCCAGAAAGAAGGCGTAAGTTACGATATCACTGATGGCACCCTGGCTGTGCTTGACCAGTTTGGTGAACTCATCAAATGGCCGCAGAAGTCTACATGTGTCGCGCATGAGCAGCCACTGGCATGGTGCAGAGTTCGTACAGGTAGTCGTTAACTGCACATTTCTGCTGGAGCAGCCTATAAAGCATATACAAGGTCGAGTGCCAGCGAGTCGGGCAGTCACTAATCAGACGTCTGACAGGCAGGTGGTGTCCCCACTGAACGTCAGCAAGGCGAGCCAAGGCCGTGTAAGCTCTTCTAAAATGGCCAGAGATTTTCCTGGCCTGCTGCAAGACGTCCTGGACCCCGGGGTATTTGGAAACGAATCGCTGCATCACTAAGTTCAGGACGTGTGCCATGCACGGCACATGTGTCATTTTGCCCTGTTTCAGTGCACTCAGCAGATTAGCACCGATGTTGCACACCACTTTAACAACTGTCAAATTGAGCGGGGTTAGACACTGATCGGACTGTGACTGCAAAGCTGAAAGGAGTGCAGGACCAGTGTGGCTCTTGTCTTCCAGGCACAACAGCCATAGCACAGCATGGCAACATCTCACCTGGCATGTCGAATAGGTTCTGTGGAGCTTGGGGGGCGCAGCGGAAGAGGTGGTAGCAGTGGTAAAGGAGGAGTCAGGCGAGGAGTAGACGGAGGATGGAGTAGGATGAGATGAAGAGGCAGGCCTGCATGCAATCCGTGGCGGTAACACCAAATCCACACGGGTGCCACGGGTTGCATGCTTGACAGCCATCAGAAGGTTCACCCAGTGGGCAGTAAAAGTTATGTACCTTCCCTGGCCATGTTTGCTAGACCACGTGTCTGTGGTCAGATGTATCTTGGCACCTACACTGTGTGCCAGAGATACATTCACTTGCTGCTGAACGTGGCCATATAGCTCCGGGATGCCCTTCTGGAAGAAATTTTTTCTTCCGGGGACCTTCCATTGCGGTGTGTCAATGGCCACAAATTTTGTAAAGGCCTCCAAGTCCACCAGTTTATATGGCAGTAGTTGGTGGGCTAGCAGTTCCAACAAGCCACCAGTCAGCCATTGGGCAAGAGGGTTATCCGGCATCATCATCTTTTTTCACTTGAACATTTGGGCCACTAAAGCCTGCCTTTTGCCAAATGAACGCGACAATGGCACGGTGGAAGGTGGAGGGAAGGACAAATGGTAGGAGAGAGTAGAAGGAGAAGAGGCAGGACGTGGAGAGCTGGGAGTGTGGCTTTGTGCATTCTAACGATGTTGCTCCCACTAGGCTTAGTGATGGGAGGCCATGTGCCTTCTTAAGGTGGTCATCCCTAGGTGAGTGTTGGGCTTACCGCTACTTATGCTTTGACAGCACAGGCTGCAGATGGAAACACTATTGTCAACAGTGGACACGTTAAAAAAAGCCCACACTGCGGAGCCATGCGCCGGCGTCCTGGGAGAGCCAGATGTGACCGTGCATGGTGGATGGCTCGTTCCAGATACATTAGCAGTCTGCCTTTTGCCTCCTGTGCACTGTAAGTTCTGCCTGCTTCTGCTCCTCCCTATCTGCTGCTTCGTCTCTCCCTCTGAATCCTTCTCTTCCTCTCTTGTGGACACCAAAGTGACATTCATCGACACGCCATCATCTTCACTTTCACCACCACTGACACTAGAGATCTCAAAGTAGGCAGCAACAGCAGGGACCACCCTCCTTGGGCTGATCTGGGTACTGTCGTCAGACTGCTGGGTGGCTACCTTTGATGCTTCTGCTTCCTGATCCGATGTCAAGAATGGCTGCGCATCGTTAAGGTCTTGGAATGGATGGGAAAATAATTCCTCTGACTCGAGCGGAGGGGATATGGTGGTGGTGGTCGTGTCTTTGGGGGTGCACACAGCAGAGAATAAAGAGGTTGCAGATAGAGAGGATGAGGAGGGTGCAGAAGCGCAAGGCTGAGTGAGCCACTCAACCAAGTCTGGTGCATCCTTTGATCTAATCACACGCACCTTCTGCAACTTCCCACTTTGGTTCTGGCCTGGTGCACCTGCCTGACCCCTACCACCCCTGTGGAATGGCCTCACTCTTCCCCTGCCTGTCATTTTCAAAATGACCCAGTGACAAAAGTCCCTATAGAAGAGCAGTATTTGTGGAAGAAGGAATATCACACCCCTGCCTCAATCAGTTGCTTTGTGGGGCAACTGGTATATCACACCAGTAGAATATTTTTTTTCCAATAGCGTTTGTCACTTTGTGTAGCTGCGGTAATGCAGCTAAACCGCAAACAAATGTTGCACTACCTAAATGCACTATATAGAAAGTATATTATTGGTATATCACAGCCCTGCTTCAATCAGTTTTTTGGGGGGGCAACTGGTATATCACACCAGTAGAAAATATTTGCTCCAATAGTGTTTGTCACTCTGTGTAGCTGCGGTAACGCAGCAAAATCGCAAACAAATGCTGCACTACCCAAATGCACTATATAGAAAGTATATTATTGGTATATAACACCCTTGCTTCAATCAGTTTTTTGGGGAGGTAACTGGTATTTCACACCAGTTGAAATTATTTGTTCCAATAGTGTTTGTCACTCTGTGTAGCTGCGGTAACGCAGCAAAACTGCAAACAAATGCTGCACTACCCAAATGCACTACATAGAAAGTATATTATTGGTATATAACACCCTTGCTTCAATCAGTTTTTTGGGGGGGTAACTGGTATATCACACCAGTAGAAATTATTTGTTCCAATAGTGTTTGTCACTCTGTGTAGCTGCAGTAACGTACCAAAATCTCAAACAAATGCTGCACTAACTAAATGCACTATATTGAAAGTATATTATTAGTATATCACACCCCTGCTTCAATCAGTTTTTTTGGGAGGTAACTGGTATATCACACCAGTAGAAATTATTTGTTCAAATAGCGTTTGTCACTCTGTGTAGCTGTGGTAATGCAGCAAGACCGCAAACAAATGCTGCATTACCCAAATGCACTATATTGAAAGTATATTATTGGTATATGACACCCCTGCTTCAATTAGTTTTTTTGGGGGTAACTGGTATATTACACCAGTAGAATTTATTTGTTCCAATAGCGCTTGGCACTCTGTGTAGCTGCAGTAACGCAGCAAAATCGCAAAAAAATGCTGCACTTACTACATGCACTATATAGAAAGTATATTATTGGTATATAACACCCCTGCTTCAATCGTTAATTTTGGGGGGCAACTGGTATATCACACCATTAGAAATTTTGTGTTCCAATAGCGTTTGCCTCTCTGTGTAGCTGCGGCAACACAGCAAAACCGTAAACAAATGCTGCACTACCCAAATGCACTATATAGAAAGTATATGAAGTCCTTCCTTCAACTCCATCAATTATCCTCATGGCATGTACCGGCAGTGGGATTCACCAGGGAAACCATATACGTTCGTGAATCTGAACCTGTAAAATTTCAAATTAAAGACAATACAGTGGTTACACAACTCCTGGTTAAAGAGAATTTACCCAAACCTCTCCTAGGGACTGATGTCCTTCAAGCCCTGGGAGCACACATACACTTCTATCCTGATGGTACTACTAGGGTAGATTTTGACACTCCTGAAGAGACTGTGTGTCCATTAATAGCTTCTGTGTTCTTACCAGACTCCCATATTCCTGAGCATGATTCCCCTAACCTGGAGGCGCTCCACGCAGTCCCTCAGGAGTTATGGGCAACTTCTAAAACAGATATAGGGAGGATGCCAGTGAACCCAGTAGTAGTTCATCTTAAGCCTGGTTGCCAGCCTCCCCGGGTTAAACAGTATCCTCTTAGTCATGCACAGGAGATGGCTGTGGTTAGTCAGATAGACGCTTTTCTTCAGGCAGGGGTATTGATAAAAATTGTATCCCTTGCAAATACCCCTTTGTTTACAATATAGAAAAAGCACAGTAAAGGGACAACCCGTTAGTTATAGAATGGTTCATGATCTCCGGGAAGTGAACAAAGTAACAGTTTTGCAGACCCCTATAGTCCCAAATCCACACACTTTGTTATCACAAGTCCCATCTACAGCTGTATGTTTCACAGTGATTGATCTAGCAAATGCCTTATTCAGTGTCCCATTACATCCTTAATGTCAGTATTTATTTGCGTTTACATTTAGGGTTAATCAATACACCTGGACTGTTTTGCCCCAAGGGGCACAGAATTCCACTACCATGTACACACAGGCTTTACAATCTGTTCTCACTAATTGGATACCTCCTGAATCAGTGATACTCCTTCAGTACGTGGATGATCTGCTCCTGTGTGCAGAGGGTCCAGATATCTGCAAGGAAGCTTCACTGTCATTGTTGATTTTTCTTTATACAAATGGCTGTAAAGTCTCTAAGGACAAATTACAATTCGGCAAGGATAGAGTAATCTTCCTGGGACATTGCTTGTCACATGGTGTTCGGCACCTGACCCCAGAAAGGAAAGAGGCAGTGGAGAAAATACAAGTGCCCAGAGGGGTGCAGTCCCTTAGGGTTTTCTTAGGACTTGTGTCATATTGTCGCCCATGGATGAGAAATGTCTCTATGTTAATGCAACCTTTGTATGATTGCTTACCCTCTTATCCATTCTGTCTTACAGGGGAAGCTGTAAATAATTTTCATACACTTAAACTTTGCATCCTGTCAGCCCCTGAATTAGGCATTCCAAAGTATGATGAGGAATTTATTTTGTTCTGTTCTGAAATTCAGGGTCACAGTACTGCTGTGCTTACTCAGAAACATGGATACCGCCAGCATCCAGTGCCGTACTTTTCAGCTAGATTAGACCCTGTTGCACGCGGCACTCCTTCCTGTGTCAGGGCAGTCGCAGCAGTGCAGGCAATGATTGAAAAAGCCTCAGAAATAGTGTTGGACTACCCAGTAATTGTGCAAACACCTCATGTCATACAGGGCATTCTCACACAGGTGCAACCAAAACATATTTCTATGGCTAGACAACTCAGACTCCAATGTGCACTCCTCATGTCAGACAATATTTCTTTTAAAAGATGTACTACTCTGAATCCTGCTACTTTGTTAACAATCACAGATTCAGAAATGGGGGAGGGTAGCACAGGTAGCCTTTTGTCTGATTTATCTGAAAATTATCCTCATGATTGTATACAGTTGATGCAGCAAGAAACTTCTGGATTTTCTTATGTGCATGAAAAACATTTTGATAACCCTGATCTTGAGTATTTTGTAGATAGGTTTATGGGACAGGATGGCCCGTTCCACACTGGATATGCAGTGGTCATACAACATGAGGTAGCCATTGCTAAACCACTACCTCCGCACATGTCTGCGCAGGAGGCAGAGCTGAAGGCACTCACTGAGGTGTGTAAATTGGCTAAGGGGAAGAAGGTGAACATCTACCATGCCCTCTGTACCCAGCTATGGCTAAGGAGGCCCACGGGCCAACTCGCCTATCAAAAGGTGCCATGGTAAGTCTGGTTAATGCAGGTTGGGTTGCTCCAGGGTTTTCTACAGTAGCTACTCTATTCACACAAGGATGTATGGTCTGTGCACTGAACCCCGGTCAAGTGGTGAAGACTCTAAGCAAGCACACCCTAAGGTAGGAGTGTATGAGTTTGTTCTTGTGTGTGTTGATCTCTTTTCAGGTTGGCCGGAAGCCTTCCCAGTATCTAAAGCCATATGGCAAAGAAACTGGTCAGTGAACTGATATGCAGGTATGGTGTTCCTGAAGTTATCGAGTCAGATAGAGGTTCTCATTTCACAGGTGAAGTGATGAGGGAAGTTATGCAAGCATTAGGGGTGACCAAAGCCTTCCATACGGCCTACCATCCCCAAAGCAGCGGCCAAGTTGTGCGCCTGAATGGCACATTTAAACTGAAAATACAAAAGGCCATGCTGGAGATCCAGAGGTCCTGGACAGAGTGCTTACCTCTGGCCCTGTATTCAGGAAGGACCACCCCAAACAAGAAGACAGGATTGTCGTCATTTGAGATCCTGTTTGGAAGTGCCCCCAGGTTAGGGTTATACTTTCCTCAGCAGCTGCAGATGAATAATGACAGTCTGACCAGTTACATGCGGGCCCTCACAAAAAGGCTAGAACACATGCATAAAAAGGCGATTGCTTCACTTCCAGATTCTGACTCAGTAGAAGGAACTCACAGCTTGCAGCCTGGAGACTGGGTGATGATAAAGAGGCAAGTGAGAAAAGGACTAGATCCAAGATTCGATGGTCCCTTTCAAGTACTGTTGACCACCCACACCGCTGTAAAGGTTGAAGGAAAGCCCAACTGGATACACGCTTCTCACTGCAAGAAAGTCTTGGAACCACAGAATGAAGATCCTCCTGCTGACAGTGGCTCTGACCCTGAGCGTGTCAGCAGTATTTCGTCCACTGAATAGTGAATGGGACAATGCTTTGATACGACACCATCAGGTGCTGTTTGAAGGACTGAATGACATTGAAAAATTGAGAGACTGTTGGATCTGTACTCACAGTCCTTTCAGTTCAGCCAGGATGCCCTATTTCGCCGTGCCCCTCAGTTTTTCTAAATTGACTTAACTGGCCAACTCTACTATCTTTTTCTCAGGCATGAAGCAGGTTAAGTCTAAAACTAGAGACAGTGAAGTACTCTTACCCGTTGCAGGATGGGCTGAGCCCCCCTGGCTAATGGCAAACAGATCAGGGCCACCAGTTGATTATAGCTCTACCCCCTGGAACGAGAGCATATGGTGCAATGTGTCATGCTTTCCAAGTTGGACACACTGTTATTGTTTGCATATACAGTTGAAAGGTATGTCTTTTAGTCCTCATGACAAATTTGTCTGCAATGACTCTAACCCGAACAGCCTGGTGCAGTGTGTTGGTAAAGATCCTGTAAAGGGTAAGAATCTGGCCTGCAGCAACCGTACCTTATTTGAATTAATTGCTGGAATAACCTCTAACTCCTCATGGCTCATGGTAAACAGATCAGGGCCACCAGTTGATTATAGCTCTACCCCCTGGAACGAGAGCATATGGTGCAATGTGTCATGCTTTCCAAGTTGGACACACTGTTATTGTTTGCATATACAGTCGAAAGGTATGTTTTTTAGTCCTCATGACAAATTTGTCTGCAATGACTAACCCGAACAGCCTGGTGCAGTGTGTTGGTAAAGATCCTGTAAAGGGTAAGAATATGGCCTGCAGCAACCGTACCTTATTTGATTTAATTGCTAGAATAACCTCTAACTCCTCAGAGGGTCAGCAAAACGGACAAAAAATGGCAGAAGGTGTCCGACTGGCAAAATTGATAACTCAGTTGTTTAATAGTACGGTGGTTGCAGTCCCAGAAGATGTATTCCTGGTCTGTGGGCATAAGGCATACAAGTAGTTGCCCAGAAATGTCACTGGTTTATGTACAATTGCCCGGCTTACTCCTGCATTCTTTATAATACCTCATTCCGACATAGCTATAAACGCTGCACCTAAACATACTCTGTATCGAAGAGCCAAGGACAATACACCCAGACCAAATGGTAAACCTCACGTAGTAGAAATGAGCATCTCCAATAAGATTTTCAGTACCTTGTTCTTGTACCCCATGGTAGTGCAGATGGGACAAGCTAGTGGTGGCGACTGATTATTTGGATGATCAGATATGGGAGGTGTTAAGACTCTAACATTGTCCAGAACCATATAATCATTGTCACCAATCAACACATCTTGGTTTTAGACTACCTGACAGCACAGGAGGGAAGTATGTGTCAGGTTGTAAGACCTGCTTGTTGCCATTATATAGATCCCCAAGGTAACCTACAAGTAAAAGCTGGAATAGAAAAGGTGAAACCCATGAGAGACAAATGGTTACAGGAAAATAACGCAGACAAAGACTCATGGTGGGGTGACACCTTTTCTTTCCTAATTCCTGCCAATTGGTTCAAAGGGCTGGGTGGCTTGCTAATGGGACTCATACAAACAATAGCTCGGGCTGAGCACATCGTGATATTCGGGTGCTCGACCGAGGGGAGGGTGCCTGGTTCATAAGAAAATGTCAGAAATTGTTGGTAACACCACCGAAATGGTTCTGTAAGAGCATGGGGAGGATGTATGGATGTATCTTGGACTCGCTGGTTGCTGCCGGGAACTATGTTGTCCAAATAGTACGTCACTTTTACATAATGACAATAATACGCACAAAATCAAGGGGGAAAAAATTGCTTTAAGAGGAAAAATTGATAGAAAACATTCTTTCCTGAATACTTACTGTATAAATATATTTACAATATAAAGAGCAAGTGCTACAAAAAACTACAAGGAAGAGGCACTCCGATGCACCCTTAGTTACACATAAAGGAAGGCATAATACACACCCTTTAAAAATTATTATTGATGGCCTGCTGGTGACCCTCAAAAACATTAGGCGCAAGGGTCTGCTGATCTGACCATCTAAAACATTATGGGCAGTGGCCTGCTGCCGCTTTGGTGACTCTAGTTAACCTGGGGCCGATGGCACGTCCCCATGACGGCAACGATCCATTCGGATCTCTGGCCTATCAACTTTTGATGTAATTATCAGCTCAAAACCATTGTAAACTATGGGTAATGGGGAATCAGTGTTTGATTCCGGAGAGGGAGTCTGAAAAACAGCTTCCACATCTAAGGAAGGCAAACGGGTGGAGCGCAAATCACACACTCCTTACTCGTGAAGGTAGTGATGATAAATAACAATACAGGACTCTTAAGATTCCCTGTTATTGGAATGAGCAATAAAAAATTACAGGGAATGTCACTGCGGTAAAGTGCCTTTATGTTCATCAGCATTCCTCTGATGGAGTCGAGAAGTCATGGTCGATCCAGGCCTTGTTCATTTTTATATGAGTCAATCTCTCAGCATTTTCAGTTGCTTATCTGTTATATTGCCACCAGCACCACTAAATACACGCTCAGACAAAACGCTGGCGGCAGGGCAGGCCAGCACCTCCAAGGCATAGAGTGCCAGTTCGTGCCACGTGTCCAGCCTGGACACTTAGCAGTTGTAAGGCACTGAGGGATCATTGAGGACACTGACACGGTCTGCTATGTACTCCTTCACCATCTTCCAAAATTTTTCTCTGCTTGCGGCAGTAGGTCGCACATCAGGGTGGGGGTGCTGGTGGGGTGTCATGAAACTGTCCCAGGCTTTGGAGAGTGTTGCTCTGCCTCTGTTGGAACTGCTGTGTGTTCCCCTTGTCTCCCCTCCTCGCCGCCAGCGTTCTCAGATGGAAAATTTTGGAGCAATTTTTCAACAAGGATCTTCTGGTATTGCACCATTTTGCTTGTCCTCTCCACCAGAGGAATGGGAGAATTTCTCTTTGTAGTGGGGGTCGAGAAGGGTGAACAACCAGTAATCTGTGTTGTTTAAAATGCGTATAACGCGCAGGTCGCGGGAAAGGCAGCCTAACATGAAGTCAGCCATGTGTGCCAGAGTACCAACAGGCGCGACTTCGCTGTCGTCATCCGGAGGATCACTACCAATCTCCTCATCGTCTTCCTCCTCTTCTGCCCACCCACTCTGAACAAATGGAATTCAACTTCAATGGGTACTACCCTCTGTAGTGGAGGCAACCCTCTCCTGCTCCTCCTCCTCTTCAGCCTCCAATTCGCGCTGAGAAGACAAACTGAGGGTGGTCTGGTTATCATCAACCTGTGTAATGTCTTCCCCATTTCCACCTCTTCCACATGCAAAGCATCTTCCTTAATTGTGAGCAGTGTGCGTTTGAGAAGACACAGAAGTGAGATGGTGACGATGATAATAGCATTATCGCTGCTCACCATCTGTGTTAATTCTTCAAAGTTGCGTAAAACCTCACAGAGGTTATACATCCATGCCCACTCCTCGCTTGTGGATAATGGAAGCTGACTGGAAAGGCGACGACCATGTTGCAGCTGGTATACCACAACTGCCCTCTGCTGCTCACAAAGCCTGGCCAACATGTGGAACGTGGAGTTCCAGCGCGTGCACAACAGCCAGTGAGCTGGCAATTTCAAGCGCTGCTGCAGTGTTGACAGACCGGCTGAAGCTGTCAGTGACTTGCGGAAATGTGTACACACGCGGCACACCTTCACCAGTAGCTCAGGCAAATTAGGGTATGTTTTTATAAACTGCTGAACCACAAGGTTGAATACGTGGGCAAGGCATGGGATGTGCCTAAGGTTGACCAGCTCCAAAGCCGCCACCAAGTTACGGCCATTATCAGACACAACCATGCCTGGTTCTAGGTTGAGTGGCGAGAGCCACAGCTCAATCTGGTCTCTTATCCCCTGCCACAGCTCTGCGGCGGTGTGCTGATTGTGACCTAGGCAGATCAGCTTCAGCACGGCCTGTTGCCGCTTCCCCACTGCAGTACTACACTGCTTCCAGCTACCGACTGATGACTGACTGGTGCTGCACGCAGATACTTCAGAGGAGGAGGAGGAGAAGTGGGGGTTGGAGCCACTAATGTAGGTGGTAGCAGAAACTCTGATGGAATTGGGGCCAGCAATCCTTGGCGTCGGTAGCACCTTTGCCATCCCAGGGTACGAGTCGCTCCCAGCCTCCACAACATTCACCCAGTGTGCCGTCAGGGAAATGTAGCCTTCCTGGCCGAAAGCACTTGTCCATGTGTCCGTGGTTACCGTAAGTGGACTTTCCCAGTAACTGCGTTGGTCTGGGCACGTGTAATGTGAAGAAACACATATTGGTGTAAGGCTGTCACGGCACACCTTGAAAAATAGTGACGGCTGGGGACTGCGTAACGAGGGACGGCCGCCGACATCAGGCTGCTGAAGGCCTCAGTGTCCACAAGCCTAAGTGGAAATATTTCCAGGGCCAGTAATTTGGAAAGCTGCGCATTTAGTGCAATGGCCTGTGGGTGGGTGGCTGGGTATTTGCGCTTGCGTTCAAATGCCTGGGGTAATGACATTTGGATGCTGCGCTGGTAAAGGGAAGTGGATGTGGTCGCTGATGGTGCTTGGTGCAGGGCGGGAGGCATCCGGGCCTACGTCTTGGACAGCGGATTGGCCAACACGTAACACAGAGGAAGAGGAGGCAGTGGTGTGACCCGCAGACACAGATTGTGGACCCAGGTATTCAGCCCACCTATTAGGGTGCTTTGATGACATATGGCGGATCATGCTAGTGGTGGTGAGGTTGCTAGTGTTCATGCCCCAGCTCATTTTGGTACGGCACAGGTTGCAAACTACTATTATTTTGTCGTCCACACTTTCCTCAAAAAAGCGCCATACTGCGGAACACCTATCCCTTGGCAAGTGAGATTTACGCAAGGGGGTGCTCTGTGGAACAGTTGTGGGCCTGTTTAGTGGTGCCCGGCCTCTACCTTTTGCCACCCCACTGCCTCTTCCAGCCTGTTGCAGTGCTGCAGATTCCTCCCCCTCTGTACTGCTCCCCTCGCTGATCTTGTTGCCACCTTTCCAGGGTGAGTGGGAATATTACTCGTCGTCCAGCACCTTCTCTTCCACTTCCTCAATTGATCATCCTCCTGATTTGTTGACCTAACCACAACCTAAGTGATTGACAACTGTGTGTCATCCTCTTTCTCAATCCCTTGAGCCAGTAATTGCAGTTAAGTAATTGGCAACTTTGTCTCATCATCATCCACCTCATTAAACTCTAATTGCCATTCCCCAGCGTCATGTTCTTGTGACTCTGGATGCTCAAGAGGTTGGGAGTCGGGGCACAAGATCTCAGGTCCCTCTTTAAGCATGCTTGGCGAGAGGGCCAAATTAATTAATGGCAATGCAAAGAGGTCCTCGGAATATCCGAGTGTGGGATCACTTGTTTGGCCAGACTGTAAATGGTGGGAGGAAGGAGGATCAGGGTGAGGATTGCGTGGACCAAACTCCTGGCTACTGAGACTGGACTTGGTGGAAGACAGGGTGGTGCTTAACCGACTGGAAGCACTATCTGCTGCAATCCAACCGACCACCTGCTCGAACTGGGCTGACTTCAAGAGCGGTCTCCTGCGCTGCATTGCAAACTGGGACATGAAGCTAGGTATCTTGGATGATTGTTTTTCTTGTGCTCTGGCAGCAGGCACAGTTTCAACGCGCCCAGGGCCATGGCCTCTGTGTGCACCATCAGCATCACGGCCACTTCCCTGTCCCTTAATGCTCGCCTTCTTCATATTAAATGTTATATCCACGCTTGACACACAAGATGTGGCACGGATGTCACAGGTCACAGCAAGCACAGAATATGGAAAAAGTACGTAAAAGTATGGAAAAAGGAAAATAGATTTCACTTATATTTTTACTATATCTTGTCCTGACACACACAAGCTATTGCAGCACAGATGTGACAATTCACTGCAGGGACCATTTATAGGAAAATTATGGATAAATTATGAAAAATATATATTTGTTGTTAGTAATATTTTCCCCAATATCTGGCCCTGACACACAGACACTATTGCAGCACAGACGTAACAATTCACTGCAGGGACCGTTTATAGGAAAAATGTGGATAAATTATGGAAAACATACCACTGAGGAAGGGGCAAATAGCTAGACCCCGAAACGCGTCTGGTGCGACACCCCCCAAATTTTGTACTGAAAGACCGAAGTACCAGAGACTGACCAACATACAGAAGCAGAAGTGGACCTTTACCGACAAAATTTCCCGTCATTATACTATTGCGCAATTTAGATTTAAAAGCGGAGGTCTATAGGCTTGGATAGTGATTTACAGAGCCGCCTACAATCTCCTGATTCTACAAGTGCTGCACAAATCAGAGGCACATTTCGGAGAGTGGTCAAAAGTCAAGGTTTGGTCGATTACAATTTATTTTACTTGCAAGTAATTCACCTGTTTTCGGCGGGACGCCGCTGCTACTAAATACGGGACATTTGATTTCTTGGTCCATATCAACTATACTCAGGTATCTATTTTTAAAGACTGCACATAATATTGGATGAACTTTTAGATATTTTGATACCATTTTTTTGCTGGTCATACTACTGAGGTCCGCTTTGATGACAATCTATATGTTAGCGGACTTTTGAATAGCATGAATATAATAATATTATTATAGAAGCATTTATCTATTGTGTATTTTATTGCATTTATTTTATTTGACTTAATCTAAATAAAAATATATTTGTTAACCACAGGGTCACGGTCTCTTGAGTGCCCTGTACCTTATATAATTCATATAATTGTCTTTGCTAATATTTTTCCTAATATCTGAGCCTGACACACACGCGCTAGTGCAGCACAGATGTGACAGTTCACTGCAGGGACCGTTTATAGGAATATTATGGAAAAAATATATTTGTTGTCAGTAATACTTTTCCCAATATCTGGCCCTGACACACAGACGCTATTGCAGCACAGATGTAACAATTCACTGCAGGGACCGTTTATAGGAAAAATGTGGATAAATTATCGGAAAAATATAATTGTTTTCGCTAATATTTTTTCCCAATATCTGGGCCTGACACACACACACGCTATTGCAGCACAGATGTGACAATTCACTGCAGGGACCGTTTATAGGGAAAAAAATAAAAAATTATGGAAAAAATGTAATTGTTTTCAATTATATTTTTCCTATCTCTGGCCCTGACACACAGAAGGTATTGCAGCACAGATGTCACAAGTCACTGCAGACACCCTCTATCGAAAAATTATTGCAAAGTATGGAAAAAAAAATTGCTGGCTATATTATATTGCTGCCAGCCTGCCACCACACACAATAATTTTTGCGTCTTTGAAACATTTTTCTATTGAATATATTTCGATCACACTCTCTACACTATCTGTCCCTTCCTAAGCGCAGCTCTCCCTCACTCACAATGAGCCGAACCCATCCATTCCAGCCATCCAATCACTGTAATGCCAGTAGCCAACATGGCTACTAGCATTACAGTGATGGCAATACTTACCTGCACGTATATTGGCTGCTTAGTTGCTACGAAACATGCGGGGAGGAGACTTGAGCATGGCGCTCGTGTATAAGCGGTACTCGGCCGAGTACCTCCATGTGCCGAGCATAGCGATGCTCGAGCCGAACAGGTATTCGGCCGAGCATGCTCGCTCAACACTAAATAGCACAAGTGGAACTAATTATACTAGTTATTTACATTGTAATCAAGCTTATGCTTATGTTTATTAATAAAGTTTGTAAGAAAGGGAAACAATATCAAGATTATTGAGAGGATTTGTGATACTGTTCCACTGTGAAGGGAGTACTGTCAAGGTCAGAATAAGGTTAGCTTGTTCTGAAGTACTTTTGGGCGGTAACAGTTTTACCGATTTCTCAAAAAGGGGGAATTGTGAGAGATAGAGCGCCATCTTGTTTCTCTTTGAACCAGAGTTCACAGAGGTTAGTGAATGTCAGTTTTTTAGCAGGTGCGAGGGAGAAGTTGACCTACAATGGTGTAACAAGGTACCAGATACAAATTCAAATAGAGACATCGATCTGTATAAAGGATGGTAATGAATAACAGCTGGTTTCAAGTGGTTATTGGACAAGCAGACTTTTTGTAATTTTAGGATCCAAGAGAAGGCATTCATAATATTATTAAACAACACTTTTCCTAGGTTGGCAGGAGAAAAGGGGAGAGGAGAGAAACAACCAAGTGTTCCTTGAACAATACCCATTTATCGCAATAAAATGCGTATGAAATGCCAGGAGACGGTTGAGGCGATCTTCCTTACTATCACCAAAGTTACATGATGGCTGTATGAGGGTTTCGCTCGGTTTTGCAGTGGAATACTGATAGTAGAGCTATAGAATGCTCGTGGGCTGTCACTGTAGTTTACGGGATTCTGAGAAACCTGTACTTTGTCCATAGGACCCAACGCTTAATAAAAGCAGGATGGGTACGAGATTCCCAAGAGGCAAGTTCCTCAAAGCGGTAGAGTTGGTCCACCTTGAGTTTCCGCTTCTCCACCGAGTGAATAGAGGTCTGTAGCCAATATTTAGGAATCAAAAGGCGAGCCGCAATCAGTAGTTGTTTAAAGAGGAAGGGGGGAGGGGGGGGGTTATACCCTTTTCGAAGTATGAGAGAAGAGCTCCATAGGGGGATATCTTGATAGATGTAGAGCAAATTTGGTTACTGATCTGAATGATATCCGACCACCATTTACTAATAGTTGGGCATTGCCACCAGATATGGAGAAAAGTACCTTTCTCCTTTAAGCATCTCCAGCATCTGTCCGAAGAGGAACCGGAAAAGTGTGAGGATCTAACTGGGATAATGTACCACTGTGTTAGGATTTTGTATCCATTTTCCTGAATACGTACACACCGCGATGATTTATGTGGTATTTCAAATAGTGTGGGCAGAATTGAAAGGGGCAGATCTATCCCAGTCTCTTTTTCCCAGGTGCGAATGAATGCAGGCTTAATGGTAAGGGTAGGGGAACGTAGTTTATTGTAAATCTGTGAAATAAGTTTTTTAGGGGGGTTAGGGTTCACTATTAAGGCTTCATACCATGTTAGGGGGCGTAGGAGCTCTCCCCTTGTGTTGTTTCTAGAAACAAAGGTTTTGATTAGTGATAAAAAGGTGAAGTCGCAGGGTTGTGCTTTGAGCAAAGTTCTAAGGCTATCTGAGGAAGCAAGAGATCCCTGAGACTCAAGGAGATGGGAAATTGTAAGGGAAGAGGATCTAACTGTTTTGGAGGTGGAGTTGCGCAGGCCTATGGAGGATGAGCCCAAAATATCACTGACTGTGATTAGCGGAGAGGGAAAAGGCACTGAACAGTGGGAGGAACTAAACCATTTCCAAACCTCCAAAGTAGCTTTTATTATTGGATATGCAGACAAATTGGTTTGAAGCGGAAAGCGGTGTCCCAGACAGAGAGCTATCCCATAGGCATCCCTATGATGCTTTGTTCCAACGCGACCCAGGATTTATTTTTCGTGTTTCTAAGCCAATCTACGGTTCTAGACAGGAATATGGCTTTCCCATAGAGTTCCGGGTCTGGGAGCCCAATACCACCTGAAAGGCGGGATTGAGATAGGAGAGAATAGGAAAGTCTTGCTTTCTTCCCATTCCATATGAAGGCCCTAAATCTCTGTTTAAGAGAGGGGTAATAGGACTTGGTTATGGGAAATGGTAGGACTTGTTGAAGGTATGTGAGGCAGGGTATAATAAGAGAAGTAAGCAGGTTTTTTCTGCCGAACCAGGAGAGGGTCGGGGCGGAATTGGTGATTTTATCTATTGTTTTGAATATTGAAGCCTTTAGGGGGATATAGTTGAGAGAGAAAAGGTCTGTAATATTGGGACTAATTTTGACTCCTAAATATGTAATAGTCGGGGAAGACCAGTTAAATGGAGAATTTTCCATTAGAGAAAGTTTAAGTCGGGGGGATATGCAGGTACTAATTATGAGGGATTTACTCTCATTGATCTTAAAATTGGAGAGTATACTGTAATGGTTTAGATGTTTCTGTATCTTAGGAAGAGATATTTTGGGGTTGGTTGTCATTATCATAACATCGTCAGCAAAAGCCGCTATTTTATGATCATGACCACCTAGATTCAGGCCTCTGATGTCAGTATCTGCCCGAAGTGTGGCCAGGAGGGGTTCCATTGCTAGGATGAAAAGGAGGGGAGACAAGGGGCATCCCTGACGGGTTCCATTGTGAATTTAGAAGGGAGTGGATAGATCCCCATTCACCATGACGCGAGCTGTAGCATGAGTATACATAGCAAAAACAGCTTTAACATATGGACCAGGTAGGCCAAAGCCCGCCAGGACGTGTTTTAAATAGTCCCAGTTGATGCGGTCAAACGCTTTCTCAGCGTCAGTACTAAGGAGTACTAGTGGGGAAGCAGTATGTTTAGCATGACACAACACATTGATGACTCTAGTCGTGTTGTCTCTGCCCTCTCTATTACGAACAAAACCCACCTGGTCCACATGTACCAAGAGAGGAAGGAGATTTACCAGATGGTTGGCAAGTTATTTAGCTATAAGTTTGAGGTCAATGTTTAGGAGCGAGATGGGCCTGTAGTTTGAGCACAATTTGGGATCCTTTCCCTCTTTGGGTATCAAAGCTATATGAGCAATCGTCATATCACTAGAGAGAGGACTACCTTGGAGGGATAGATTACAAACATTAAGAAGGTGGGGTAATAGTTGCTTTCTGAATGTTTTGTAGTAAGAGGCTGGTAGGACATCAGGTCCAGGGCTTTTCCCTTGGGGCATCTGAGATAAGGCTATGGAAAGCTCGTCCATGGTGAATGGTACCTCTAGCGATTGTTTCTGGGCTTCGGAAAATGTAGGGAGAGTAGTTGATTCAAGGAACGCAGAGACAAGTGAAGAATGAGAGTCAGGAGATGGGGGAGAGGGGAGATTATATAGCGAGTCATAAAAGTCCCTGAATTGCTTAGCAATTTTAGAAGATGCGAAAATAGGGGTACTATTAGGAGAGGAAAGTTGGTGAATATAGTTATCCGCCCTTCTGGTTTTAATTCTGTTCATCAGGAATTTGGTAGCTTTGTCCCCATGCGCAAAATACTTGTATTGCGAATTGAGATAGTATTTGGCAGATTTAGTTTGCAGAAGGGCTTTTAATTCAGCTCTAGCTTTGGAGAGATCTTGGAGTTGGGGTTCGGTTAAGGAGCGTTTGTGAATTGATTCCAACTTTTTTATCTTGGAGAGGAAAATACCAATGTTTCTCTCTCTGAGTTTTTTCAAATGAGAACCGATACTGATGAGTTCACCCCTTACGAAGGGTTTATGTGCATCCCAAAGAATCTGGGATGAGAGAGATGGGTGGGCATTCAAAACAAAGTATTTATCCAATAATAAAGCTACTTTTCTTATGGTTTCGGGGTCACCCAAGATGGATTCATTTAGACGCCAATTAAAACATGTAGCTTTATGCACCGGGGAGATTACTTTAAGGTAAATTGGGGCGTGGCCGAAATGGGGATGGAACCTATTTTAGCTTCTGGACAGAGCTGGAGATGCTCTTTGGAGATAAAAATGTAATCAATGCAATGATAAGTATTGTGGATATGTGAGAAGAAAGTATAATCTGGTGTATCAGGATATAATGTACGCCATACATCTACCAGATGGAGATCCCAGAAGATGTCTTTAATGAACTTCAGGGAACGCATTGAGTGGGTCGACTTATGTGAGGAAGAGTCGATTTGGGGGTTAATAGCGATGTTAAGGTCTCCTCCCACAATAACTATGCCTTCCTTGAAGAAGGCAGCTATCTGGGCGATATCTGAGAGCCATTGGGCCTGTTTAGTGTTAGGAGCATAGACATTTATAAAAGTATATATTTGGGGCCCTATGTGACCTTTGACCAAGAGAAATCTCCCCTCTGGGTCTTGTATGTGCTTAGTATATTTGAAGGGAACTTTCCTCTTAAACCCTATACTTACTCCTCCGGACGCGGCAGAGTTACCCCCACAGTGGAACCAAACGGGGTAATGTGAGAATTCCAGGTTGGGGTAATGGATAAACTTGAAATGTGTCTCCTGGAGGAGCAGCACATCAGTACCCGCCTTGCGTAGAATAGTGAAAATTTGGATCCTTTTGGAAGGTGAGTTGAAACCCTTTACATTATAGGATGCTATATGTATATCAGCCATAGTCAAGGGTCAGAATGGACGAAAAGCAGAGTAGTGTGCTGGTCCCCCAGGGGCGAACACTTACAGGATGAATTGCGTCCGCCTGGTCCGGAGGAGGAGCCGAGGTCCGAAGGTCAGGTTGTGCCATCCCAGGGAATAAAGGTGACTGTATCGAGTACCTGAAACTAAACACAGGGAGGGGGAAAACAGTGAGAACATAAAACATAATCAAAAAGTAACATTTTGTGTGAAAAGGCACACAAACATTAAGCATGGAGGGAAATTTGGTCACTGGACCAGTGAACATGCCGTTCAGCACGTTAAATAACATCCCAGTGGTGAGATGATAACTGTCATGCTCTGCTTTGACTATGTGCGGAGGTCGGCCAGAATAGCAGCACGCGTTTAGTTTTTTGTTTTGGAGTTGTGCTAGATCCGCCTCCCTTCAGGTGCACTGGGTGGGGTCATTGGTTTAAATCTCACTCATTCCCAGTGTTTTGTGCGGGTTTAAGAAATCAGTCTGGCCTTGGAAGCAAGGAAGGAAGGATTGTCTGTTCCAGCTCAGATAAGATAAGTTTGGTTTCTGTTTTTGTTGTTTGCTGTCTAGGCTGTTTGTGTGTCGTCTGTCCCCTCCAGGTTCTGAGGGAGCAGGCTGCCCCTATTCCCCTTTCACCATCTCAGGGATTCTAGGGTATTTTCAGCCCAGGCACGAGGACACATTATTCCTACCTTCAAGGTCTGAATGTGGGCTTAGCAGTGTAGGGAGAGAAGTCAGGATTTGCTAGGAGGTGACCTTTCCCCAGCTTCTCGCCTAGAAACTTGTTTGTTGGTTTATCTGTGTATCTGAGATCCCATCCGCCGTGACAATAACATGGATAACCATCTATAGTAGAGGACAGAGGTGGTTTTGGAGAAACCCATGGTACAAAGGGAAAGGTAGGAAGGAAAAAAGGCTAAAGGCAGAGAAGTGATGGTAGGGGTTCAGGGAAAGGCTGAGGAAAGTTATGACCTATAGGTCATTTAGAAGGAATTGTTAGGCAGGTAAAAGGGAGGTAAGGAGGACACAGAAAGTGACAGACATCCTACATCACTAGACATCCAATGTGAAATCCTCTAGTGGTATTATGCAGCCGAAGACTGGAGGTAGATAGGAGGTTTTTTACCACTGGCTTTGCCGACTAGTGATCTAGTGTTGAGGAAGTCCATATGGAGTTCGCAGTGGTGAGAAGACGTGACGACCGGCTGGCGACTATTGGTCTTGATAGAGTCTCTTCGGTGTCAATTGTCGGCTCCTTTTCCCCACTACTTTAGGGGTATGTTGCAGGGCGAAGGGATGTTTAATTTCTTTTGTCTTTTTGGTTTCTGCTCAAGTTATGTAACGCCCACAGCTGCTGGATGTCTGCCAGTAAGATCCTAATATAAGATTTGTCTGTAACCTAATAAATTCAGATTACTGATTACAACCTTTGTGTCTGTATCAGATTTTCTCTATGTGCACATATAACGTGGATTTGGACCCCGATAATCATAGAAGCGGGGGTAATTTCCCCAACATGCGCGAGTCACGGGAAAGGCAGCCTAACATGAAGTCAGCCATGTGTGCCAGAGTACAAACAGGCAAGACTTCACTGTCGTCATCAGGAGGATCACTCTCAATCTCCTCATCCTCTTTCTCCTCTTCTGCCCACCTACGCTGAACAGGTGGAAATAAACTTCCATGGGTACTACCCTCAGTAGCTGAGGCAACCATCTCCTGCTTCTTCTCCTCCTCTTCATCATCCAATTCGCGCTGAGAAGACGAACTAAGGGTGGTCTGCGTATCACCCTGTGTAATATCTTTCCCCATTTCCACCTCTTCCACATGCAAAGTGTCATCCTTAATTGTGAGCAGCGAGTGTTTGAGTAGACACAGAAGTGGGATGATTACGCTGAAAATAGCGTTATCGCCGCTCACCATCTGTGTTGATTCCTCAAAGTTTCTTAAAACCTCACAGAGGTCAGACATCCATGCCCACTCCTCGCTTGTGAATAGTGGAAGCTGACTGGAAAGGCGACGACCATGTTGCAGCTGGTATTCCACTACTGCCCTCTGCTGCTCACAAATCCTCTCCAACATGTGGAAGGTAGAGTTCCAGCGTATGCTCACGTTGCACAACAGCCGGTGAACTGGCAATTTCAAGCGCTGCTGGAGCATTGACAGACCGGCTGAAGCTGTTGATGATTTTTTTGTGCACACACACGGCACACCTTCACCAGTAGTTCAGGCAAATTTGGGTAGGTTTTGAGAAACTATTGAACCAATAAGTTTAAGACGTGGGCTAGGCATGGGATGTGTGTGAGCTTGCCGAGCTCCAAAGCCGCCACCAAGTTATCAGACACAACCATGTCTGGTTCTAGGTTGAGTGGCGAGAGCCACAGCTCAATATGGTCTCTTATCCCCTACCACAGCTCTGCGGCAGTGTGCTGTTTGTCCCCTAAGCATTTCAGCTTCAGCACGGCCTGTTGCCCCTTCCCCACTGCAGTGCTACACTGCTCCAGCTAACGAATGATGACTGACTGGAGCTGCACGCGGATAATTCAGAGGTGGAAGTGGAGAAGGAGGCAGAGGAGGAGAAGTGGGGGTTGGAGCCACTAAAATAGGTGGTGGCAGAAACCCTGCTAGAATTAGGCCCTGCATTCTTTAGCGTCGGTAGCACCTTTGCCATCCCAGGGTATGACTCACTCCTGGCCTCCACAACATTCACCCAGTGTGCTGTCAGGAAAATGTAGCGTCCCTTGCCGAATGCACTTGTCCATGTGTCCGTGGTTAAGTGGACCTTCCCTTTAACTGCGTTGGTCAGGGCATGTGCAATGTTACGGGACACATGTTGGTGTAAGGCAGGCATGGACACCTTGAAAAATAGTGGCGGCTGGGGACTGCGTAATGAGGGACGGCCACCGACATCAGGCTGCGGAAGACCTCAGTGTCTACAAGCCTAAATGGCAATATTTCCAGGGCCAGTAATTTGGAAAGCTGTGCATTTAGTGCTATGGCCTGTGGGTGGGTGGCTGGGTATTTGCGTTTGCGTTCAAATGCCTGGGGTGAGGACATTTGGATGCTGCGCTGGGATGGTGCTTGTGAAGGTCTAGGTGCAGGGAAGAGGCATCCAGGCCTGCGCCTTTGACAGGGGAATGGCCAGCACGTAACACAGGGCAACAGGAGGCAGTGGTGTGACCCTCAGACACAGATTGTGGACCCAGGCATTCGTCCCACTTATTACGGTGCTTGGATGCCATGTGGCGGATCATGCTGGTGGTGGTGAGGGTGCTAGAGTTCATGCCCCGGCTCATTTTGGTACGGCACAGGTTGCAAACTACTATTCTTTTGTTATCCGCACTTTCCTCAAAAAAGCGCCATACTGCGGAACACCTACCCCTTGGCAAGGGAGATTTCTGCAAGGAAGTGCTCCATGGAACAGTTGCGGGCCTGTTTCGCGTGGCCCGCCTTCTCCCTTTTGCCACCCCACTGCCTCTTCCAGCCTCTTGCGGTGCAGCAGATCCCTCCCCCTCTGTACTGCTGTCCTCGCTTGACTTTCCACCTTCCCAGGTTGGGTCAGTGACTTTATCGTCCACCACCTCCTCTTCCACTTCCTCACTCTACTCATCCTCCTGACTTGTTGACCTAACCACTACCTCAGTGATTGACAACTGTGTCTCATCCTCTTCATCAACCTCTTGAGACAGTAATTGCCGTTGAGTTATTGGAAACTGTGTCTCATCATCATCCACCTCATTAAACATTAATTGCAGTTCCCCACCATCATCTTCTTGTGATTGTGGATGCTCAAGAGTTTGGGAATCAGGGCACAAGATCTGTCCCTCTTCAAGCGTGCTTGGCGAGAGGGCCAAATCAAGGAATGGCGCTGAAAAGAGGTCCTCGGAATATTTGAGTGTGGGATCACTTGTTTGCCCAGACTTTCCATGGTGGTTTGAAGGAGGATCAGGGTAAGGATTGTTTTGAGCAGACTCTTGGCTACTGAGACTGGACTTGGTGGAAGACATGGTGGTGCTTAACCGACTGGAAGCATTATATGCTGCAATCCAACTCCTGGTCGCACTGGTCTGATTTCAAGAGTGGTGTCCTGCGCCGCCCTGCAAACTGGGACATGAAGCTAGGAATCGTGGATGATTGTTTTTCTTGTGCTCTGGCAGCAGGCACAGTTTCACCGCGCCCAGGGCCACAACCTCTGCATGCACCATCAGCATCATGGCCACTGACACGTCCCTTACTGCGTGCCTTCTTTATATTAAATGTTATATATGATTGAAAGTCTGTACAGCAGCGTAGGATTTAGAAGTGTATGCGCAAACAAATTTAAAAAGGTATTTGGGATGTGGAAACGTCACACAGGAGATATCTCGCAGGTAATGTCAATGCTGTCACCAGCGGCTAATGAAAAATTACAGGGAATGTCACAGGTATTTGGGATGAGGAAATGTTATTCAGGAGTGGTACTGCGGGTAATGTCACTGTCCACAGCGTCTATGCAAAAAAGTACACTGTATGTTACAGATAAAAAAATTTAAGAGCATATGTTACACTGCAGATGTGGCCCTGGTAATGTCACTTTCAGAAACGGACACCGTCTTTCGCGAAAGTACACTGTATGTCACAGATATTTTTGGGATTTGCACACTTTACACAGGAGATGTGTTGTAGCTAATGTCACTATCCACAGCGGACACCGTCTACGGAAAAAGTACACTGAATGTCTGATATTTTTTGGATACGCACACTTTACACTGGAGATGTGGCACAGATAATGTCATTGTCCACAGCGGACATCGTCTACAGAAAAAGGACACTGTATGTCACAGATATTTTTTGGGTGCGCACACTTTACACAGGAGATATGGTGCAGCTAATGTCACTGTCCGCAGTGGACACAGTCTACAGAAAAAGTACACTGGATGTCACAGATATCTTTTGGATGAGCACACTTTACAATGG
This sequence comes from Bufo bufo, assembly GCF_905171765.1. Taxonomy (NCBI): domain Eukaryota; kingdom Metazoa; phylum Chordata; class Amphibia; order Anura; family Bufonidae; genus Bufo; species Bufo bufo. The sequence goes on along the minus strand of NC_053391.1, from coordinate 253,052,079 downwards.
ACATGTGGCGCAGCTAATGTCACTTGTCGCAGCAGACACCGTCTATGGAAAAAGTACACTGGATATCACAGATATTTTTTGGATGCGCACATTTTACACTGGAGATGTGGCGCAGCTAATGTCACTGTCTGCAGTGGACACCGTCTACAGAAAAAGGACACTGTATGTCACAGATATTTTTTGGATTCGCACACTTTGAACAGGAGATGTGGCGCAGCTAATGTCACTGTCCGCAGCGGACACCGTCTACGGAAAAACTACACTGTATGTTACAGATATTTTATGGATTTGCACACTTTACACAGGGAATGCTGCACAGCTAATGTCACTTGTCGCAGCAGACACCGTCTATGGAAAAAGTACACTGGATGTCAGATATTTTTAGGATGCGCACATTTTACACTGGAGATGTGGCGCAGCTAATGTCACTATCTGCAGTGGACACCGTCTACAGGAAAAGGACACTGTATGTCACAGATATTTTTGGGATGCGCACACTTTACACAGGAGATGTGGCGCAGCTAATGTCACTGTCCGCAGTGGACACCGTCTACGGAAAAAGTACACTGGATGTCAGATATTTTTTGAATGCGCACACTTTACACAGGAGATGTGGCGCAGCTAATATCACTGTCCGCAGCTGACACCGTCTATGGAAAAAGTACACTGGATGTCAGATATTTTTGCGATGCACACACTTTACACTGTAGATGTGGCGCATTTAATGTCACTGTCCGCAGCGGACACCATCTACTGAAAAAGTACACTGGATGTCACAGATTTGTTTGGGATGCGCACACTTTACACTGGAGATTTGGTGCAGCTAATGTCGCTGTCTGCAGCGGCCTAACTATTGTACACTATTTAGCGCAGGATGCACTAAAAATAGATATTGCTCCCATACACAATAGTCCTTAGAAGGAATTTTGGGTCTGTAAAGTTTTAGCAATTTAGCGCAGGTTGTGCTAAAACTGTAGATTGCTGCTGCCACACACAATAGTCCTTAAAAGGACTTTTGGGTCTCTGAAAAGTTTGGGTGATAAAAAATATTCTTAAATCACTCCCTACACTGTCTGTCCCTTCCATAGCAACGCTCTCCCTGACTAAGAATGAGCCGAATATGCGTCATCGGGTGCAATATAGCACCCGATGGCGCATTCCGGCCAGCCATTCACTGTAATGCCAGCAGCCAACATGGCTACGGCATTACAGTAAGGGCAGTACTTACCTGCACGTTTATTGGCTGCATAGCAGCCAAGAAACGTGCAGGGCGGAGACTTGAGCATTGTGCTCGAGCACATGCGGTATTCGGCCGAATACCGCCATGTGCCGAGTATCGAGATGCTCGAGCCAAACTGGTGTTCGGCCGAGCATGCTCGATCATCACTACTTGACGTCACTGTTTATTTTTCCATTCTTCTGATCCGTCAGAACAACAGATGTGCAGGTTGGGGGACCCCTTTTAAATAGCGACCATGAAATCATAACCTTCCAATTGTCAGTCAAGAGTGTTTCTTCAGAGAGGCACAAAAATATCAAACTTCAAAAAAATTTGTCCAGTTAAAAGACTGGGACAATGCCTTAAAAAAAAAAATGCAGTCCCAAAATGGGATCTTTTTAAAAGCATCATAAACTCTAATTGTGAGAGGTACATACTTTATAGGAATAAAAGGGTGAGGAACGCCTGGCCCCCAAATGGCATAATTTACCTAGGGATCAAAATTCACTCAGATTTATCACATCTATACAAGGATAATTTTGCCCCACTCCTCCATCAGTTCCAAAAGGACCTGGTTTCTTGGCATCATAAAGATTTTTTTGTGGTTCAGAAGAATCAGTATTTTAAAAATGACTATTTTTGCCAAAATTGCTCTACCTTCTGCAGACCATCCCTATCCGTATGCCCACCACATTTTGGACCCAAATTCGTAGGTGCTTTACAAAATTTGTCTGGTCCCCGGCAAGTCTCGTACATGTTGGGAGATCTTAATGTGCCCCAAGGATGTGGGTGGGGGGGGGGCTATATTATCACTCCTCGACTTAGGCCCGTCTGTTGGACATGTTTCGTCTTACTAATCCGAAATCCTGGGTTTGCATAGCTAACGACTCCTCCTCTTGTTCAGTGACTACTCTCCCCTGGTTGATGGGCTCTTTGTGGGGTCACCTATCCTCTCTCTCTTTTACTACAGGCCACACTTTTACAGAATTAAGGTCCATTAGTCCGAGCTCTTCTCTGATTGGCCCTTCAGGACCTCTCACCCCAATTACCGACTATCCTATGTTCCCCCCAGGGAAATCATCCTCCTCTTTTCTCAATAGTACCAAATCCTGTCCCCTTCGCTTCTGTCAGGTCCTCTCAGGGGTTTCACTGAAACCTCTGCCCTCCATACTAGGTAACACAGCACCCTCCCGGCGCCATCACTATGAATGCCTCCAACTCCAACATTTTTACTCTTCTATACGTTCTTCACACAATCTCACTAGAAACTTGACAGTATTTGAACAATTCTACCTTGCACCCTCAGCAGTGTTCCGAGATATCTCATTCATATACAAGTTACTACTCCTACAGAGAGCCTCCCTACGCCCACCTTTCTGTCGGGCATGGGAACATGACCTAGGCATCCAACTGACTCCATCTCAATGGCGGAGGTGCTACTTTCTCTCACATAAGGCTATAATTTCCACTAAAGCACAGAAAACTTGCTACAAGATCATCACCCGTTGGTATAGGGTGCCTTCGCTCCTACATAAACGGTTCCCTCGGTTATAGACCGATGTTGGAGATGTAGAAGAGGGTACACTGCTACACATCTGGTGGCAATGTCCTGCCTTATGCAGCTTTTGGGACTCAATACATAAAGCTATTTGTGAGGTGACTGGCATCACGATACCGAATGCCCCAGAATCCTTCCTTTTATATGTATTTGACTTCACTATTCCAGCTTACAAGAAAATCACTTCTTAAGCATCTTATTGAAGCAGCGAAGGCAGTAATTCCACTTCACTGGAAATTGACTTCACCCCCTACACTTGAAGAATGGTTGGAGGAAGTGATGTTGTACCAAAGAATGGAGGAACCGATTGCTCACGACTAGTGATGATCGAGTATCAAAGTATTCGGGTGTTCGGCCCAAACACATTGCTATATTCGTGTGCTCGGCCAAAATCAGAAACACCACCGAAATGGATCGGGAACAGCATGGGGACGATATCTGGATGCATCTTGGACTTCCAGGTCGCTGCTGGGAATCATGTTGTCCGAGTTGTACGCCACTTTTACAGACAGACAACAATATGCACAAAACCCCCCCAAAAAAATCAATTTTACAGGAAAAATTGTTAGGAAACATTCTTTCCTGTATATTCAATTGTATATAAAGTGCAAGTGGTGCAAAAAATTACAAGCAAGAGGCACTCCGAAACAGCCTGTATATCACATAAAGGAGGGCCTCATTCACATTGTAGTACAATTATTCAGGTAGTGGGACTCCTACACTCATAAAACCTATGCACTAAGTGAAAGGGCTGCCAAAAATTACAAGGAACTGGCAATCCAAAACACTCTTTGTTACACATAAAGGAGGGCATCATACACACTCTTGAAAAATTATGATTGATGGCCTGCTGGTGATCCTCAAAAACATTTAGAGCAAGGGCCTGCTGATCTGACCATCTAAAACCTAAGGGGCGAGGGCCTGTTGCAGCATTGGGCGATTGCCCGTCCCCATGACGGCAACGATCCATTTGGATGTCTGCCCTATCAACTTTAGATGTTCTTTTCTGCGCCTACCATGGTGATAACGGGTAACGGGGAATCAGGGTTCGATTCCGGAGTGGGAGCTTGAGAAAGGGATACCACATCCAAGGGAGGTCAATGGCTGAAATCTGATTGGCTGTTGTTGCCTTGCAACTTTTGTTTCCTAATTGTGAACCACCCAGAGAGGGTGGGTCAAGTTATTAAAGCACAAGATTCCAAGGAACGCAACAGGCGTGCGGCAATTACCCACTCCCGACTCGGAGAGGTAGTGACGATAAATAACAATACAGCACTCCTAAGCGGCCCTATTTTTGGAATGAGTACACTTTCCGTTAACAAGGATCTATGAGAGGGCAAGTCTGGCGCCAGCAGCCAACTTTCTCCCGGCCTCCACAATGTTTACCCAGTGTTCCATCATGGTGAGGATTGTGTTGACCAGACTCTTGGCTACTGAGACTGGACTTGTAGATGAGGGTCTGCTGCAGCTTTGTTGACTCTAGATAACTTCTAGGCGATCGCACGTCCCCGTGACGGCGACGATCCATTTGGATGTCTGTCCTATCAACTTTGGAGCAATTATTCAACAAGGACCTTCTGGTATAGCACCGTTTTGCTTGTCCTCTCCACCAGAGGAATGAGAGATGAGAAGTTCTCTTTGTAGCGGGGGTCGAGAAGGGTGATCAACCAGTAATCCATGTTGTCTAAAATGCATATAACGCGCAGGTCGCAGGAAAGGCAGCCTAACATGAAGTCAGCCATGTGTGCCAGAGTACCAAGAGGCAAGAAGTATGCCCTGGAGGCTGGTTTTAAAGTCAGTATAAAACTGAGTCTACTTTTACAGCGCCTACCAGTAGCCATTTGGCTCCAGGAGAAGTACACTGCTCAAAAAAATAAAGGGAACACAAAAATAACACATCCTAGATCTGAATTAATTAAATATTCTTCTGAAATACTTTGTTCTTTACATAGTTGAATGTGCTGACAACAAAATCACACCAAAAAAAAATATGGAAATCAAATTTTTAACCCATGGAGGTCTGGATTTGGAGTCACCCTCAAAATTAAAGTGGAAAAACACACTACAGGCTGATCCAACTTTGATGTAATGTCCTTAAAACAAGTCAAAATGAGGCTCATTAGTGTGTGTGGCCTCCACATGCCTATATGACCTCCCTACAACGCCTGTGCATGCTCCTGATGAGGTGGCAGACGGTCTCCTGAGGGATCTCCTCCCAGACCTGGACTAAAGCATCTGCCAACTCCTGGACAGCCTGTGGTGCAACGTGACATTGGTGGATAGAGCGAGACGTGATGTCCCAGATGTGCTCAATTGGATTCAGGTCTGGGGAACGGGCGGGCCAGTCCATAGCATCAATGCCTTCGTCTTGCAGGAACTGCTGACACACTCCAGCCACATGAGGTCTAGCATTGTCTTGCATTAGGAGGAACCCAGGGCCAACCGCACCAGCATATGGTCTCACAAGGGGTCTGAGGATCTCATCTCGGTACCTAATGGCAGTCAGGCTACCTCTGGCGAGCACATGGAGGGCTGTGCGGCCCTCCAAAGAAATGCCACCCCACACCATTACTGACCCAATGCCAAACCAGTCATGCTGGAGGATGTTGCAGGCAGCAGAACGTTCTCCACGGCGTCTCAAGACTCTGTCACGTCTGTCACATGTGCTCAGTGTGAACCTGCTTTCATCTGTGAAGAGCACAGGGCGCCAGTGGCGAATTTGCCAATCTTGGTGTTTTCTGACAAATGCCAAACATCCTGCACGGTGTTGGGCTGTAAGCACAACCCCACCTGTGGACGTCGGACCCTCATATCACCCTCATGGAGTCTGTTTCTGACCGTTTGAGCAGACACATGCACATTTGTGGCCTGCTGGAGGTCATTTTGCAGGGCTCTGGCAGTGCTCCTCCTGTTCCTCCTTGCACAAAGGCGGAGGTAGCGGTCCTGCTGCTGGGTTGTTGCCCTCCTACGGCCTCCTCCACGTCTCCTGATGTACTGGCCTGTCTCCTGGTAGCGCCTCCATGCTCTGGACACTACGCTGACAGACACAGCAAACCTTCTTGCCACAGCTCGCATTGATGTGCCATCCTGGATAAGCTGCACTACCTGAGCCACTTGTGTGGGTTGTAGACTCCGTCTCATGCTACCACTAGAGTGAAAGCACCGGCAGCATTCAAAAGTGACCAAAACATCAGCCAGGAAGCATAGGAACTGAGAAGTGGTCAGGTCACCAACTGCAGAACCACTCCTTTATTGGGGGTGTCTTGCTAATTGCCTATAATTTCCACCTGTTGTCTATCCCATTTGCACAACAGCATGTGAAATTGATTGTCACTCAGTGTTGCTTCCTAATTGGACAGTTTGATTTCACAGAAGTGTGATTGACTTGGAGTTACATTGTGTTGTTTAAGTGTTCCCTTTATTTTTTTGAGCAGTGTATATAGTGGGCTCAGCATGCATGTTGGTACTTGCATCCCTGGATCCGATGAAAGCTGTCACGGCACCGGACGGGGTTAAAAGCAGAGTGTGCCTGGCGTGCATGCTGTACCTGCACTCCCTGGACTTTGTGTGGCTATCATGGCCCATAAACAGGTAGGAACTAGTGTTAGGGACCACTCATAGAGGCGACCTTGACGTGGTGAGTGGCTTATTATGCTTTGGCCAAAATGTACACCAATGCCTCATTCATCATCCAGCATAGAGGCAGGGAAGAGTGCTGGTTGCAGAGTGTTATTGCATTTGTGTTTTTGCATTTGTATGTGTAGCGATGTTATATAGCGATGTTCACCTGCATACAGGGTTGTGCTGACTGAATGCCCCACAAGACATCACTGTCGTCATTAGAAGGTGAGCTGACCCTGTAAAAGATTTTAGGTGAGGGCCTGCAGGTGAGCTGACCCTGTAAAACATTATATGCGAGGGCCTGCAGGTGAGATGACCCTCTAAAACATTATGGGCGAGGGCCTGCTGGTGAGCTGACACTCTAAAACATATGTGAGTGCCTGCTGGTGAGCTGACACTCTAAAACATTATATGCGAGTGCCTGCTGGTGAGCTGACGCTCTAAAACATTATATGTGAGTGCCTGCTGGTGAGCCGACGCGCTAAAACATTATATGCGAGTGCCTGCTGGTGAGCTGATGCTCTAAAACATTATATGCTAGAGCCTGCTGGTGAGCTGACACTGTAAAACATTATATGTGAGTGCCTGCAGGTGAGCTGACACTGTAAAACATTATATGTGAGTGCCTGCAGGTGAGCTGATGTTCTAAATCATTAAGTGCGAGTGCATCCTGTTCAGCTGACCCTATAAAATAATTTTAATTGAGAGCTTGCAGTTGAGCTGACCCTATTAAAAATATTACCGTGGAGGGAATATATACAATCTGGATGACGAGGAGGATGAGGAGGAAGAGAAAACAAGATTCAACCATATACTCTTTTTTGTGGTGGAAAAGGTGCATGGGAATACACTACAGTAGATTGAGTACATTATAAATGATAGATTGAAATTGCCTTTATGTTCATCATCAGCTCAGCTCTCCTCTGATGGAGTTGAGAAGTCAGGGGCAATTCAGGCCTTGTTCATTTTTATCTGAGTCAACCTGTCAGCATTGCCAGTGGACAAGCGGATACACTTATCTGTTATAATGCCACGGTGGTCTGGCTATCAACCTGTGTAATTCCCTCCCCCATCTGCCACATTCAGAGCGGCGTCCTTAATTGTGAGCAGCGATCATTTGAGTAGACACAGTAGTGGGATGGTCACGCTGATAATAGCATTACACAGTGTTCGGATGCAGGACAGTATATGTCACAGAAACCCACAGAATATGGACACTATATTAGGCCCAGATTATTGGAATTTGCAATACATACACAGTTTTCGGATGCAGGACAGTATATGTCACAGAAACCCACAGAATGCGGACACTATATTAGACCCCGATTATTTGAATTTGCAATACAGACGCTGTTTTCTGATGTAGTACAGTATTGTTTACAGAACACCACAGATTATGGACACTATATTAGGCCCAGATTATTGGAATTTGCAATACAGACACAGTTTTAGGACAGTATATGCAACCTGACACACATCCCATGCCTAGCCCACTTAAACTTAGTGGTTCAGAGGTTTATAAAAACCTACCCCAATTTGCCAGAGCTACTAGTAAAGGCGCGCCACATGTGTGCCCATTTCCGCAAGTCGTCCACAGATTTGGCCGGTCTGTCAATGCTGCAGCAGCGCTTGCAGCTTCCAGCTCACCGACTAGTGTGCGACGTGAGCACGCGCTGGAACTCTACGTTTCACATGTTGGCCAGGCTTTGTGAGCAGCAGAGGGCAGTTATGGAATACCAGCTGCCACATGGTCGTCGCCTTTCGAGTCAACTGCCACTATTCACAAGCAAGTGGGCATTTATGTCAGACCTCTGTGAGGTTTTAAAAATCTTTGATGAATCCACACAGATGGTTAGTGGCAATAACGCTATTATCAGCGTAACCATCCCAGTGCTGTGTCTACTCAAACGATCGTTGCTCACAATTAAGGACGACGTTCTGAATGTGGCAGACGAGGAAATGGGGGAGGACATTACCTAGGGTAATAGCCAGACCACCCACAGGTTGTCTTCTCAGTGCAAATTGGACCATGAAGAGGAGGAGGAGGAGCTGGAGACAGTTGCCTCTGCTACAGAGGGTAGTACCTATAGAACTTTAATTCCATCTGTTCAGCGTGGATGGGCAGAAGAGGAAGAGGATCAACGTCTTGCCTGTTGGTACTCTGGCACACATGGCTGACTTCATGTTAGGCTGCCTTCCCCACGACCCTCGCGTTATACGCATTTTAGATAACACGGATTACTGGGTGTTCACCCTTTTTGACCCGCGCTACAAAGAGAACTTCTCATCTCTCATTCCTGTGGTGGAGAGGACGAGTAAAACGGTGGAATACCAGAAGGTACTTGTTGAGAGATTGCTCCAAAATTTTCCATCTGGCAAGGCGGCCGGCAGAGTCCATACTTCCTTAGGCAACTGAGGAAGGGAGACAAGGGGAACACACAGCAGTGTCAACAAAGGCAGGGTAACACTCTCCAAGGCATGGGACACTTTCATGACACCCTGCCAGCAACCTCACCCTGAAGCGCGGCATAGTGGTACAAGGAGGGAAAAGTTTTGGAAGATGGTGAAGGAATACATAGCAGACCGTGTCAGCGTCCTAAATGATTCCTCAGTGCCTTACAACTACTGGGTGTCCAAGCTGGACACATGGCACGAACTTGCGATCTACGCCTTGGAGGTGCTGGCCTGCCCTGCCACCAGCGTTTTCTCTGAGCGTGTATTTCGTGCTGCTGGTGACATTATAACAGATAAGCGTATCCGCTTGTCCACTGGCAATGCTGACAGGTTGACTCAGATAAAAATGAACAAGGCCTAGATTGCCCCTGACTTGTCAACTCCACCAGAGGAGAGCTGAGCTGATGATGAACATAAAGGCAATTTCAATCTATTATTTATAATGTACTCAATCTACTGTAGTGTATTCCCATGCACCTTTTCCACCACAAAAAAAAGAGTATATGGTTGAATCTTTTCTCCTCTTCCTCCTCCTCATCCAGATTGTATATATTCCCTCCACTCTAATTTTTTTAATAGGGTCAGTTCAACTGCAGGCCTTCAACTCAAATTTTTTATAGTCAGCTTAACTGAAGGCCCTCAACTCAAATTTTTCATAGGGTCAGCTTAACTGCAGGCCCTCAACTCAAATTTTTTTATAGGGTCAGCTGAACAGCATGCACTCGCATATAATGTTTTAGAGCGTCATTTGAACAGCATGCACTCGCATATAATGCATAAAAAAGTGATTAAAGCAGGGATTTTATATACTAATAATATGTGTTCTATATAGTGCATTTAGGTAGTGCAGCATTTGTCTGCGGTTTTGCTGCGTCCCGCATCTACACAAAGTGACAAACACTATTTGAAGAAATAATTTCTACTGGTGTGATTTACCAGTTGCCCCCAAAAAAACTGATTGAAGCAGGGATTTTATATACCAATAATATACGTTCTATATAGTGTATTTAGGTAGTGCAGCATTTGTCTGCGGTTTTGCTGCATTACCGCATCTACACAGAGTGAAAAACACTATTGGAATCAATCATTTCTACTGGTGTGATATACCAGTTGCCCCCCCAAAAAAACTGATTGAGGCAGGGGTGTGATATACCTTTTTCCACAAATACTGCTCTTCTATAGGGACTTTAGCCAGAAGAAGAAGCAGGCATTTCCGCAGGGGTGATAGGGGTTGGGCAGGTGCACCAGGCCGGAGCCTAAGTGGAAAGTTGCAGAAGATGCGTCAAAGGACGCACCAGACTTGGTTGAGTGGCTCACTCAGCATTCCGCTTCTGCACCCTCCTCATCCTCTCTATCTGCATCCTCTTCACTCTCTGTTGTGTCAACCCCCAATGACACCACCACCAGCACCATATCCCCTTCGCTTGAGTCAGAGGAATTATTTTCCCATACATTCCAAGACCTTACCGATGCGCAGCCATTCTTGGCATCGGATCAGGAAAAGGAGGTATCAATGGTGCCACCCAGCAGTCTGACAGTACACAGGTCAGCCCAAGGAGGGTGGTCCCTGCTGTTGCTGCCTACTCCGAGATCTCTAATGTCAGTGGTGGTGAAGGTGACGAATCCGATGATGATGTGTCGATGGACGTCACGTGGGTGCGCACAAGAGTGGAAGAGGAGTAGAGTTCAGAGGGAGAGACTGAGCAGCAGATAGGGAGGAGAAGCAGGCAGAACTTACAGTGCACAGGAGGCAAAGATAAGACTGCTAATGTATCTGGAATTAAACATCCACAATGCACGGTCACATCTGGCGCTCCCAGGACGCCATTACATGGCTCTGCAGTGTTTTTTTTTATTTATGTGTCCGCTGCTGACAATAGTGTTGCCATCTGCAACCTGTGCTGTCAACGCATAAGTCGCGGTAAGCCCAACACTCACCTAGGGACGACCGCCTTAAGAAGGCACCTGGCCTCCCATCACCGAACCCACTGGGAGCAACACCGGAAGAACCCACAAAGCCACACTCCCGGCGCTCACCATCCTGCCTCTTCTCCTTCTCCTCTCTTCTCCCAGTTATCCTCCACTCCACCTTTCACCGTGCCATTGTCGCGTTCATCTGGCAAAAGGCAGGCTTCCTTGCCCCAAATGTTCAAGCGAAAAAAGATGATGACGCCGGATAACCCTCTTGCCCAACGGCTGACCGCTGGCTTGTCAGATCTGCTAGTCCGCCAACTACTGCCATTTAAACTGGTGGACTCGGAGGCCATTAAAAAATTGTGGCCATTGGAACACTGCAATGGAAGGTCCCCGGAAGGAAATATTTCTCCCAGAAGGGCATCCCAGAGCTATATGGCCACGTTCAGCGGCAAGTATATGTATCTCTGGCACACAGTGTCGGTGCCAAGATACATCTGACCACAGACACGTGGTCTAGCAAACACGGGCAGGGAAGGTACATAACTTTTACTGCCCACTGGGTGAACCTTCAAGCATGCAACCCATGGCACCCGTGTAGATTTGGTGTTACCGCCACGGATTGCATGCAGGCCTGCCTCATATTCTCCTCCTCCTACTCCATTCTCCCTCTCTTCCTCGGCTGACTCCTCCTTTTCCGCTGCTAACGTCTCTTCCGCTGCGCCACCCAAGATCCGCAGAACCTATTCTACGTGCCAGGTGACACGTTGCCATGCTGTGCTGTGTCTTTTGTGCCTGGAAGCCAAGAGCCTCACCGATCCTGCACTCCTTTCAGCTTTGCGGTCACAGGCAGATCAGTGGCTAACCCTGCTCAATTTGACAGTTGGTAAAGTGGTGTGCGACAATGGCGTCAATCTGCTGAGCGCGCTGAAACAGGGCAAAATGACACACGTGCCGTGCATGGCACACGTCCTGAACTTAGTCGTGCAGCTATTCGTTGCCAAATGCCCCAGAGTCCAGGACGTCTTGCAGCAAGCCAGGAAAATCTCTGGCCATTTTAGAAGACCTTACATGGCCATGGCTCGCCTTGCTGACATTCAGTGGCGACACCACCTGCCCATCAGACGTCTGATTTGTGACAGCCCGACGCGATGGACTACCTGTACGAACTCTGCGGTAGGACAGATTTTCGGGAGCTTGTTTTTTTTTCACTGCGCCAGTGGCTGCTCATGCGCGACGCATGCAGACTTCTGAGGCCATTTGATGAGATCACCAAACTGGTCAATCGTAGTCAGGGCATCATCAGTGACATCGTACCTTATGCCTTCTTTCTGGAGCGTGCATTGCGTCATGTCATTGATCAAGCCGTCGAGGAGCAGGAGCAGGAAGATGAGAAAGTCGCAATGCTGGATGAATTCCCAGGGGGGCTACTCCATCTGAGACAAGTCAACAACAGGAGTCTGAAGAGGAGTCAGAGGAGGATGGTGTCGGGGAAGAGGAGGAGCAAGAAGAGCATGCTTTAAACGTTTCTGGGATCCCTGGTGTTGTCCGTGGATGGGGGGAGGAGAACGAGGACGACATTATTCTGGATGATGAGCAGGAGCCAGGCCACTCCACTGCTTATAGTTTAGTGCAAATGGGGGCCGTCATGCTCCAGTCTTTGAAGCGGGACCCATGTATAAAAAGCATAAAGTGCAAGGACCAGTACTGGATGGCAATGTACTTAGACCCCCGATACAAACACAAAATGGTGGAAATGTTACCACCATTACAGAGGGCTGTCAGAATAAAGCACTTTCAGGCCTTGCTTCGAGAAATGCTGCATTCTGCTTTTGTGGGCAATGGCAGAGGAATTTCCACTCACAGAGAAACGGTTGCGGGTACCAATCCAACAACACATGCAAGAAGAGGGCGGTTTGAAGATGTGTTGGTCACTTCGGATATGAGATCATTCTTGCAGTCAACCCATCGACAGCCCTCCTCCGGATACAGCCTCAGGGAATGCCTAGACCGACAGGTGTCCGACTACATCAGGTTAACGGCCGATGTGGGCGCTCTGAGAAGCGATGAACCCCTGGACTACTGGGTGTGCAGGCTTGACCTGTGGCCAGAGCTGGCACAATTTGCCATGGAACTGTTGGCTTGCCTCTTGTCTAGTGTCCTGCCCGAAAGGACGTTCAGCGCAGCAGGGGGGATCGTGACCGATAAGCTCACTCGCCTAGCTCACGACAGTGTGGACTACCTCACATTTCTAAAAATGAATGAGGGATGGATCTCGGTGGAATTCAACACATGTGACGAGTCGACCTTGTTTGATTGAAATTCCTCATGACAGCCCACAAATATCCGCCACCACCCAGAACAAATCATGGTCCCTGTCTTAGGTAAATACAGCGGCATAAAAGGCCTTTTATGTCGGTTGAATGCCTAATTTTCGGGGCCTGTACTGGCCGACAGTTACATATTTATCCTGTGACCGCCTAATGTACTCCAGCCACAGAATCCAAAGTTCTTTGCTGTCAGGTAATGCCTATTGGCTAATTTTTGGGGCCTGTACTGGTCGACAGTTGAATTTTTATCCTGTGAACACCTAATTTTCCTCTAGCCACAGAATCCTACAAAGTTGTGTGCTGTCAGGTGAATGCCTATTGGCTACTTTTTGGGGGCTGTACTGGAGTGGCAAGTTCTCACAACAATACTTAGTGCACCAATCACTAATATCTCATGAGACCTTGAAAATGTGAAGTTGTGTGTAACGTGAAAAAATAAATCACATCATTAGGGATTTTCGCAATGGCGCTTTTTTTAAAAACTCGATCTGCATATGCAGCGATTTTTAGAACATGCATGTGAATTGTAATCAAACTGACTGCTTTAATGTCAAAGTACGTACAGTGATCAGAAATTCTTCCTCAACGTCGCGAAAATTGTTGTCAACTATCTTTTCTGATCGCATCCAACTTCGGTCTGGTGGAAACCCAGTTGCTGTAGTAGGCCGCGCATATTTTGTGCATGCGCATAGGCGATAATTACATTGCCGATATTTTGCATTGAAAAATATTTGCAAATTCGAATAATACATCTGGTATGTCACTGTCCATGATGTCGGACTACTTGTGCACCTATAGTAAGTATTTGGTGGCTGCAAATATGACCTGAATATATTCCAGGTTCGCCTGCATATAAAGTGAATAGGGCCCGCTGTGAACTTGCGGTTCGCAAACAATAGATTGCGTTCGTGTGATCGCGTTCACGAACCGTCCTTACCGATGTTCGTCCATCACTAATTAAGGGGTTCTATATAACTGTTTCCACAAAATACTGATTGAGGGGTGCGATATATATGCTTCTACCAAATATTGATTGAGGTCTTCGAGACATTAGCTTCCACAAAATAATGATTGAGGGGTGCAATATACTTGCTTTTACCAAATAATGATTAAGGGATTCTATATACCTGCTTCCACAAAATAGTGATTAAGGGGTGCTATATACCTGCTTTCACAAAATACTGATTAAGGGGTTTGATATCCCTTCTTCCACAAAAAACTAATTGAGGAGTGCGATATACCTACTGCCACAAAATACTTATTATGGGGTTTGATATACCTGCTTCCACAAAATATAGATTGAGGGGTGCGATATACTTATTTTCACAAAATACTAATTAAGGGGTTTGATATGCCTGCTTCCAAAAAATACTGATTAAGGATTTCTATATTATACCTGCTTCCACAAAATATTGATTGAAAGGTGCGATATATATGCTTCTACCAAATATTGATTGAGGTCTTCGAGACATTAACTTTCACAAAATAATGATTAAGGAATGCGATATACCTGCTTCCAAAAAATATTGATTGAGGCCTACGATACAACGGCTTCCACCAAATACTGATTAAGGGGTGCAATATAACTGCTTCCACCAAATATTGATTCAAGTGTTCTATATACCTGTTTCCATAAAATACTGATTGAGGGGTGTGATATATCTGCTTCCACCAAATATTGATTCAGGGGTTTGATATACCTGCTTCCACAAAATATTGATTTAGGGCTGCGATATACCTGCTTCCACCAAATATTAATTGAGGCCTGAGATACACCAGCCTCCACAAAATGCTGATTAAGGGGTGCAATATTTCTGCTTCCACCAAATATTGATTCAGGGTTTCTATATCCCTGTTTCCACAAAATACTGATTGAGGGGTGTGATATACCTGCTTCTACAAAATACTGAATAAGGGGTTCTATATTCCTGTTTCAACAAAATACTGATTGAGGGGTGCAATATAACTGCTTCCACAAAATACTGATTAAGGGATTCTATATACCTGCTTCCACAAAATACTGATTAAGGGGTGCAATATACTTGCTTCCACCAAATATTCATTCAGGGGTTGTCACGACCGCTATCCCAGCAGCAGTCGTGTCGCACCAGACGGAGGGGAAGGGGGACCCTTATCTACGGATGGGAATAGTATGGCCACCCCTGACTAACCCTAAGCTGGCACCTGTCTGCCCTGATACCCTAGACGGGGTGTGAACCCGTGCGGCGAGCAGGATGCCTAAACCCTCAGTCACCCTAACAAGCCTAGAGTGGGGAAAGGCCGATGGGAGCACTAGTCACCATCACTCATGTATAGGAGAACAGCAGGGGAAGACAGCAACAAACAAACTATAGCAGAGATAGACTTATCCAGTCACGAGCAGAGAAGGCGATCCCAATCACGACAGTCCACGCCGGACAAGAGCTCCACAGCAACACCATCAAACGATCTCCTTCAAAGGTCAGAATAGAACTGGAAGTAAGGACTATATCTGGCAATGACTGCAAGTGAAACTGAAACTAATATAGTAGCTGGGAGTGGCAGACAGGACTCACCTGAGAAGGATGCCTACAAACTCCCAGTCAGGACAAAAAGGTTCACAAGGCAAAACCCGGATGACATACCCTGAACCATGGAGCAAACTCACAAGCTATCGCGAGTAGCAAGTCGCTGCGACCTTCTCCTCCCAGACCTGTCTGGATCAGTCACAGTCGTGACAGTACCCCCCTTTCTACGAGGGGCCCCCGGTCCCTCAAGACCAGGCCTCTCCGGATGGGAGCTATGAAAAGCCTGAATGAGTCTGTCCGCTTTTATCTCTGAAGCAGGAACCCACATTCTCTCTTCGGAACCATAACCTCTCCAGTGCACCAGGTACTGAAGAGAGCGGCGAACATATCGTGAGTCAACAATCTTTTCTACCTGAAACTCAAGACTGCCATCAACAACCACCGGTGGAGGCGGTAGTGGCAATGGTTCAGGAGGTTCTAC
Source organism: Bufo bufo (assembly GCF_905171765.1). Taxonomy (NCBI): domain Eukaryota; kingdom Metazoa; phylum Chordata; class Amphibia; order Anura; family Bufonidae; genus Bufo; species Bufo bufo. Next base: position 253,035,995 of record NC_053391.1, on the reverse strand, counting down.
ATATCTCTTAAGCAGAGATCTGTGGAAGACATTATGGATCCTTAGAGTCTGAGGTAGCTCCAGACGAAAAGCCACGGGTTAATGATCTTAATTACCCTATAAGGACCAATAAATCTCGGACCTAATTTCCACGAGGGAACCTTCAACTTGATATTTGTGGTAGACAACCACACCAAGTCATTCACCCCAAGGTCCGGACCTTCAGAGCGCCTCCTATCAGCCACACGTTTGTATCTACCACCCATTCTCTTCAAACTTTCTTGCACACTCTGCCACACTGAAGAAAGTGAAGACGCAAATCATTCCTCCTCGGGAATCCCAGACAGCCCCCCCTCACTAAACATACAAAACTGAGGATGGAAACCATACGCACCAAAAAATGGTGACTTATCGGTGGATTCTTGACGACGATTATTAATGGCAAACTCGGCTAACGGTAAATAAGATGACCATTCCTCCTGATTTTCGGAAACAAAGCATCTCAAATATGTCTCTAGGTTTTGATTGGTACGTTCAGTCTGACCATTGGACTGTGGATGGAAAGATGAAGAAAACGAAAGATGAACCCCTAAACGAGAACAAAAAGCTTTCCAAAATTTAGAAACGAATTGGGTACCACGATCCGAAACAATATCGGAAGGGACCCCGTGAAGCTTCACGATGTGGTCAATAAAAACATGAGCCAGTGTGTTAGCATTAGGCAATGCGGCAAGAGCAATAAAGTGCACCATTTTACTGAATCTGTCAACAACTACAAGAATAACAGTTTTCCCCGCTGATACTGGTAGATCCGTAATGAAATCCATTGATAGGTGCGTCCAAGGCCTGTTGGGGATAGCTAGAGGTAAAAGACGCCCTGCCGGACGAGTATGATCTACCTTAGAACGAGCACAGGTAGCACATGCAGACACAAAATTCAACACCTCCCACTTAGGCCACCAGAACCGACGAGACACTAATTCAGAGGTTGCCCTACTACCTGGGTGTCCTGCCAGTGTGGAGTTATGGTGTTCTTTTAGTATCTCTAGTCGTAAATTTTCTGGCACAAACAGTTTACCCGAGGGGCAGGAGGCCGGGGCGTCCCCCTGAGCTTCCAACACCCTCCCCTCTAAACCTGAGTGTAATGCAGAGACCACCACCCCCTTTTGCAAAATGGGCTCTGGTACCTCAACCTCACCCCCTCCAGGAAAACTTTGAGACAATGCATCCGCCTTAGTATTTTTTGCCCCCGGGAGATAGGTTATTACAAAATTAAACCTAGTAAAAAATAACGACCACCGAGCCTGTCTAGGGGTGAGACGTTTAGCAGACTCCAGATATAATACGTTTTTGTGATCAGTAATCACCGTGACGGGATGAACCGCCCCCTCCAAAAAATGACGCCACTCCTCAAAAGCCAACTTAATAGCCAAAAGTTCCCTGTTGCCAATATCATAGTTCCTTTCTGCAGTAGACAATTTCTTCGAAAAGAAAGCACACGGACGCCATTCACCAGGGGACGGGCCCTGAGATAGTACCGCTCCCACCCCCACCTCTGATGCGTCAACCTCTACAATAAAAGGAAGCGAGACATCTGGCTGTACGAGAATAGGGGCCGAGGTGAATCTCTCCTTCAGAGATGCAAAGGCAGTTTTGGCTGCATGTGACCATTTGGAAAAAAAATCGGATCCCTTTCGGGTCATGTCCGTCAGTGGTTTGACCACCAAGGAATAGTTCTTTATAAACTTTCTATAAAAATTGGCAAACCCCAGGAAGCGTTGCAATGCCTTCAGGTTCTCAGGCAGATCCCAGTCTATAATCGCCCGGACTTTCTCTGGATCCATGCGGAAACCTGAATCTGACAACACATACCCCAGAAATGGCAGTTCTTTTACGGCGAACACACATTTTTCTAACTTAGCAAACAATTTGTTGGCCCTTAATATCTGCAGCACTTGTCTCACATGGATCTTATGTGTATCCAGATCCGGGGAATAGACCAGGATGTCATCAAGATATATCACAACAAATCTCCCGATAAGGTGACTAAAAATATCGTTGACAAAATGTTGGAATACAGCAGGCGCATTAGTAAGACCAAATGGCATGACCAGATTTTCATAATGCCCTTCCGGAGTATTAAAAGCCGTCTTCCACTCATCCCCCTCTTTGATGCGAACCAGGTTATAGGCTCCTCTGAGATCCATTTTGGAGAACCATTTAGCACCAGCAACCTGATTAAAGAGGTCGGGAATGAGAGGAAGAGGATAGGGATCTCGGATAGTTATCCGGTTTAATTCCCGGAAATCCAGGCAAGGACGTAGGCCCCCATCTTTCTTTTTAACGAAAAAGAACCCTGCAGCCACAGGTGAAGAAGAGGGTCTGATGTGTCCCTTAGCCAAACTCTCCGAAATATAATCTTTCATAGCCTTCCTCTCCGGGCCGGAAAGATTGTATAACCGGGTTTTAGGTAGTTTTTAGATTAATTGGGCAATCATATGGACGATGAGGTGGTAACCCCTGACAACCCTTCTCAGAGAACACATCCATAAAATCTGACAGAAAGGCAGGTAAAGATGTTACAGAGAGTGTAGAGCACCTACTACTCAAGCAGTTGTCCTTACAATGTTCACTCCACTCCACAATCTCCCCGGCCTGCCAATCCACCACTGGATTGTGAGTCACCAGCCAGGGAAGCCCCAATACCATAGGAGCCGGAAGACCGTCCAGGACATAACAAGAGATATGCTCTTTATGGAGGTCCCCTACCTGCAGATGGATATTATGGATGATCTGAGTTAACTCTTTCTGAGTAAGAGGGGAGGAGTCGATGGCAAAAACAGGAATAGTTCTGCGTATCGGTTCCGGAGTAAAACCCAGAGCCTGAGCAAACCGTGAATCCACCAAGTTGACCCCCGCCCCACTGTCCAAAAAGACGGAACAGATCTCAGTCTTATTACCCGCCTCAACGGTAGCGGACAACAAAAACTGAGACATGCGTATGGAGGAAACGAATACGCCCAGACTGTTATCCTCCGCACAATCTGGGGACTCTAGTTTTCCGGCGGCTCCTTTGTTTGTGGTCTCTTGGGTTCTGAGGGACAAACCTTTACAAAATGACCCCTCCCCCCACAACGAAAACAAACCTCTGACCTACGGCGGAACTTAGGAGGATTCACCCGTCTAGTGGCGCCCCCTATTTGCATTGGTTCGACTGGATCATAACAAACCGATCCCTGCCCTATAGAGGCCTCCGTAAAATTTAATAGTCTCTCCCTGAGTCGTCTGTCGATTCTTATGGACAGAGACATAGCAGCCTCCAGTGACCCAGGGACCTCGTATACCGCCAGCGCGTCTTTTAATTTTTCAGACAACCCCTGGCAGAACTGACTCCTAAGGGCCGAGTCGTTCCATAACGTATCAGTAGCCCACCTACGGAATTCGGAACAATATAGTTCAGCAGACCGGTTCTCTTGCCGAAGTCTACGTAGCTTAGACTCAGCCAGTGAGACCCTGTCCGGGTCATCATATACGAGACCCAGGGCTTCAAAAAACTCCTCCACTGATCGTAAGGCCAGAGAGTCTGATGGTAGGGAGAAAGCCCAAGCCTGCGGATCTCCTTGCAGGAGAGAAATTACAATGCCCACCCGTTGTTCCTCACCGCTGGAGGATCTAGGGCGTAACCTGAAGAACAATTTGCAAGCTTCTCCGAAGGTTACAAATTGGTCTCTCCCTTCTGAGAACCTATCAGGTAAAGCCACTTTTGGCTCAGGAGTAACTTGGTTTCCCGTAGCAACGGTGGAACCCAAGGATGGCTGCTGCTGCTGCAGCACTGTTGCTTTTAATCCTGCCACTTCAAGGGATAATCCCTGTAATTGTTTCGCCAAAACCGTAACCGGATCCATAGTGGAACAGAAAAATACAAAGCAAAACAGCAAGCCAAAAAAAAATGTCACTTTTTTTTCTTTTTTTAAAAGGCCAGATATACTGTCACGACCGCTATCCCAGCAGCAGTCGTGTCGCACCAAACGGAGGGGAAGGGGGACCCTTATCTACGGATGGGAATAGTATGGCCACCCCTGACTAACCCTAAGCTGACACCTGTCTGCCCTGATACCCTAGACGGGGTGTGAACCCGTGCGGCGAGCAGGATGCCTAAACCCTCAGTCACCCTAACAAGCCTAGAGTGGGGAAAGGCCGATGGGAGCACTAGTCACCATCACTCATGTATAGGAGAACAGCAGGGGAAGACAGCAACAAACAAACTATAGCAGAGATAGACTTATCCAGTCACGAGCAGAGAAGGCGATCCCAATCACGACAGTCCACGCCGGACAAGAGCTCCACAGCAACACCATCAAACGATCTCCTTCAAAGGTCAGAATAGAACTGGAAGTAAGGACTATATCTGGCAATGACTGCAAGTTAAACTGAAACTAATATAGTAGCTGGGAGTGGCAGACAGGACTCACCTGAGAAGGATGCCTACAAACTCCCAGTCAGGACAAAAAGGTTCACAAGGCAAAACCCGGATGACATACCCTGAACCATGGAGCAAACTCACAAGCTATCGCGAGTAGCAAGTCGCTGCGACCTTCTTCTCCCAGACCTGTCTGGATCAGTCACAGTCGTGACAGGGGTTCAATATACCTGTTTCCACAAAATACTGATTGAGAGGTGTGATATATTTGCTTTTACAAAATAATGATTAAGGGGTTTGATACACCTGCTTCCACAAAATATAGAATGAGGGGGGTGATATACCTGCCTACACAAAATACTTATTGAGGGGTGCTATATACTCGCTTCCAAAAAAAGTATAGATTCAGTTGTTTTATATACCTTTTTACACAAAATGCTGATTGAGGGGTGGGATACACCTGCTTCTACAAATTACTAATTAACGGGTTCTATATACCTACTTCCACAAAATACTGATTGAGGGGTGCGATATTCCTGCTTCCACCAAATATTGATTGAGGCCTGCGATACCCCGGCTTCCACAAAATACTGATTGAGGATGCGATATACCGGCTTCCACCAAATATTGATTGAGGCCTACGATACACCGGCTTCCACAAAATTTTGATTAAGGGGTGTTATATATCTGCTTCTACCAAATATTGATTCTGGGGTTCTATATACCTGTTTTCACAAAATACTGATTGAAGGGTGTGATATACCTGCTTCTATAAAATACTGATTAAGGGGTTCTATATTCCTGCTTACACAAAATGCTGATTGAGGGGTGCAATATACCTGCTTCCACCAAATATTGATTAAGGCCTGTGATACACCTGCTTCCACAAAATACTGAATAAGGGTTACGATATATCTGCTTCCACCAAATATTGATTCAGGGGTTCTATATACCTGTTTCCACAGAATACTGATTGAGAGGTGTGATATACTTGCTTCTACAAAATAATGATTAAGGGATACTATATTCCTGCTTCCACAAAATACTGATTGAGAGTTGCAATATTTCTGCTTCAACAAAATACTGATTAAGGGGTTGGATATACCTGCTTAAACAAAATACTGATTGAGGGGTGCAATATACCTGCTTCCACCAAATATTGATTAAGGGGTTCTATATACCTGCTTCACAAAATACTGATTGAGGGATGCGATATACCTGCTTCCACAAAATATTAATTGAGGGGTGCGATATATATGCTTCTACCAAATATTGATTGAAAACTTCGATACACCAGCTTCCACAAAATACTGATTGAGGGGTGCAATATACTTTCTTCTTCCAAATTTGTAATAAAGGGTTCTATATACCTGCTTCCACAAATACTGATTAAGGGGAGCGATATACCTGCTTCTATAAAATACTGATTAAGGAGTGAGATATTCCTGCTTCCACAAAATGCTGATTGAGGGGTGCGATATACCTGCTTCCACAAAATAAGGGGTTTGATATATCTGCTTCCACAAAATACAGATTTAGGGGTGTGAGATACCTGCTGCCACAAAATACTGATTAAGGAGATTGATATACCTGCTTCCACAAAATACTGATTGAGTGGTGCTATATACCTGCTTCCAACAAATATTGATTCAGGTTTTTATATACCTTTTTACACAAAATACTGATTGAGGGGTGCAATATATCTGCTTCTACAAAATACTGATCAAGGGGTTCTATATACCTGCTTCCACAAAATACAGATTGAGGGGTGTGATACACCTGCTTCCACCAATTATTAATTGAGGCCTACGATAAACCCGGCTTCCACAAAATACTGATTGAGGGGTGCGAAATACCTGCTTCAACCAAATATTGATTCAGGTGTTCTATATACCATACGTCCACTTAAAACAGATTGAGGGGTGCGATATACCTGCTTCCACAAAATACTGATTAAGGGGTTTGATAGACCTGCTTCCACAAAATACTGATTCAGGTGTGCTATATACCTGCTTCCAACAAATATTGATTGAAGGGTGGGATACACCAGCTTCTATAAAATACTGATTAAGTGGTTCTATATACCTGCTTCTACAAAAAACTAATTGAGGAGTGCGATATACCTGCTTCCACAAAATACTTATTATGGGGTTTGATATACCTGCTTCCACAAAATATAGATTGAGGGGTGCGATATACTTATTTTCACAAAATACTAATTAAGGGGTTTGATATGCCTGCTTCCAAAAAAATACTGATTAAGGATTTCTATATTATACCTGCTTCCACAAAATATTGATTGAGGGGTGCGATATTGCTGCTTTCACCAAATATTGATTGAGGCCTAGCATACCTCGCCATCCATGAAATACTGATTGAGGGGTGTGATATACCTACTTCTAATAAATATTGATTAAAGCCTGAGATACACCGGCCTCCACAAAATACTGATTTAGGGGTGCGATATACTTGCTTCCACCAAATATTGATTCAGGTGTTCTATATACCTGTTTCCACAAAATACAGATTGAGAGGTGCAATATACTGATAAAGGGGTGCGATATAAATGCCTCCACAAAATACATATTGAGCAAAGTAATATACCTGCTTCCAGAAAATTCTGATTAAGGGGTTTGATATACCTGCTTCCACAAGATACATATTGAGGGTTGCGATATACCTGCTTCCACAAAATACTGATTAAGAAATTTTATATACCTGCTTCCACAAAATAATGATTGAGGGTTTCTATATTATACCTGCTTCCACAAAATATTGAGGGTTGCGATATACCTGCTTCCACCAAATACTGATTGAGAGGTGCGATATACCTGCTTCCACAAGATATTGATTCAGGAGTTCTATATACCTGTTTCCAAAAAATATTGATTGAGGCCTTCGATACACAGGCTTTGGCAAAATAATGATTGAGGAGTGCAAAATACCTGTTTCCACCAAATATTTATTCAGGTGTTCTATATACCTGTTTCCACAAAATATAGATTGAGGGGTGCTATATACCTGCTTCTACAAAATACTGATTAAGGGGTTCTATATGCCTACATCCACAAAATACTGATTGAGGGGTGCAATATACCTGCTTTCACCAATATTGATTGAGGCCTGCGATACACTGGCTTCCACAAAATACTGATTGAGGGGTGTGATATACCTGCTTCCACCAAATATTGATTCAGGGGTTCTTTATACCTGTATCCAGAAAATACTGATTGAGGGGTGTGATATACCTGCTTCTTCAAAATACTGATTAATGGGTTTGATATACCTTCTTCCACAAAATACTGATTGAGGGGTGCTATATACCTGCTTCAAACAAATATTGATTTAGGTGATCTATATACCTGCTTCCACAAAATACTGATTGAGGAGCGGGATACACCTGCTTAAAGGGTGCAATATACCTGCTTCCACAAAATACTGATGAAGGGTTTCTATATAAATGCTTCCACTAAAAACTGATTGAGGGGTATGATATACCTGCTTCACAAAATACTGATTAAGGGGTTTGATATACCTGCTTCCACCAATTATTGAATCAGGTGTTCTTTATACCTGTTTCCACAAATTATTGATTAGGGATAGCGATACACCTGCTTCTACAAAGTATTGATTAAGCAGTTCTATATACCTTCTTTTACAAAATATTGATTGAGGGGTGTGATATACCTGCTTCACAAAATACTCATTAAGGGGTTTGATATACATGCTTTCACAAAATATAGATTGAGGGGTGCTATATACCTGCTTCCACAAAATACTGATTAAAGGGTTTGATATACCTGCTTCCACAAAATATGGATTGAAGGGTGCTATATACCTGTTTCCACCAATTATTGATTCAGATGTTCTATATACCTGTTTCCACAAAATATTGATTGAGGGGTTTGATATACCTGCTAAAACAAAATACAGATTGAGGGGTGCAATATACCTGCTTCTACAAAATACTGATTAAGGATTTCTATATACCTGCTTCCACAAAATACTGATTGAGGCGTGTGATATACCTGCTTCCAAAAAATTCTGATTGAGTGTGATATACCTGCTTCCACAAAATACTGATTAAGGGGTTTGATATACCTTCTTCGACAAAATATTGCTTAAGGGGATTGATATACCTGCTTCCACAAAATACTGATTGAGGGGTACTATATACCTGCTTCTACCAATTATTGAATCAGGTGTTCTATATACCTGTTTCCACAAATTATTGATTGAGGGGAGGGATACACCTGCTTCTACAAAGTACTGATTAAGTGGTTCTATATAACTTCCTCCACAAAATACTGATTGAGGGGTTTGATATACCTGCTTCTACAAAATATAGATTGAGGGGTGTTATATACCTGCTTCACAAAATACTGATTAAGGAGTTTGATATACCTGCTTCCACAAAATATAGATTGAGGGGTGCTATATACCTGCTTCCACAAAATACTGATTAAGGGGTTTGATATCCCTTCTTCCACAAAAAAAAACTAATTGAGTAGTGCGATATACCTGCTTCAACAAAATATAGATCGAGGGGTGCAATATACTTACTTTCAAAATATACTAATTAAGGGGTTTGATATGCCTGCTTCCACAAAATACTGATTGAGGGGTGCTATATACCCACTTCCAACAAATATTGATTCGGGTGTTTTATATACCTGTTTCCACAAAATTCTGATTGAGGGGTGGGATACACATGCTTCTACAAAATACTGATTAAGGGGTTCTATATACCTACTTCCACAAAATACTGATTGAGGGGTGTGATATACCTGCTTCACAAAATACTGATTAAGGGGTTTGATATACAGTACAGACCAAAAGTTTGGACACACCTTCTCATTCAAAGAGTTTTCTTTATTTTCAAGACTATGAAGGCATCAAAACTATGAATTAACACATGTGGAATTATATACATAACAAACAAGTGTGAAACAACTGAAAATATGTCATATTCTAGGTTCTTCAAAGTAGCCACCTTTTGCTTTGATTACTGCTTTGCACACTCTTGGCATTCTCTTGATGAGCTTCAAGAGGTAGTCCCCTGAAATGGTCTTCCAACAGTCTTGAAGGAGTTCCCAGAGATGCTTAGCACTTGTTGGCCCTTTTGCCTTCACTCTGCGGTCCAGCTCACCCCAAACCATCTCGATTGGGTTCAGGTCCGGTGACTGTGGAGGCCAGGTCATCTGACGCAGCACCCCATCCCTCTCCTTCATGGTCAAATAGCCCTTACTTTGAAAGTTTTCCAATTTTTCAGCTGACTGACTGACCTTCATTTCTTAAAGTAATGATGGCCACTCGTTTTTCTTTACTTAGCTGCTTTTTTCTTGCCATAATACAAATTCTAACAGTCTATTCAGTAGGACTATCAGCTGTGTATCCACCTGACTTCTCCTCAACGCAACTGATGGTCCCAACCCGATTTATAAGGCAAGAAATCCCACTTATTAAACCTGACAGGGCACACCTGTGAAGTGAAAACCATTTCAGGGGACTACCTCTTGAAGCTCATCAAGAGAATGCCAAGAGTGTGCAAAGCAGTAATCAAAGCAAAAGGTGGCTACTTTGAAGAACCTAGAATATGACATATTTTCAGTTGTTTCACACTTGTTTGTTATGTATATAATTCCACATGTGTTAATTCATAGTTTTGATGCCTTCATAGTGATGAAAATAAAGAAAACTCTTTGAATGAGAAGATGTGTCCAAACTTTTGGTCTGTACTGTACCTCGACCGGTACCAACCGGGAAATATAGGTATTGCATCTCATACAATTAATAACACAACTATAACAACAATAGTTAGACATGGAAAAATAGTGGTAAGTTCTATCAAATAATATATTACATAAAATATAACCTAATTCTTGTGGTGCAGGCAAGGCTAAGTGGTTAAGATAGGAAGGTCATTAGAAGTCCCTATAGCTTCTCCAAGGAGACCATATTTGGAGGAAAGTGGATCTCGATCTTAGTTCCCAGTGGGAAATTTCTTCAAATCTATAGATCTGGTCAACTTTGTTGATCCAATGCTCCACTATTGGGATTTCAGAGGAGAGCCAGTGAGAAGGCAGGAGAAGTCTGGCCGCAGCTAATAATAAGGAGAAGAGGGAGGCTTTACCCTCTAACCCCAAAGTGAGCAAGGCTAATTCCGGGGCGCAAGGGAAGGAAGTCTTGCATATCTGGTTGCTAATTTTAATTATCTCCGACCACCAGGCCTTGATTGGGTCACAAGACCACCAGATGTGAAAGTAAGTTCCTCTTTCTTTCTGACATCTCCAACAAGTATCTGGGGATCCAGGTTTGTAGAGGCTAGTTTTGTCTGGGGTCCTATACCAACGTAATAATATTTTATAACTATTTTCCTGAATGCAAATACATCTGGAAATTTTATGTGGGGTGATCAAAATCTTTGCAGCTTCAGAGGTCGACAGGCAACGCTTCAAGTCTCTCTCCCAAAGGCCTATCGCAGCAGGTTTAGTAGTAGAGAGGGAGGTCTTAAGAGACTTATAAATTGTAGATATTACTTTGGGAGGAGGAAGCAAATTGGCTATCAGTCTCTCAAACCAGTCAGTCTCTTTCGGGGGGGGGGGGGGGGGGGTTTTGGGGAGGAGGAGTGTTTCTGCACTGTGAAGAGAAACATTGTTGCAAGTAAGTAACACAAATTGTGCATATGAACATATCCTAATAGCAACATTCATTAATTGCTATATATTGCAACAGTGTGCAACCAACAGAGAGAGAGAGGCAAAAAAGAGGACTAAGCGGTCTTATAAAAGATCTTATAAGAAGCTGTTAATTGCATAGTCCCCGGTTTAACCTTTAGGAGCCAGTGTCTGTAGCCGATGGATCCAAAAAGCCTCGCGTCTGAGTAAACATTTCTATACGGTTCCCACCCCCGTCTAGGTAAAGTGACTTCTTCAATGATCTGAAACCGGAGTTGTGAGGCATTGTGTCGCTGCTGGTGAAAGTGTTGAGGAATGGGGAGTAGTAAATTCTCATTGCGTATGGTAGATTTGTGTTTACCAAAGCGTTCCTTCATGCGCATGCTGGTCTCACCCACATAACACAGACCGCAGGGGCACTTCAGCAGATAGACAACAAAGGAGCTGTCACATGTGAAGTGTCCCCTCACTGGGATCTGCTCACCTGTATGGGGATGTGAGATACATGCCCCTTTAATGACACTTGAGCAGTGGACGCAATTGAGACAAGGGAAGGTGCCCTTTCTGACAGTGGCAAGTGTCCTTTGTCTAATGTTTAGTTTATTGCTGCCTATGTCGGCCCTAATCACCATGTCCCTGATGTTTCTTGCCCTTTTGTAGCAGATCATGGGAGGGTTCTGGAGTTCTGCAACAGTGGGGTAAGAGGATTTAACTATATTCCAATGTTTATACATGACAGATCTGATGCGATTAATCCACGGATGATATTTGACCACAAATGGAATTCTTTTGGGGTTGGATTTTTTTGGTGTTGCATCAGTACTGTTGATTTTGGCCCTTTGTTGTAATAAAACAGAACTGGGATATCCTCTTTGTCAGTATATGCCACCTAAAACTGCACAAAACTGCAAAAAGTCAGTATATGCCACCTAAAACTGCACACCCTATAGAAACGTACATTGAGCTAGTCCAGAAAGGTATTAGTACCTTGCTTACACAGTTTAAGGGAGGACAATACTATTTAGATCAAAATCTTACAGCATTAGAGAGACAGACTATCAATCACCTACTTGATGACAGATCACTCATTTTCAAACCCGCGGACAAAGGGGGGCGCTCTTGTAGTACTAGACAAGGAGTATTACACACATGAAATTTTGCAACAATTGTCGGACACTAAAACATACGCAATCTTACCACGCGATCCAGTATATGACATCAAAAGAGAACTGCAAATTCTGATACAGAACAGTTTAGAACAAAAAATTATAGACCAGAAAATGGCAGAATTTCTAATAAAACAGCATCCCATTACACCGGTGTTTTATACCTTGCCTAAAGTGCACAAATCGATGGAACGTCCCCCAGGTAGACCTATAGTGGCAGCATCAGATTCCATACTCTCTCCCCCAGCCATGTTACTAGACAAGGTATTGACCCCTCTTACACAAAGAACCCCCTCGTACCTTAAGGACACACAGCATTTCCTAGAAGAGCTTAGCCAGGTACATGTAGGTGAAGAATGCCTACTGGTCACATATGATGTATCCAGTTTATACACATCTATAACCCATGCAAAGGGGATAGCGGCAGTTAAATCACTACTAGACAACAGTCATTATAATACCGACCAGAAAAATTTCTTCACCTCATTGCTTACCATTGTACTAGAAAAAAACTACTTCTTATTTCAGGACACATACTACCAACAATGCTGCGGGACCGCGATGGGATCTAACGCCGCACCGCCGTATGCAAATACGTATATGTCACAGTTGGAGAATGATTATATATATCCAAATCCCATTTTTCATCAAAATTGCAAATTTTGGAAAAGATTTATAGATGACATATTTTGCATATGGCGGGGCGGCGTAGAAACCTTACAGCAATTCACTGACTACATCAATAATATTTGGCCTGAACTAAAATTCACACTCCACTGGGATCCTCACAGAATATCCTTCTTGGACACTTGGGTTATAAAGGGGACTGACGGCAAGTGTATAACAGACCTCTACACCAAAGAGACTGACCGTAATAGTTTACTCAATTATGATAGTAACCATCCCCCTGCAGTAAAAAAATCTTTACCCTACTCCCAGTACAAAAGAGTCCACAGAATTGTCAGTGATCCCACAACTCGTGACACACGATTGAGTGAGATGACTGACAAATTCAAACAAAGAGGATATCCCAGTTCTGTTTTATTACAACAAAGGGCCAAAATCAACAGTACTGATGCAACACCAAAAAAATCCAACCCCAAAAGAATTCCATTTGTGGTCAAATATCATCCGTGGATTAATCGCATCAGATCTGTCATGTATAAACATTGGAATATAGTTAAATCCTCTTACCCCACTGTTGCAGAACTCCAGAACCCTCCCATGATCTGCTACAAAAGGGCAAGAAACATCAGGGACATGGTGATTAGGGCCGACATAGGCAGCAATAAACTAAACATTAGACAAAGGACACTTGCCACTGTCAGAAAGGGCACCTTCCCTTGTCTCAATTGCGTCCACTGCTCAAGTGTCATTAAAGGGGCATGTATCTCACATCCCCATACAGGTGAGCAGATCCCAGTGAGGGGACACTTCACATGTGACAGCTCCTTTGTTGTCTATCTGCTGAAGTGCCCCTGCGGTCTGTGTTATGTGGGTGAGACCAGCATGCGCATGAAGGAACGCTTTGGTAAACACAAATCTACCATACGCAATGAGAATTTACTACTCCCCATTCCTCAACACTTTCACCAGCAGCGACACAATGCCTCACAACTCCGGTTTCAGATCATTGAAGAAGTCACTTTACCTAGACGGGGTGGGAACCGTATAGAAATGTTACTCAGACGCGAGGCTTTTTGGATCCATCGGCTACAGACACTGGCTCCTAAAGGGTTAAACCGGGACTATGCAATTAACAGCTTCTTATAAGATCTTTTATAAGACCGCTTAGTCCTCTTTTTTGCCTCTCTCTCTCTGTTGGTTGCACACTGTTGCAATATATAGCAATTAATGAATGTTGCTATTAGGATATGTTCATATGCACAATTTGTGTTACTTACTTGCAACAATGTTTCTCTTCACAGTGCAACTGAAATTTACTTTCCAGGGTGTGACCTCTGTGAAGACTCAACAGGAGGCGTTCACTCACATTGTTGTTTATGTGTCTCCCCGGCAACGTGATGTCATCATCACATGACCAGGGGAGGGTTATTTAAACCTGTTTTGTTTGCATGTTCTTCCACTCATACTGCTGCTCACTTCTTGTTTGAAAAAGGCACCTGTGAGTGCCGAAACGCTGCGCGTCATATGAGTGACCAATAAATCTATCACCAGCAAAGATTTTTGGGAGTGCCGGTTTTCTTTCATTCTTTTAATAAAATGCAAGAGCATGTAGTTTTGAGCTGGTAGACCCAATTTTTTGAGGAGTTCAGAATCAGGAGGTATACATCCGTCATGATCCATAATATCAGAGATGGGGAGCCTAGAAGATCTTAAGGAGATGGGGCAGCTATCTCTAAGCTCTTTAGGGGCTAGGGCTAAGATGTATTTTAGAAGTAAGAGGGGAGATAGCAGCGACAGAGCCCCACCACCGGCCAAGAACCACCTCCAAACTTTTATTGTGCTACGGATCATGGGGTTGGGGATAGAACCGAGTGTCAGAGGTGGTCTGTTGGCCAGTAGGAGGGCCCGAGCCGAGATGGGTAGGAAAGCGTTCTCCAGGGAAATCAAAGCTTTATGAGTAGGGCTCCTTATCCAATCCACTGCTCTAGAAAGCTGGATGGCCTTCATATATATTTCAGGGTCAGGTAGTCCAATGCCACCCTGGGCTCTAGATTTAGTGAGCATGTTGAAGGAGATACGTGGACTCTTCCCCTGCCATATGAATCTGCAGATCAGTTTATTTAGGGAAATAAAGTACGATTTGGGTATCTCAATAGGAAGTACTTGCATCAAATAAGTTAATCTTGGGATTACTAATGACATAAGAATGTTCTTTCTCCCAAACCAGGACAGGCATGGAAGGTCCAATGAGTCCAGCTGGGTGGTTATTGAGAGTTATAGTGGTTTATAGTTTAGTTTGAATAACTCTGGTAGGTATGGGGTGAGTTTTACTCCGAGGTAAGTCAGTTGCTGGGTGTGCCAGTTGAAAGGGGATTCCCTCTGGAGAGAGGAAAGAGCTAAGGGAGAGAGGCCAATATGAAGCACTTGAGACTTGGAAGGGTTAACTTTAAAGTTTGACAGGGAGCCAAAGTGACTAAGTATCGAGAGAATGATACTCATGGATTTACAGGGATTAGTCGTAAGGATTAGTAAATCGTCTGGAAAAGCAGCAAGTTTGAATTCAGAGCCCTCCACAAAAAGGCCTCTGATGCCCCTCTCCCCTCTGAGAGCTTGTAATAAAGTTTCCATGACTAGAACAAAGAGGAGGGGGGAGCCCTGTCTCGTACCGTTCCTAATTGGAAAGGGGGAGGATAGGATTCCATTGACTGACACGGATGCCGAAGAGCAGGAGTACATAGTTAATACCGCATTAATATAGGGTTCGGGAATCCCAAACCTAGACATAGTCAATCTAATATAAGTCCAATCTACTCTGTCAAAGGCTTTTTCGGCATCCGTGCCAATCAGTACTAAGGGAATGGATTTATGTGAAGCATAGAATAAGGCATTCAAAACCTTTGTAGTATTATCCTTACCCTCCCGTCCCTTGACAAATCCTACCTGATCAGGATTGACTATACTAGGTAGAAAGTCCTGTAGTCTAGTGGCTAGCATTTTGGCTATTAATTTGAGATCAACATTAAGTAAAGAGATCGGGTGGTAGCTGGAGCATGACGAAGGATCTTTACCTTCTTTCGGGATTACAGCTGAAATGGGATGATTGTGCAATGATAGATTGCATATGGGGAGTAGGAAGGGGAGAAGGGAGTTTCGAAAAGTTGAGTAGTAAGATATGGGAAGGCCATCTGGACCTGGGCATTTACCTTTAGGGGTGGAGTTAACTGCCCACGTCAACTCTAAAATAGTGAAAGGCTTTATCAGGGAGTTACGTTGGGTTGTGGTCAAGTTCAGAAGGTGGAGAGAGTCAAGGAATGAGTTGATATTGGCCTTTCTCCCCAGTGAAGGGTCTGGGAGGTTAGAGGCAGGCAGATTGTACAACGCTTCATAGAAGAGCTTGAATTGCTCGGCAATCTCTTCTGCTTTGAATACTAAATCTCCCCTCGGGGATTTAATGCTCTGGACATGTCGGGAGTCTCTTCTTTGTTTAATTCTCTGCATCATAAATTTAGATGCCTTGTTGCCATGTGCGAAGAACTTCTGTTGAGCAGATAAAAAATATTTGGCTGAGCGCTCATTCAGAAGGTTCTTTAGTTCAGTTCTGAGTGAAGAGAGTTCCACCAGTTGTTGAGCAAGTAAGGACTGCTTATGAGCTTTTTCGAGTATGTGTATCCTTGTTAATAAGGACATGTATTTTTTCTCCGATTCCTTTTTTAGGTAGGAGCAGAGTCCAATCAGCCTGCCCCTAATATATGCCTTATGGGCATCCCACAGGACCTGAGGGGGATATGTCTGGGGTATTGTTAATCGAAAATCGAAAGGATGGACATCACAAAAGACTGGGGAGTGATCCGAGAGTGTCATATCCCCAATCTTGGCTAAAGCACAAAGCTGAAGATGTTCTCTCGAGATGAAGATATAGTCTAGTCTACTATATGAATTGTTTGCTGAGGAATAAAAGGAGTAGTCAAGTGAGTTGGGATTAATACAACGTCAAGTTTCTAATACCCCTATATTGAAAAGTTTAGTTTGAAGCAATTTAAGGGCCTTAGAGGTATCTATGAGCGGGTTAAGGGCCAGATTAAAGTCACCTGCTAATATTAAAATCCCTTCTCTGTGTGTTTCAACTAACAGAAGAAGGGAAGAAAGCCAGGAGATTTGATTTGTATTTGGAGCGTATATGTTCACAAATGTAAAAAGAGTCTGTCCCACCAGTCCCTTAAGGATAAGGTATCTGCCTTCTGGATCTTGAGTATGGGACTTGTACTGGAAGGCCAGACCCCTGTGAAAACCAATGCTAACTCCCCTCGAGGCGGCACCCCCAGCTCCACAGTGATACCAGTTAGGAAATTTGGAAAAAGTAAGGTTTGGAAAATTGCCCTGTTTGAAGTGAGTTTCCTGTAGGAAGACTATAGAACATTTTTCCCTATTCAGATGGGAAAGAATTTGGCATCTTTTGGAAGGAGATCTCATTCCTTTACCATTATAAGATACTATTCTGAGGCCATTCATGGTGGGTTGTGTAAGCAGGAAGAGGGGGGAACAAAAGGTGTTCTAACCTTGTAGATATATTCAACAAGCATCAGGGGAGGGGGAGCGTCGCCTTGAGAGAGAGAAGTACCTAGCAATTCTCCTGGAGAATGGTATAGTTGCCTGTTACCGGAGAAAGTGGCCATATAGCTCAGGGATGACCTTCTGGGAGAAATATTTACTTCCTAGGACCTTCCATTGCAGTGTTCCAATGGTGACAAATTTTCTAAAGGCCTCCAAGTCCACCAGTTTATATGGCTGTAGTTGGCAGGCTAGCATTTCCGACAAGCCAGTGGTCAGCCGTTGGGCATGAGGGTTATCCGGCATCATCAACTTATAACGCTCGAACATTTGGGCCATGGAAGCCTGCCTTGTGCCAGATGAACGCAACAATGGCGCCGTGGAAGGTGGAGTGGAGGACAAATGGAAGGAGAGAGGAGAAGGAGAAGAAGCAGGACTTGGAGCTCCGGGAGTGTGGTTTTGTGGGTTCTGACGGCGTGGCTCCCACTGGGCTCGGTGATGGGAGGCCAGGTGAATACTTAAGGCGGTCATCCCTAGGTGAGTGTTGGGCTTACCGCAACTTTTGCGTTGACAGTACAGGCTGCAGATGGCAACACTATTAAAAAATCCCACTCTGCGAAGCCATGTGCCAAAGTCCCTAGAGAAGAGCATTATTTGTGGAAGCAGGTATAATCGCACTCCTCAATCAGAATTTTGTGGAAGCAGGTATATCACACCCCTCAATCAGTATTTTGTGGAAGCAGGTATATAGAAACCCTTAATCAGTATTTTGTAGAAGCAGGTGTACCCCACTCCTCAATCAGTATTTTGTGGAAGCAGGTATATAAAAACCCTTAATCAGTATTTTGTAGAAGCAGGTGTATCCCACTCCTCAATCAGTATTTTGTGAAAGCAGGTATATAGAAACCCTTAATCAGTATTTTGTAGAAGCAGGTGTATCCCACTACTCAATCAGTATTTTGTGGAAACAGGTACAGTACAGACCAAAAGTTTGGACACACCTTCTCATTCAAAGATTTTTCTTTATTTTCATGACTATGAAAATTGTAGATTCACACTGAAGGCATCAAAACTATTAATTAACACATGTGGAATTATATACATAACAAACAAGTGTGAAACAACTGAAATATGTCATATTCTAGGTAATTCAAAGTAGCCACCTTTTGCTTTGATTACTGCTTTGCACACTCTTGGCATTCTCTTGATGAGCTTCAAGAGGTAGTCCCCTGAAATGGTTTTCACTTCACAGGTGTGCCCTGTCAGGTTTAATAAGTGGGATTTCTTGCCTTATAAATGGGGTTGGGACCATCAGTTGCGTTGAGGCTAAGTCAAGTGGATATCCAGCTGATAGTCCTACTGAATAGACTGTTAGAATTTGTATTATGGCAAGAAAAAAGCAGCTAAGTAAAGAAAAACGAGTGGCCATCATTACTTTAAGAAATGAAGGTCAGTCAGTCAGCTGAAAAATTGGGAAAACTTTGAAAGTAAGGGCTATTTTACCATGAAGGAGAGTGATGGGGTGCTGCGCCAGATGACCTGGCCTCCACAGTCACCGGACCTGAACCCAATCGAGATGGTTTGGAGTGAGCTGGACTGCAGAGTGAAGGCAAAAGGGCCAACAAGTGCTAAGCATCTCTAGGAACTCCTTCAAGACTGTTGGAAGACCATTTCAGGGGACTACCTCTTGAAGCTCATCAAGAGAATGCCAAGAGTGTGCAAAGCAGTAATCAAAGCAAAAGGTGGCTACTTTGAAGAACCTAGAATATGACATATTTTCAGTTGTTTCACACTTGTTTGTTATGTATATAATTCCACATGTGTTAATTCATAGTTTTGATGCATTCATAGTCATGAAAATAAAGAAAACTTTTTGAATGAGAAGGTGTGTCCAAACTTTTGGTCTGTACTGTATATAGATCACCTAAATCAATATTTGTTTGAAGCAGGTATATAGCACCTCTCAATCAGTATTTTGTGGAAGCAGGTATATCAAACCCATTAATCAGTATTTTGTGGAAACAGGTATATAGCACCCCTTAATCAGTATTTTGTGAAAGCAGATATATCAAACATATTAATCAGTATTTTGAAGAAGCAGGTATATCACACCCCTCAATCAGTATTTTCTGGATACAGGTATATTTGGTGGAAGCAGGTATATAGCACCCCTCAATCTATATTTTGTGGAGGGGGCAGAGCTAGCGCCTGAACTGACCGGTCGCATGCAGCAGTAGCTCCGCTGATTACATCGCCTATACAGCTTTATTTTCCAGCCTGTTAGATCCAAGATGGTAAAGATAGGAGGCTCTAAAGCGGGCGATTCCTCCAACCATCACAGACCATCGACCAACAAAGGGGAGATGGATACATTTATTAAAAAAACAGCCTCTACATATGCTGCAAGGGAATCCAAGATGGCGCTGACCTCGCCGCACTCCGCTGTACACAAGCAGACAGAGGCTCCTGGTGCATCTCATGGAGGTGAGGACGATGCTGACTCCCTACCCATCTCCCGCACATACCTTAAAGAAGCCCTCACTTCTTCTCTGGCAGCGGCGCTGGAACCTCTGAGCTCTGACCTCCTGGCCATAAAGCAAGACGTCCGGCACATAGGCCGCAGAGTAGAATCACTGGAGGAGTCACAAGCAGCTGTGATCCAGCACCAAAATGCTGTACAGCACAACCTCCACACCATCCAAGATAACATTAAATCACTATATGAGGCCATAGAGGATCAGGAGAACCGTGGGAGGCGCAACAACCTGCGGTTCAGGGGTATACCAGAAACGGTCGCCCCTGGGGACATTTCCGATACTATTGTCCAAATATGCCTCTCTCTCCTGGGCCCTGATTCAGCGCACAAAGTGCTCCTGGAAAGAGCCCAAAGGGCCCTGAAGCCTAAACCAGCACCCACAGCCCCTCTCAGAGACATAATCTGCAAGTTCCTACACTTCCAAGTAAAAGAGGCTGTCATCACTAAGGCCAGGGAAGCAAGAACAGTCAAATGGGATGACCAGGACATTCTCATATTTCAAGACCTAGCTCAATCAACCCTGAAGAAAAGACGGACCCTAAAGCCCTTAACAGAATGGCTCAGATCAAGAAATATCCCATATAGGTGGTCCTTCCCCTTTGGTATCTCTTTTACATATGAAGGACGCAGGATTACCATCTCCTCATACCAAGACCTGAACCAAGTCTATGATCACTTGGGAATTAAGCCTCTGGACATACAGAATTGGGACCCTGTTCAGAGCTTAACAGACTTGCCAACCCTCCCACCTCTTGAACTCTGGGAGAAGCAGCAAACCCCTAAACCACAAAGGGGCAGAAGAGGAAACTCCAAGTCAACACCCAGAAGACTAGCTTTGGGAGAATGAGATGAACTTATCCAGATGGATATATAAGGTCCCATCCCTATGGGCCACATCACCACTACCCTCATTGCTGTCCCCTAACACCTCTTCTCCTGTCAAGCTTCCTCCCTTCACTTTCTTCGGATTCCTCTTATCCGATCCTACATTGGATTCCAATCTCAATTAAGGGTGATACAACATGTTACTAAGTAACCCCCCCTTCCTATCTTCCTCTCCTCTTCTTACTTTCTGGCTTCTCAGAAATGTATTGTATACCTCCTACCCTTTCAAACAAACTCCCCAAGGAGTTATGCTATCTATCACTTTTTTACCTGCACAGGTTAACACTCTTGTTGTTTTGTTGTAATGTTCCTATTAACTTTGTTCTCGTTTTTAGAAATGTAATGTTCGAGCGTTATAAGTTGATGATGCCGGATAACCCTCATGCCCAACGGCTGACCACTGGCTTGTCGGAAATGCTAGCCTGCCAACTACAGCCATATAAACTGGTGGACTTGGAGGCCTTTAGAAAATTTGTCACCATTGGAACACTGCAATGGAAGGTCCTAGGAAGTAAATATTTCTCCCAGAAGGTCATCCCTGAGCTATATGGCCACTTTCAACGGCAATTGAATATATCTCTGGCACACAGTGTCTGTGCCAAGATACATCTGACCACAGACACGTGGTCTAGCAAACATGGGCAGGGAAGGTACATAACTTTTACTGCCCACTGGGTGAACCTTCTGACGGCCGTCAAGCATGTAACCCGTGGCACCCGTGTGGATTTGGTGCTACCGCCACTGATTGCATGCAGGCCTGCCTCTTCTTATCCTCCTCCTACTCCATCCTCCATCTCCTCCTTGGCTGACACTTCCTTTTCTATTGCTACCGCTTCTTTCGCTGCACCCCCCCAAGCTCCCCAGAACCTATTCGACGTGCCAGGTGAGACATTGCCATGCTGTGCTGTGGCTGTTGTGCCTGGAAGCCAAGAACCACACCGTTCCTGCACTGCTTTCAGCTCTGCGGTCACAGGCCGATCAGTGGCTAACCCCGCTTAATTTGACAGTTGGTAAATAGGGATGAGCGAACCTGAACTGTATAGTTCGGGTTCGTACCGAATTTTGGGGTGTCCGTGACACAGACCCGAACCCGAACATTTTCGTAAAAGTCCGGGTTCGGTGTTCGGCGCTTTCTTGGCGCTTTTTGAAAGGCTGCAAAGCAGCCAATCAACAAGCATCATACTACTTGCCCCAAGAGGCCATCACAGCCATGCCTACTATTGGCATGGCTGTGATTGGCCAGTGCAGCATGTGACCCAGCCTCTATATAAGCTTGGGTCACGTAGCGCTGCACGTCACTCTGCTGATACAAGTGTAGGGAGAAGTTGCAGCTGCGACGTTAGGGCGAGATTAGGCAGTGATTAACTCCTCCAAAAGACTTCATTCAGTGATCGATCTACAGCTGTGGATCATTGAACTGCTGCTATTCAATTGCTCACTGTTTTTAGGCTGCCCAGAGCGTTTTTCAGTCACTTTTTTCTGGGGTGATCGGCGGCCATTTTGTGGTTTGTGGTGCGCCAGCACAAGCTGCCACCAAGTACATTTAACCATTAATAGTGTGGTTATTTTTTGCTATATCCTACATCAGGGTCAAGCTGTCATCAAGTGCATTTACCCATCAATAATGTGGTTATTTTTTGGTCATATACTACATCAGGGGCAAGCTGAGCCTGTCACAAGTGCATTTAACCATCAATAGTGTGGTTATTTTTTGGCTATATCCTACATCAGGGTCAAGCTGTCATCAAGTGCATTTAACCATCAATAGTGTGGTTATTTTTTGGCCATATACTACATCAGGGGCAAGCTGAGCCTGTCACGAAGTGCATTTAACCATCAATAGTGTGGTTATTTTTTGGCTATATCCTACATCAGGGTCAAGCTGTCATCAAGTGCATTTAACCATCAATAGTGTGGTTATTTTTTGGCCATATACTACATCAGGGGCAAGCTGAGCCTGTCACCAAGTGCATTTAACCATCAATAGTGTGGTTATTTTTTGGCTATATCCTACATCAGGGTCAAGCTGAGCCTGTCACCGAATTATTCTCAATAACTTCACACACACGCTACTGTGCAGATCCAAGTCTAATTCTGTGATTAAACGTATACCTGTCAGCCAGCGCCTAAAAAATAGGCCTCACATTTATATTCATCCAAATCTGTCATTACTGCTTTAGCTGGTCAAGTTATTTAGTGTCCGTCAAAGCACAGTTTTTGTTCTGGGTTGAAATACAATTACCAATTTTGCAATTCTCTCAATTAGTGGTTTCTGCTGTATCAGGCCTACTTTAAATCTTTCCCTAAAAGGGTATATTAGATTCAAGGTGCTGATAGGGTAGTTCTCAATTACTTCACACACACGCTACTGTGCAGATCCAAGTCTAATTCTGTAATTAAACGTATACCTGTCACCCAGCGCCTAAAAAATAGGCCTCACATTTATATTCATCCAAATCTGTCATTACTGCTTTAGCTGGTCAAGTTATTTAGTGTCCGTCAAAGCACAGTTTTTGTTCTGGGTTGAAATACAATTCCCAATTTTGCAATTCTCTAAATTAGCGGTTTCTGCTGTATCAGGCCTACTTTAAATCTATCCCTAAAAGGGTATATTAGATTCAAGGTGCTGATAGGGTAGTTCTCAATAACTTCACACACACGCTACTGTGCAGATCCAAGTCTAATTCTGTGATTAAACGTATACCTGTCAGCCAGCGCCTAAAAAATAGGCCTCACATTTATATTCATCCAAATCTGTCATTACTGCTTTAGCTGGTCAAGTTATTTAGTGTCCGTCAAAGCACAGTTTTTGTTCTAGGTTGAAATATAATTCCCAATTTTGCAATTCTCTAAATTAGTGGTTTCTGCTGTATCAGGCCTACTTTAAATCTATCCCTAAAAGGGTATATTAGATTCAAGGTGCTGATAGGGTAGTTCTCAATAACTTCACACACACGCTACTGTGCAGATCCAAGTCTAATTCTGTGATTAAACGTATACCTGTCACCCAGCGCCTAAAAAATAGGCCTCACATTTATATTCAGCTAAATCTGTCATTACTGGTGTGCCTGTATTAGTGTAATACGGTACCTAAATAGATAGCCAGATAGTGTTAGGTGTCTGTAAAAAAAGGGCTGAATTTGAATTCAATACATTGGCCCGAATAATATTTTTCTTATTGTGGTGAACGGTAACAATGAGGAAAACATCTAGTAAGGGACGCGGACGCGGTGGTGTTAGTGGACCCTCTGGTGCTGGGAGAGGACGTGGCCGTTCTGCCACAGCCACACGTCCTAGTGTACCAACTACCTCAGGTCCCAGTAGCCGCCAGAATTTACAGCCATATTTGGTGGGGCCCAATGCCGTTCTAAGGATGGTAAGGCCTGAGCAGGTACAGGCATTAGTCAATTGGGTGGCCGACAGTGGATCCAGCACGTTCACATTATCTCCCACCCAGTCTTCTGCAGAAAGCGCACAGATGGCGCATGAAAACCAAGCCCATCAGTCTGTCACATCACCCCCATGCATATCAGGGAAACTGTCTGAGCCTCAAGTTATGCAGCAGTCTCTTATGCTGTTTGAAGACTCTGCTGGCAGGGTTTCCCAAGGGCATCCACCTCGCCCTTCCCCAGCGGTGGAAGAGATAGAATGCACTAACGCACAACCACTTATGTTTCCTGATGATGAGGACATAGGAATACCACCTCAGCACGTCTCTGATGATGACGAAACACAGGTTCCAACTGCTGCGTCTTTCTGCAGTGTGCAGACTGAACAGGAGGTCAGGAATGAAGACGATGCAGGGGACGATGAGGTCCTAGACCCCACATGGAATAAAGGTCGTGCCACTGACTTTCACAGTTCGGAGGAAGAGGCAGTGGTGAGACCGAGCCAACAGCCTCGCAAAAGACAAAGAGGGAGCAGTGGGCAAAAGCAGAACACCCGCCGCCAAGAGACTCCGCCTGCTACTGACCGCCGCCATCTGGGACCGAGCACCCCAAAGGCAGCTTCAAGGAGTTCCCTGGCATGGCACTTCTTCAAACAATGTGCTGACGACAAGACCCGAGTGGTTTGCACGCTGTGCCATCAGAGCCTGAAGCGAGGCATTAACGTTCTGAACCTTAGCACAACCTGCATGACCAGGCACCTGCATGCAAAGCATGAACTGCAATGGAGTAAACACCTTAAAAACAAGGAAGTCACTCAGGCTCCCCCTGCTACCTCTTCTGCTGCTGCCGCCTCGGCCTCTTCTGCTGCTGCTGCCGCCTCGGCCTCTTCGTCCGCCTCTGGAGGAACGTTGGCACCTGCCGCCCAGCAAACATGGGATGTACCACCAACACCACCACCTGCGTCACCAAGCATCTCAACCATGTCACACGGCAGCGTTCAGCTCTCCATCTCACAAACATTTGAGAGAAAGCGTAAATTCCCACCTAGCCACCCTCGATCCCTGGCCCTGAATGCCAGCATTTCTAAACTACTGGCCTATGAAATGCTGTCATTTAGGCTGGTGTACACAGACAGCTTCAAACAGCTCATGTCGCTTGTTGTCCCACAGTATGTTGTTCCCAGCCGCCACTACTTCTCCAAGAGAGGCATGCCTTCCCTGCACAACCAAGTATCCGATAAAATCAAGTGTGCACTGCGCAACGCCATCTGTGGCAAGGTCCACCTAACCACAGATACGTGGACCAGTAAGCACGGCCAGGGACGCTATATCTCCCTAACTGCACACTGGGTAAATGTAGTGGCGGCAGGGCCCCAGGCGGAGAGCTGTTTGGCGCACGTCCTTCCGCCGCCAAGGATCGCAGGGCAACATTCTTTGCCTCCTGTCTCCTCCTCCTCCTACTCAGCTTCCTCCTCCTCTTCTTCCACCTGCTCATCCAGTCAGCCACACACTTTCACCACCAACTTCAGCACAGCCCGTGGTAAACGTCAGCAGGCCATTCTGAAACTCATATGTTTGGGGGACAGGCCCCACACCGCACAGTAGTTGTGGCGGGGTATAGAACAACATCACAGAATTATATAGCTACCTATTAAAAAATAACTTTTAATTAATAATAATAAAAGAGCATCATTCCAATTATTTATATGATATTGGTTAATATGCCAGATTTGATTACAGGCAGACCTATCCTGAACATAAAGGTGAAACATGTTCAATTGATATAGTAGAAGGCAGAGACTCAACACTTACGTTTTGATGGTATATGTACGTGTGGAGGGTTCAATATCCAGAAGGATATCTGATGACTAACCCTTTACTTACCCCTACATGACCCTAATGCTTTCTCAAGTAGGCTGCTAGTATATAGGACAAGGTGGATTGTCCTGTGGATGGTGAATTCCGATATGGAATGTCCAAAAAGAAATGTCCCAACGCGTTTCCCCAAGTACAAAGGCTTGGTTCGTCAGGGGACTTTGTTGATATTCCGTAGCCGAAGGATGGTGGCTACACGTTCTGGCGATAACAGAGGCTGATGATACGCAACCTCTACTGCGTTCTGGCAGAGTTTAAATAGCAAGCCTTTTGGCGCCATCTGTGTAGTAACGCCCCCCATCGGTGGGTGTGTTGGTGTGCCGGTATTTTTATTGGTGCATGAGCGCTGTCCCTCACGCGGTATAACACACCTATTAGCCGGCCTTGCTATCCTCTGTATCTCCGATGCTCTACGTCATGTCCGGTCACATGATCGGGAGCCCTAGTCGTCACATGGTCATGGTTTCCTGTCTGTGGAACGCATATGCGTGCGTGGTTTGTCATGACACGCATAGCCCACCACTGATCACTCTGTGATTGTGTTTTGAATTGTTATGGCTGGTTTCTTATCTGGACCTGTGGATACTAACGATTGGATACATGATGCACTAGAGGCATTTTCTGAAAAGGAGGGAGACGATAGTACGGAAAAAACCCCATCATTAAAAAACATTTTCAAGGACCTCTATGAGGCATATAGGGATCATCTAAAATCGTGGTGGGAATGCCAATCACTGGAAAATTATATAAAAAATAGAATAGTACCAAAAGGACTTAGGGTTAATGTAGTACCCGCCGAACGGTCAAGATCGGCACAACTAATAGAAAAATGGGAGACTGAGCTAATATCAAGCTCAATCAGATTTATGCAGATTCTATTAGAGGAGGAACGCTTGATCTTAGAAAACGCGTCTAATCGCCTTAATACATTGATTGAATCTGCCCTGAATCATAAAGCAGATCCTGAATTTGGGCGACGGGAAAGCACACTAAGGACAAATATTGAGAGATACCAGCAAATCCTCAAAGATAGAAAACATAGACAATTTGTCCAAGATTTAGGGGAATTTCGTGACAAACGGGCCTTCAACATTGTTCAAACATATCCCCAGGAATCTGTACAAACGGATATATCTTCCACTGACCCTGAATCTTCCGACACAGAGAGAGGGGCACCACCCGGTCGGGGTAGAGGTAATAGTAGGGGAAGAGGTAGAAATAAAAAATGGCCAGGAAAAACTAATCGGGGATATTCACGTACCCCTTACCAAAATCAACAACCACGATCAGGGGATCAGTCATACTTACCCGCGGCCTGCTCTTCCTCCTCATCCTCAATACCATTTGGTTCCCAGAATCCAGTGGCAACCCAAAACACTTTTTTAGAAATGACGAGCGGGGGAAATCAGTTCCCATACCAGTTAAGAGACAGGGAACTCATCCCCTCGCAACGAGGAACCCGGACAAAAAAACCCTCTCCCAAAATCAAGTCATTAACCTTACGGACAGAATTCTAAGTGAACAGGAGAGGAGTATTTTAAGTAGGGGCCTCTCCTTTGTTCCAGCCACAAATTTTGATTCCTTTGAGTGGATCAAAGACATCAATCTTTTTGTCCGTAAACTTAAATGGCGAAAGTTCTTCAAAACTCACGACGAAGCGGAGTGCCAAAAACTAGGTATCACTAGATCCGATCTAGAGGGGGTACGGACCTTGAGTTCCCTATTAGATGACAACGATACCACTCGTGGTTTAGGGCCTTTCACTGATCTTAAACGAAAAAGTACAAGAACCCCACCCCCTCAGGACACTATAGTTATAGATTTGTTTTGTAAACTGGTGACCGACCAACTGACCAAATTAGAGACAGTACAAAATACTAGAATCAGCAATCTAAGTAAGAACGAGATGCAAGCCCTTATAAAGTTGGAAAAGGATCCCAATATTATACTAAAATCATCTGATAAAGGTGGTAATGTGGTCATAATGGACCACAGTACATATCGGGACATGTGTTTGTGTCTACTCAATGACACCACATGTTATGCCACATTACCAACAAATCCCACGAGCAAATTCAATATGGAACTTGAGACCATATTTATTCAGGCACTCGATGAGAAATTAATATCTAAGGACGAAATGGGTTATATGTTATCAATCCATCCTCAAATCCCTACCTTTTATGCCCTCCCCAAGATCCACAAGGGTTACCCACCCATAAAAGGACGACTGATTGTTTCTGGTATAAATTCCATCACGTATCGTGTCAGCTCGTATATTGACAGGGTCCTGAGACCGTTTGTGCTCTCTCTGCCGTCCCATATTAGAGACACCACAGATTTATTGCTCAAAATTGAGAGTGTCGAGGTTGCAGATACCATTCATTTGGCATCCATTGATGTGGAGGCTCTATACACCAGCATTCCACACCATTGGGGGGTTACCGCGACAAGACACTTTTTGAGTACACGTGGTGTCCAATACCAGCCTCACTCTGAATTCGTCATCAGAGTTTTGGAGTTTATTCTATCTCACAACTACTTCCTATTCGAAACACGTTTCTACCACCAGCTCAGGGGCACAGCGATGGGTAGCCCATGTGCGCCCAGCTACGCTAATCTGTTCCTGGGCTGGTGGGAGGACACGCTGGTATTCAATGAGTCATGTCGTCAATGGGCCTCCAATATATTATATTGGGGCCGATACATTGATGACGTGTTCATTTTATGGGACGGCAGCAGAGAGGAGTTCTCGGACTTTGTCAAACATTTGAACATCAACGAGATAGGCCTAAAATTTACATCTGAGATTGACCATGACACTTTGGCATTCCTGGATGTACGTATAACTAAACAGATGGGTGTATTACATACTGAGACATACAGGAAGGCGACCTCCACTAATAGTCTGCTTCAATGGGATAGCTACCATCCATTGAGCCTAAAACAAGGTATTCCCAGAGGCCAAGATTTGCGGATGAAAAGGAATTGTTCATCACATTCCGCTTTCTACAAACAATCCGCAGATCTACGTGGCAGATTCCAAGAACGAGGCTATCCCGATCAGACATTAAGGGCGGCTTTTCAGCATGCCGACCAAAGAGATAGGCATTCTTTACTTGTGAAAAAGATCCCCCAATGTCAGACTGATACCAAAACCAGAATTGTTGGCACATATGACAAGCAAAATCGGAGGGTAAGAGATATCCTAAATAACAACTGGGATATTCTACTCTCTGATCCTGATATAATTGAATTCTTACCAACCACCCCTACCATCACATATAGATGCGATAGGTCACTACGGGATAGACTAACACATAGTCATTATCAAAAACCACCTAGTGACCCTACTTGGCTTGGAAATAGACCCCCAGGAACTTTTAAATGTGGCAACAACTGCGTGTGCTGCCCATATATACTTAAATCCAACTCCTTTTCTAGTACCAGCACGGGCAGAGTATATCGAAACTATGATTTCGCTAACTGCCGCACCCAAGGAGTAGTATACATGTGTTCCTGCACCTGCCCATTGAACTACATTGGGAAAACCAAACGCGAATTTAGAAGAAGAGTATGTGAACATCTGGGGGATATCAGGAATAAACGAGAAAAACCAATAGCACGTCATGTAAATGAATACCATAATGGGGATGCAAAAACTTTGAAATTCCAAGTGGTGGAGGTGGTAAGGCAATCACCTAGGGGTGGAGATTGGGACAACAGAATCTTAAGAAAGGAAGCCCAGTGGATCTATAGACTCAAAACCATCCATCCCCTGGGATTGAATGAACAAATTTAATTTACATGTTTCATCTAAACCAATCTCTCCCCTTCTTTTTAGTTATGCCTCTATGTTCTCTGTGCCAGAGACATAGGATCCACTAATAAAATAGATATGACTATGAATCCAGCTGCTATCGGAGCCAGAATAGGCTCAAATAGTCTAAAGACATCTCACTACTAGTTATCAATTTCCAAAATATCGAGTAAATATTACGATTCCAATACAATTCTCTGTACTGGCCTCTAGTTGCAGAGTCTCTACTTATAGCTAATATAAGATAATAATATTCCGATACCCAAGCGTCTATGTGAAGAAGGAGGATCAGTGGTGGGCTATGCGTGTCATGACAAACCAATGGCACGCATATGCGTTCCACAGACAGGAAACCATGACCATGTGACGACTAGGGCTCCCGATCATGTGACCGGACATGACGTAGAGCATCGGAGATACAGAGGATAGCGAGGCCGGCTAATAGGTGTGTTATACCGCGTGAGGGACAGCGCTCATGCACCAATAAAAATACCGGCACACCAACACACCCACCGATGGGGGGCGTTACTACACAGATGGCGCCAAAAGGCTTGCTATTTAAACTCTGCCAGAACGCAGTAGAGGTTGCGTATCATCAGCCTCTGTTACCGCCAGAACGTGTAGCCACCATCCTTCGGCTACGGAATATCAACAAAGTCCCCTGACGAACCAAGCCTTTGTACTTGGGGAAACGCGTTGGGACATTTCTTTTTGGACATTCCATATCGGAATTCACCATCCACAGGACAATCCACCTTGTCCTATATACTAGCAGCCTACTTGAGAAAGCATTAGGGTCATGTAGGGGTAAGTAAAGGGTTAGTCATCAGATATCCTTCTGGATATTGAACCCTCCACACGTACATATACCATCAAAACGTAAGTGTTGAGTCTCTGCCTTCTACAATATCAATTGAACATTTTTCACCTTTATGTTCAGGATAGGTCTGCCTGTAATCAAATCTGGCATATTAACCAATATCATAGAAATAATTGGAATGATGCTCTTTTATTATTATTAATTAAAAGTTATTTTTTAATAGGTAGCTATATAATTCTGTGATATTATTTGATGATAGCGTACCACTACAATATATGACACTCTGTGATTGGGGTATAGAACAACAGACCGACGAGTGGTTGCTGCCGGTGAGCCTCAAGCCCGGCCTGGTGGTGTGCGATAATGGGCGAAATCTTGTTGCAGCTCTGGGACTAGCCGATTTGACGCACATCCCTTGCCTGGCGCATGTGCTGAATTTGGTGGTGCAGAAGTTCATTCGCAACTACCCCGACATGTCAGAGCTGCTGCATAAAGTGCGGGCCGTCTGTTCGCGCTTCCGGCGTTCACATCCTGCCACTGTTCGCCTGTCTGCGCTACAGCGCAACTTCGGCCTTCCCACTCACCGCCTCATATGCGACGTGCCCACCAGGTGGAATTCCACCTTGCACATGCTGGACAGACTGTGCGAGCAGCAGCAGGCCATAGTGGAGTTTCAGCTGCAGCACGCACGGGTCAGTCGCACTGCGGAACAGCACCACTTCACCACCAATGACTGGGCCTCCATGCGAGACCTGTGTGCCCTGTTGCGCTGTTTCGAGTACTCCACCAATATGGCCAGTGGCGATGACGCCGTTATCAGCGTTACAATACCACTTCTATGTCTCCTTAAGAAAACACTTAGGGCGATGATGGAAGAGGAGGTGGCCCAGGAGGAGGAGGAGGAAGAGGGGTCATTTTTAGCACTTTCAGGCCAGTCTCTTCGAAGTGACTCAGAGGGAGGTTTTTTGCAACAGCAGAGGCCAGGTACAAATGTGGCCAGACAGGGCCCACTACTGGAGGACGAGGAGGACGAGGATGAGGAGGAGGTGGAGGAGGATGAGGATGAAGCATGTTCACAGCGGGGTGGCACCCAAAGCAGCTCGGGCCCATCACTGGTGCGTGGCTGGGGGGAAACGCAGGACGATGACGATACGCCTCCCACAGAGGACAGCTTGTCCTTACCTCTGGGCAGCCTGGCACACATGAGCGACTACATGCTGCAGTGCCTGCGCAACGACAGCAGAGTTGCCCACATTTTAACGTGTGCGGAGAACTGGGTTGCCACCATGCTGGATCCACGGTAAAAAGACAATGTGCCCACCTTACTTCCTGCACTGGAGCGTGATAGGAAGATGCGCGAGTACAAGCGCACGTTGGTAGACGCGCTACTGAGAGCATTCCCAAATGTCACAGGGGAATAAGTGGAAGCCCAAGGCGAAGGCAGAGGAGGAGCAAGAGGTCGCCAACGCAGCTGTGTCACGGCCAGCTCCTCTGAGGGCAGGGTTAGCATGGCAGAGATGTGGAAAAGGTTTGTCACCACGCCACAGCTAACTGCACCACCACCTGATACGGAACGTGTTAGCAGGAGGCAACATTTCACTAACATGGTGGAAAAGCACCTGTGCACCCCCCTCCACGTACTGACTGATGGTTCGGCCCCATTCAACTTCTGGGTCTCCAAATTGTCCACGTGGCCAGAGCTAGCCTTTTATGCCTTGGAGGTGCTGGCCTGCCCGGCGGCCAGCGTTTTGTCTGAACGTGTATTCAGCATGGCAGGGGGCGTCATTACAGACAAACGCAGCCACCTGTCTACAGCCAATGTGGACAAGCTGACGTTCATAAAAATGAACCAGGCATGGATCCCACAGGACCTGTCTATCCCTTGTGCAGATTAGACATTAACTACCTCCCCTTAACCATATATTATTGTACTCCAGGGCACTTCCTCATTCAATCCTATTTTTATTTTCATTTTACCATTATATTGCGGGGCAACCCAAAGTTGAATGAACCTCTCCTCTGTCTGGGTGCCGGGGCCTAAAAATATCTGACAGTGGCCTGTTCCAGTGGTGGGTGACATGAAGCCTGATTCTCTGCTATGACATGAAGCCAGATTCTCTGCTATGGGACCTCTCTCCTCTGTCTGGGTGCCGGGGCCTAAATATATGACAATGGACTGTTCCAGTTTTGGGTGACGTGAAGCCGGATTCTCTGCTATGACATGAAGACTGATTCTCTGCTGACATGAAGCCTGAATCTCTGTTATGGGACCTCTCTCCTCTGTCTGGGTGCCGGGGCCTAAATATATGACAATGGACTGTTCCAGTTTTGGGTGACGTGAAGCCGGATTCTCTGCTATGACATGAAGACTGATTCTCTGCTGACATGAAGCCTGATTCTCTGCTATGGGACCTCTCTCCAATTGATATTGGTTAATTTTTATTTATTTTATTTTTATTTTTATTCATTTCCCTATCCAAATTTGTTTGCAGGGGATTTAACTACATTTTGCTGCCTTTTGCAGCCCTCTAGCCCTTTCCTGGGCTGTTTTACAGCCTTTTTAGTGCCGAAAAGTTCGGGTCCCCATTGACGTCAATGGGGTTCGGGTTCAGGACAAAGTTCGGGTCGGGTTCGGATCCCGAACCCAAACATTTCCGGGAAGTTCGGCTGATCTTCTCGAACCCGAACATCCAGGTGTTCGCTCAACTCTATTGGTAAAGTGTTGGGAGACAACGGTGCCAGTCAGACATTTGAATTGTGAGAGCCCGACTCGCTGGAACTCCACCTTGTATATGCTTGATAGGCTGCTCCAGCAGCAACTTGCCGTTAACAACTACCTGTACGAACTCTGTGGCAGTACAGGTTCTGGGGAGCATGTTTTTTTTCACCGCGCCAGTGGCTGCTCATGCACGACGCACGCAGACTTCTGCGTCCATTTGATGAGATCACCAAACCGGTCAAACGCAGCCAGGGCAACATCAGTGACATTGCACCTTACGCCTTCTTTCTGGAGCATGCAATGCATTGTGTCATTGATCAAGCCGTCGAGGAGCAGTAGCTGGAAGATGAGGAAGTTGCAATGCTGAATGAATTCCCTGGGGGGGCTACTCCATCTGAGACAAGTCAGCAGGAGTCTGAAGAGGAGTCAGAGGAGGATGGTGGCTGGGGGGAGGAGGAGGAGGATAAAAAAGAGCAGGCTTTTGAAGAGGGACCCCAGTATAGAAAGCATAAAGGCCAAGGACCAGTACTGGGTGGCAATGTACTTAGACCCCCGATACAAACACAAAATGGCGGACATGTTACCAGCATCACAGAGGGCTGTCAATGCAGCATTTTCAGGCCTTGCTGCGAGAGATGCTACATTCTACTGTTTCGGGTGCTGGCAGAGGAATCTCCACCCACTGCAAAATAGGTGCGGTTACTAATCCTACCGCGCCTGCAAGAAGAGGGCGGTTTGAAGATCTGTTGGTCATTTTGGATATGAGATCATTCTTGCAGCCAACCCATCGACAGCCGCCCTCCGGATACAGCCTCAGGTAACGCCTAGACCGACAGGTGCCCGACTACATCGGGTTAACGGCCGATGTGGAAGCTCTGAGAAGTGAGGAACCCCTGGACTATTGGGTGTGCAGGCTTGACCTGTGGCCAGAGCTGGCACAATGTACTCCACTGGCCTGCATTAAAATTGTTTTCCAATGACCGTCTAATATACCTCCATCCACATAGTCACTTGATCTTTTCTGTCCGGTGAATGCCTAATGTTTGGGGCCTATACTCCACTGGCCTGCAGTAAAATTGTTATCCAATGACGTCTAATATACCTCCAGCCAAATAATCACTTGATCTTTTCTGTCCGGTAAATGCCTAATGTTTGGGGCCTGTATGACACTGGACTGCAGTAAAATTGATACTTAATGAGTGTCTAATATACCTCCAGCCACATAATCACTTGATCTTTTCTGTGCGGTGAATGCCAAATGTTTGGGGCCTGTACTCCAGTGGGCTACAGTAATTTTTTTATCCATTGACCGTATAATGTACCTCAGGCCACATAATCACTTGTTCTTTTATGTCGGATGAATGCCTAATTTTTAGGGCCCGTACTCCCATGGCCTAAAATAAAAAATTTCTAGGCTCTAGCAGGGCACACTTTTGAGAATTTCCCTTTAAGATGCATAAAAATGGCCCCTCATTAAAATACATATTTTTTGTGGGAATTTTTGTCATTGATCCTCCTCTAGTATGTCACTGTCCATGTTGTGGGACTATTTGTGCACTTCTAGTAAGTATTTGGTGGCTGCAAATATGACCTGAAGATTTTCCAGGTTTGCCTGCCATTAAAGTGAATGGGGCCCGCCGCAAACTTGCGATTCGCGAACATTTGCCGATGTTCGTCAATCACTAATGTGTATGTTGGATATGTACACTGCTCAAAAAAATAAATAGAACACAAAAATAACACATCCTAGATCTGAATTAATTAAATATTCTTCTGAAATACTTTGTTCTTTACATAGTTGAATGTGCTGACAACAAAACCACACAAAATTTTTTAAATGGAAATCAAATTTTTCAACCCATGGAGGTCTGGATTTGGAGTCACACTCAAAATTAAAGTGGAAAAACACACTACAGGCTGATCCAACTTTGATGTAATGTCCTTAAAACAAGTCAAAATGAGGCTCAGCAGTGTGTGTGGCCTCCACGTGCCTGTATGACCTCCCTACAACGCCTGTGCATGCTCCTGATGAGGTGGCGGACGGTCTCCTGAGGGATCTCCTCCCAGACCTGGACTAAAGCATCTGCCAACTCCTGGACAGCCTGTGGTGCAACGTGACATTGGTGGATAGAGCGAGACGTGATGTCCCAGATGTGCTCAATAGGATTCAGGTCTGGGGAACGGGCGGGCCAGTCCATAGCATCAATGCCTTCGTCTTGCAGGAACTGCTGACACACTCCAGCCACATGAGGTCTAGCATTGTCTTGCATTAGGAGGAACCCAGGGCCAACCGCACCAGCATATGGTCTCACAAGGGGTCTGAGGATCTCATCTCGGTACCTAATGGCAGTCAGGCTACCTCTGTGCGGCCCTCCAAAGAAATGCCACCCCACACCATTACTGACCCAATGCCAAACCGGTCATGCTGGAGGATGTTGCAGGCAGCAGGACGTTCTCCATGGCGTCTCAAGACTCTGTCCTGTCTGTCACATGTGCTCAGTGTGAACCTGCTTTCATCTGTGAAGAGCACAGGGCGCCAGTGGCGAATTTGCCAATTTTGGTGTTCTCTGGCAAATGCCAAACGTCCTGCACGGTGTTGGGCTGTAAGCACAACCCCCACCTGTGGACGTCGGGCCCTCATATCACCCTCATGGAGTCTGTTTCTGACCGTTTGAGCAGACACATGCACATTTGTGGCCTGCTGGAGGTCATTTTGCAGGGCTCTGGCAGTGCTCCTCCTGTTCCTCCTTGCACAAAGGCGGAGGTAGCGGTCCTGCTGCTGGGTTGTTGCCCTCCTACGGCCTCCTCCACGTCTCCTGATGTACTGGCCTGTCTCCTAGTAGCGCCTCCATGCTCTGGACACTACGCTGACAGACACAGCAAACCTTCTTGCCACAGCTCGCATTGATGTGCCATTCTGGATAAGCTGCACTACCTGAGCCACTTGTGTGGGTTGTAGACTCCGTCTCATGCTACCACTAGAGTGAAAGCACCGCCAGCATTCAAAAGTGACCAAAACATCAGCCAGGAAGCATAGGAACTGAGAAGTGGTCTGTGGTCACCACCTGCAGAACCACTCCTTTATTGGGGGTGTCTTGCTAATTGCCTATAATTTCCACCTGTTGTCTATCCCATTTGCACAACAGCATGTGAAATTGATTGTCACTCAGTGTTGCTTCCTAAGTGGACAGTTTGACTTCACAGAAGTGTGATTGACTTGGAGTTACATTGTGTTGTTTAAGTGTTCCCTTTATTTTTTGGAGCAGTGTACATTTCTCAGTAATTTCTTTTGCCTTCAGCTTTTGGCTTGTTTTTTTCCCTCCTTCCTTTTTGCGTCTCTAGTTATTGGTTATTGATACTAGCACTCTACTAAGTTGAGATACAGATATTGGCGGTAATACCAATCGCAGACATTTAAACCTCTCAGATGCCGTGGTCAAATGTGACCAAGGCATTTGGAGGCCTAAAACCCAGAAAGCGCACGCTTGTCAGGCAGGAACACCTCCCCTGGATGGAGATTGGGAAAGGTGTTCCATGAAAGTAATGAGCCAGAGCTTGTACTAGGCTTCTATTACATTTCATGCCAACAAGGGGCAGCACTGAATTGTAATATAGCGATATATGTATAGGGTAATGAATAGTGTTAGGCGAATTGAAGCTGATGAAGTGGAATTTAATCTGAATTTCAGGAAAAATTTGGTTCACCGCAAAGCCGAATTTCCTCATGCTTTGTGGTAATGGGACATTGAAGGGAAAGAGTAGAAAGAAGAATTATGTAGAAAAGGAAAAGGCAGGGAAAGCTTTTAGCCAAGTGAGGAGTTGAGGCTGGGTATGCCTGGCAGTGTCTTCTAACAGAAGCAGCTAACTTCCAAGACATTTTTTTTTTTTTGTCATCTACTAACTGAAATAATTTATTAGTATTTTTTTTTTTGGGGGGGAAGCTCAAAATGTACATGTGTTTAACCATCCAGAGGATAGATACAGCATTTGAAATATCTGTGAAAATGTGAACCACTGGTCTGAAATCCATGTCAGGGCATTTTTTTGTCTAGCATTAGGGATTCCATTATGGCTTTCTATTATAACATGCTTATAACGGAAAATAACGGAATCCATAAGACGGAAGGACAGATCCGTTCTTCTGCCCATAGACTTGTATTATGACGGAATGCAAAACGAAATCCTTTAAAGGGTTTCTATCACTTTGTTTCACCTATTTAGCTTTCAGACACTAGCGATCCGCTAGTGTCTGCTTTATCTAACCATCCTAATATAAGAGCTTATTGTCCTGCCGTTTAGCTAAAAAAATAACTTATATAGATATGCAAATGAGCCTCTAGGTGCTATGGGGGCGTGATTAGCACCTAGAGGCTCCGTCTACCTTAACAAACTGCCGCCGCCCAGCGCGTCCCTCCAGCCCGTCCCTCCAGCCCGCCCATCTCCAGCTGAAGCGATCCTCTCCGTGCGCGTCTCTGTTCTGCGCATGCGCAGTGAATGTCTGATGCTTCCCTGCTCAGACATCTCCACTGCGCCTGTTCCTCAGAGCACTATGACGTCATCGGCGCAGGCGCAGTGGAGATGTCTGAGCAGGGAAGCGATCAGACATTCACTGCGCATGCGCCGAATACGAGGAGCATCGCATTCCGGAGGAGATGGGCGGGCTGGAGGGACGCGCTGGGCGGCGGCAGTTTGTTAAGGTAGACGGAGCCTCTAGGTGCTAATCACGCCCCCATAGCACCTAGAGGCTCATTTGCATATCTATATAAGTTATTTTTTTAGCTAAACGGCAGGACAATAAGCTCTTATATTAGGATGGTTAGATAAAGCAGACACTAGCGGATCGCTAGTGTCTGAAAGCTAAATAGGTGAAACGAAGTGATAGAAACCCTTTAAAAGGCATTCCGTTTGCTCTTCGTCCTAATAGAAGTCTATGGGAATAAAAACGGATCCGTCTGAGTCCCGTTATGCAAGACGGAAAACAAAGTCCTGTCGACAGTACTTTGTTTTCCGTCTTGCATAACGGGACCCAGATGGATCCGTTTTTATTCCTATAGACTTCTATTAGGACGGAGAG
The DNA here is from genome assembly GCF_905171765.1 of Bufo bufo. Lineage (NCBI taxonomy): Eukaryota > Metazoa > Chordata > Amphibia > Anura > Bufonidae > Bufo > Bufo bufo. The sequence goes on along the minus strand of NC_053391.1, from coordinate 252,997,461 downwards.
CAAACGGAATGCCTTTTAAAGGGAAAATAGCATATTAGTAAATCTTACAATATAAAGCGTAGCAGTTGATAACAGTCTGAGTGATAATGTGAAATATTAGTCTGAACTCTGTGTCTGTGAATGTCCAGGCACTTCAAATTATTATTTTTTGTTTAGGTTTGCTTGTTGTTGCTGATTCGTACCTGTAACATGCAGATGATGACCCTACCTAACCTTGACCTGAGGTGTGCCACGGTCACTATGGTCAGTATGCAATAAGGGGGCAAAAACCCCTCAGTAGGAAAGGGGATGCATTTATTTAAGTAGCAACTACAGCAGAAGCTTAGAGAATGCCTGTGCCATTTCCAGCTGTGGATCAGGCACATACCTAGCATAACACCCTGAACTCCACCTCCCCAACTGCTTAATGATGTGCACTGGAACATTATGCCTGGATGCCACAGAAGCTGCCCCTATCCTGAAGGAGTGCCCAGAATATTGCTCGGGGTTGAGACCCCTGTTCGCTAGGAGGATGCGGACATGTTTAATGAAGTGTGCGGAACTGAGTGGACCTCCTGAGAAAGGCAACAGGGGATTGTCCGGAGAGGAATGACCGAGAGCAGCTAGCAGCTGGTCCAGAACTCTGACTGGACACCAGGCATTCTGTTGCACCCCCGCTAAATACAGCTTGATGGTACTATGTGAAAGACCCAGGTTGGTGTGGCAATACTATCAATACTATATGATGTTGCCCGAATCTAGTCTCAGGTACCTCTCCTGAAATTCTAGGAACTTGTGCCAGGCTGAGGTGTAAACCCTCCTTGTGTTCTCAGATGACGACTTCTCAATGATGTGGCAGGCAGTGGCCCAGTGAGAGGTCCGACCTGAATCAGTAGAGAGAAAGGTGGCATCGGAGTGACTGTAACGTCTGCCTCTGGATGCTGTTAGAAAAAAAGGGGTAAATTAAATTGTGACAGTGCATCTGCAGCAGTGTTTCCACTCCCGGGGATAAACGAACAGGCTATGCTGCAGAGACAACTATACTAGGCTCCTCAGAAAGGACATAATGACTAGGGTATTGGATCTGCCTTTAGTGACGATATCGGAGGTTGCCTGATTATCAGTGAGAAATGTTACTGTTTCACCCGACCACAAGTGTCCCAGCCATGATAGGGTAAATTTTGAAAAGGGAAGAGGTCCTCGCAAATTCTGGAATCTCCAAAACCTCTTCCGACCAGGGGGCTGCTAGCCAGTGGGGGCCAAAAATGGCTGCGTAGCCCCTCGAGGCTGCGGCATCGGTACCCACACGAGGTGAAGCCTGCGGGATAAACATGGACACACCGTTCCACCGACTGAGAAACTCCTCCCACATCGCCAGGTCCGCTCATTTGCATGGGTCCAGGTGAACCAAGGACTCTGCATCAGGAAGCGAAGGCAGCAGCGCAAGCAACCTGAAGATGAAGGACCTGCCCTGCAGTATAATACGCATGGCAAAATTAAGCATGCCAAGCAAAGACTGCAGCTCCCTCCTGGCGGCAGAGTCGGCCTGTCACATGGTGCGGCTGGCGAGCCTGATCCTGTACAATTTATCCTGGGGTAAACTGGCCTGCATGCGCAGCGTGTCCAACTGTACACCCATAAACATGACAGCAGTATCCGGACCCTCCATCTTATGGGCCGCAACGGGGACATTCAATTTACGCGAAAACGGCCAGCAGTGACAGCAGATCCACAGGGGAACGAGCCGGATTCTTAACCAGAAGAAAGTCATCCAGGTAGTGGATTACCGACTGGCAGCCCACAACGTTGGTGAGAATCCAATTCAAGGCCCGGGCTAACCTGTTAAACAGCCACGGGCTACTCTTAAAACCGAAAGTAAGCTTTGTGGCAAAGTAATACTCGTCTCTCCACTTGACACCGTGCCACTGCCAAAGAGAAGGCCTGATCGGGAGAAGCTTAAAAGCATCGGAAATGTCTACTTTGGACAACCAAGCGCCCCTGCCTGCCCGGATGATTGTCTTAATTGCTTGATCTACAGAGGAATATTTAAGCGAAAACTCCTCCGAAGCGATCAGCGAATTCAGACTAGGCACACTGGATGAATAAGGCACAGACAAATCAATTTACAAAATTTACCTCTAACTAGTCCAACAGGGCTCACCCTCCAAGTTCGGAAAGGGGGGGCAACAAAGGGGCCAATAAGAAAACCCTTCTCCAGATCCTGAGCCAGCAATCCGTCAACGACGTCCGGATCCAGGGAGGATGACAGCAGATTACTGCACTCAAAAGAGGAGGTGGGCAAGGCAATGAACCCCGTGTGGAACCCCAGGGTGAACCCCTGGACCAGGAAGTCACGGAAAGTCGGTGACGGGTGATCTACCAGACAGTGACTCAGGAACCCCACGTCAACCCTGCTTAGTCACGCTGAATCCCCCTGCCGCAAGGTACAAGCCGATATGGGGTGGGCCCGAGAGCACAGAGCACAGATATGCAGGAGGCGGCACTGACCAAAGTTACAGGCGGTATGATTGAAGTTTTTGCATATCTTGGCCCTGCCCAAAAAATAAATGGGCCTACCCAATTTATCCAGCTGCACCGCCTGCTTAGGACTAGGGAGAGAGGCTGCAGCCGATCTGGAAGAACCCGGTACGGACGGGATCTCGACGGAGGGACACCAAGTGGTGGCATGGGAGGAGGACTGCCAGATGGCACACGCCGGTGCCCTAATACCTGCAAAATGACGTCAGAACAGCTCCATGTCCACGCCGCCCCAGTTGATGAAAATTTGGAACCGAGCCAGGATGGCTGCTGCCTTAGCCGAAAAAGACCTGTGGTAGTCGTAAAATGCCCAGTAACCATACCTGTGACCGAACTCCACCACCAGGTACAGATACAAGTCCAACTCCTCCCTCCTGTTGGGCGCCACTGAACAAACCACGTCTCTGCACACGCTGAATGCAAACATGAACTCGGGCAGGGACAGCTTACGGTTGAGACGGGGATTCTTTGCTTTAAGGATCACCGAAACATCCCCGCAGGCAAAGGCCTTGTTCTCGGTCATGTCCTGCGATGCCAACAGCAAGGAAGATAGGTTTGCATCCTTCCCCTCCAAAATGTCCTTCCTGATGCTAGGGGGCACAAAGTGAGCCGGAGTAATAGAGGGAGGTGAAGCAGAGATACCTGAGCACTGGGGGGGCTGCGGGAACCACCGGGACAGCCGCGCCCGAGGTCCGGAGGTTGCCACCTCCACGGACTCCATACGCTGTTTGCAAAGAGACCAGTTCGACTCCGGAGGCCGCAGCACCCTCCCGAGCAGGGGCGAGAAACAATAATTAGGGATGAGCGAACCCGAACTGTATAGTTCGGGTTCGTACCGAATTTTGGGGTGTCCGTGACACGGACCCGAACCCGAACATTTTCGTAAAAGTTCGGGTTCAGTGTTCGGCGCTTTCTTGGCGCTTTTTGAAAGGCTGCAAAGCAGCCAATCAATAAGCGTCATACTACTTGCCCCAAGAGGCCATCACAGCCATGCCTACTATTGGCATGGCTGTGATTGGCCAGAGCAGCATGTGACCCAGCCTCTATTTAAGCTGGAGTCACGTAGCGCCGCACGTCACTCTGCTATGATCAGTATAGGGAGAGGTTGCAGCTGCGACGTTAGGGCGAGATTAGGCAGATTAACTCCTCCAAAAGACTTCATTCTGTGATCGATCTGCAGCTGTGGATCATTGAAGTGCTATTATTGACTTGCTCACTTTTTTGAGGCTGCCCAGAGCGTTTTTAGATCACTTTTTTTCTGGGGTGATCGGCGGACATTTTGTGACTTGTGGTGCGCCAGCACAAGCTATCACCAAGTGTATTTAACCATCGATAGTGTGGTTATTTTGTGCCATATCCTACATCAGCTGCAGGCTGAGCCTGTGTCACCGAAGTGCATTTAACCATCAACAGTCTGGTTATTTTTTGGCCATATACTACATCAGCTGCAGGCTGAGCCTGTGTCACCGAAGTGCATTTAACCATCGACAGTCTGATTATTTTTTGGCCATATACTACATCTGGTGCAGGCTGAGCCTGTGTCACCCAAGTGCATTTAACCATCAACAGTGTGGTTATTTTTTGGCCATATATTACATCAGGGGCAAGTTGAGCCTGTCACCCAGCGCCTAAAAAATAGACCTGACATTTCTATTCAACCAAATCTGTACTGTTTTAGCTGGTCAAGTTATTTGTAGTGACCGTAAAAGCACACTTTTTTTTCTGGGTTGAAAAACCATTCCCAAATTTGCCATTCTCAAAATAACTAGTTTCTGGTATTTGAGGTCTACTTGAAATCTATCCCAAAAAGAATATCTTACATTGAAGCTAGTGATAGTGTCATTCAGAAAAACCTAAGACACACGCTAGCGTGCTGATAGAAATCTGATTCTGTGATTAAACCTATACCTGTCACACAGCGCAAAAAAAAACAGGCCTCACATCTCTATTTAACCAAATCTGTACTGTTTTAGCTGGTCAAGTTATTTGTAGTGACCGTAAAAGCACACTTTTTTTTCTGGGTTGAAAAACCATTCCCAAATTTGCCATTCTCAAAATAACTAGTTTCTGGTATTTGAGGCCTACTTGAAATCTATCCCAAAAATAATATCTTACATTGAAGCTAGTGATAGTGTCATTCAGAAAAACCTAAGACACACGCTAGCGTGCTGATAGAAATCTGATTCTGTGATTAAACCTATACCTGTCACACAGCGCAAAAAAAAACAGGCCTCACATCTCTATTTAACCAAATCTGTACTGTTTTAGCTGGTCAAGTTATTTGTAGTGACCGTAAAAGCACACTTTTTTTTCTGGGTTGAAAAACCATTCCCAAATTTGCCATTCTCAAAATAACTAGTTTCTGGTATTTGAGGCCTACTTGAAATCTATCCCAAAAAGAATATCTTACATTGAAGCTAGTGATAGTGTCATTCAGAAAAACCTAAGACACACGCTAGCGTGCTGATAGAAGTCTGATTCTGTGATTAAACCTATACCTGTCACACAGCGCAAAAAAAAACAGGCCTCACATCTCTATTTAACCAAATCTGTACTGTTTTAGCTGGTCAAGTTATTTGTAGTGACCGTAAAAGCACACATTTTTTTCTGGGTTGAAAAACTATTCCCAAATTTGCCATTCTTAAAATAACTAGTTTCTGGTATTTGAGGCCTACTTGAAATCTATCCCAAAAAGGATATCTTACATTGAAGGTATTGATAGTGTCATTCAGAAAAACCTAAGACACACGCTACCGTGCAGATAGAAGTCTGATTCTGAGATCAAACCTTAACCTGTCACACAGTGCAAAAAAAAACAGGTCTCACATTTTTATTAAGCAAATCTGTACTGTTTTAGCTGGTCAAGTTATTTGTAGTGACTGTAAAAGCACACTTTATTTTCTGGTTTGAAAAACTATTCCCAAATTTGCCATTCTCAAAATAACTAGTTTCTGGTATTTGAGGCCTACTTGAAATCTATCCCAAAAAGGATATTTTACATTGAAGGTATTGATAGTGTCATTCAGAAAAACCTAAGACACACGCTACCGTGCAGATAGAAGTCTGAGATTAAACCTTAACCTGTCACAAAGTGCAAAAAAAAACAGGTCTCACATTTCTATTCAAGCAAATCTGTACTGTTTTAGCTGCTCAAGTTATTTGTAGTGACCGTAAAAGCACACTTTTTTTTCTGGGTTGAAAAACTATTCCCAAATTTGCCATTCTCAAAATAACTAGTTTCTGGTATTTAAGGCCTACTTGAAATCTATCCCAAAAAGGATATCTTACATTGAAGGTATTGATAGTGTCATTCAGAAAAACCTAAGACACACGCTACCGTGCAGATAGAAGTCTGATTCTGAGATTAAACCTTAACCTGTCACACAGTGCAAAAAAAAACAGGTCTCACATTTCTATTCAAGCAAATCTGTACTGTTTTAGCTGCTCAAGTTATTTGTAGTGACCGTAAAAGCACACTTTTTTTTATAGGTTGAAAAACTATTCCCAAATTTGCCATTCTCAAAATAACTAGTTTCTGGTATTTGAGGCCTACTTGAAATCTATCCCAAAAAGGATATCTTACATTGAAGGTATTGATAGTGTCATTCAGAAAAACCTAAGACACACGCTACCATGCAGATAGAAGTCTGATTCTGAGATTAAACCTTAACCTGTCACACAGTGCAAAAAAAAACAGGTCTCACATTTCTATTCAAGCAAATCTGTACTGTTTTAGCTGCTCAAGTTATTTGTAGTGACCGTAAAAGCACACTTTTTTTTTCTGGGTTGAAAAACTATTCCCAAATTTGCCATTCTCAAAATAACTAGTTTCTGGTATTTGAGGCCTACTTGAAATCTATCCCAAAAAGGATATCTTACATTGAAGGTATTGATAGTGTCATTCAGAAAAACCTAAGACACACGCTACCGTGCAGATAGAAGTCTGATTCTGAGATTAAACCTTAACCTGTCACACAGTGCAAAAAAAAACAGGTCTCACATTTCTATTCAAGCAAATCTGTACTGTTTTAGCTGCTCAAGTTAATTTTAGTGACCGTAAAAGCACACTTTTTTTCTGGGTTGAAAAACTATTCCCAAATTTGCCATTCTCAAAATTGTGGTGAACGGGAACAATGAGGAAAACATCTAATAAGGGACGCGGACGTGGACATGGACATAGTCGTGGTGGTGTTAGTGGACCCTCTGGTGCTGGGAGAAGACGTGGCCGTTCTGCCACAGCCACACGTCCTAGTGTACCAACTACCTCAGGTCCCAGTAGCCGCCAGAATTTACAGGGATATTTGGTGGGGCCCAATGCCGTTCTAAGGATGGTAAGGCCTGAGCAGGTACAGGCATTAGACAATTGGGTGGCCGACAGTGCATACAGCACGTTCACATTATCTCCCACCCAGTCTTCTGCAGAAAGCGCACAGATGGCACATGAAAACCAAGCCTATCAGTCTGTCACATAACCCCCATGCATATCAGGGAAACTGTCTGAGCCTCAAATTATGCAGCAGTCTATTATGCTGTTTGAAGACTCTGCTGCCAGGGTTTCCCAAGGGCATCCACCTAGCTCTTCACCAGGGGTGGAAGAGATAGAATGCACTAACGCACAACCACTTATGTTTCCTGATGATGAGGACATGGGAATACCACCTCAGCACGTCTCTGATGATGACGAAACACAGGTGCCAACTGCTGCGTCTTTCTGCAGTGTGCAGACTGAACAGGAGGTCAGGGGTCAAGACTGGGTGGAAGACGATGCAGGGGACGATGAGGTCCTAGACCCCACATGGAATGAAGGTCGTGCCACTGACTTTCACAGTTCAGAGGAAGAGGCAGTGGTGAGAGCGAGCCAACAGCGTAGAAAAAGAGGGAGCAGTGGGCAAAAGCAGAACACCCGCCGCCAAGAGACTCCGCCTGCTACTGACCGCCGCCATCTGGGACCGAGCACCCCAAAGGCAGCTTCAAGGAGTTCCCTGGCATGGCACTTCTTCAAACAATGTGCTGACGACAAGACCCGAGTGGTTTGCACGCTGTGCCATCAGAGCCTGAAGCGAGGCATTAACGTTCTGAACCTTAGCACAACCTGCATGACCAGGCACCTGCATGCAAAGCATGAACTGCAGTGGAGTAAACACCTTAAAAACAAGGAAGTCACTCAGGCTCCCCCTGCTGCCTCTTCTGCTGCTGCTGCCTCGGCCTCTTCTGCTGCTGCCACCGCAACGGCCTCTTCTGCTGCTGCTGCCGCCGCCTCGGCCTCTTCCTCTGCCTCTGGAGGAACGTTGGAACCTGCCGCCCAGCAAACATGGGATGTACCACCAACACCACCACCTGCGTCACCAAGCATCTCAACCATGTCACACGGCAGCGTTCAGCTCTCCATCTCACAAACATTTGAGAGAAAGCGTAAATTCCCACCTAGCCACCCTCGATCCCTGGCCCTCAATGCCAGCATTTCTAAACTACTGGCCTATGAAATGCTGTCATTTAGGCTGGTGGACACACACAGCTTCAAACAGCTCATGTCACTTGCTGTCCCACAGTATGTTGTTCCCAGCCGCCACTACTTCTCCAAGAGAGCCGTGCCTTCCCTGCACAAACAAGTGTCCGATAAAATCAAGTGTTCACTGCGCAACGCCATTTGTGGCAAGGTCCACCTAACCACAGATACGTGGACCAGTAAGCACGGCCAGGGACGCTATATCTCCCTAACTGCACACTAGGTAAATGTAGTGGCGGCTGGGCCCCAGGCGGAGAGCTGTTTGGCGCACGTCCTTCCGCCGCCAAGGATCGCAGGGCAACATTCTTTGCCTCCTGTCTCCTCCTCCTACTCAGCTTCCTCCTCCTCTTCTTTCACCTGCTCATCCAGTCAGCCACACACCTTCACCACCAACTTCAGCACAGCACGGGGTAAACGTCAGCAGGCCATTCTGAAACTCATATGTTTGGGGGACAGGCCCCACACCGCACAGGAGTTGTGGCGGGGTATAGAACAACAGACCGACGAGTGGTTGCTGCAGGTGAGCCTCAAGCCCGGCCTGGTGGTGTGCGATAATGGGCGAAATCTCGTTGCAGCTCTGGGACTAGCCGGTTTGACGCACATCCTTGCCTGTCGCATGTGCTGAATTTGGTGGTGCAGAAGTTCATTCGCAACTACCCCGACATGTCAGAGCTGCTGCATAAAGTGCGGGCCGTCTGTTCGCGCTTCCGGCGTTCACACCCTGCCGCTGCTTACCTGTCTGCGCTACAGCGTAACTTCGGCCTTCCCGCTCACCGCCTCATTTGCGACGTACCCACCAGGTCGAACTCCACCTTGCATATGCTGGACAGACTGTGCGAGCAGCAGCAGGCCATAGTGGAGTTTCAGCTGCAGCACGCACGGGTCAGTCGCACTGCGGATCAGAAACACTTCACCACCAATGACTGGGCCTCCATGCGAGACCTGTGTGCCCTGTTGCGCTGTTTCGAGTACTCAACCAACATGGCCAGTGGCGATGACTCCGTTATCAGCGTTACAATACCACTTCTATGTCTCCTTGAGAAAACACTTAGGGCGATGATGGAAGAGGAGGTGGCCCAGGAGGAAGAGGAGGAAGAGGGGTCATTTTTAGCACTTTCAGGCCAGTCTCTTCAAAGTGACTCAGAGGGAGGTTTTTTGCAACACCAGAGGCCAGGTACAAATGTGGCCAGACAGGGCCCACTACTGGAGGACGAGGAGGACGAGGATGAGAAGGAGGTGGAGGAGGATGAGGATGAAGCATGTTCACAGCGGGGTGGCACCCAAAGCAGCTCGGGCCCATCACTGGTGCGTGGCTGGGGGGAAACACAGGACGATGACGATACTCCTCCCACAGAGGACAGCTTGTCCTTACCTCTGGGCAGCCTGGCACACATGAGCGACTACATGCTGCAGTGCCTGCACAACGACAGCAGAGTTGCCCACATTTTAACGTGTGCGGAATACTGGGTTGCCACCCTGCTGGATCCCCGGTACAAAGACAATGTGCCCACCTTACTTCCTACACTGGAGCGTGATAGGAAGATGCGCGAGTACAAGCGCACGTTGTTAGACGCGCTACTGAGAGCATTCCCAAATGTCACAGGGGAACCAGTGGAAGCCCAAGGCGAAGGCAGAGGAGGAGCAAGAGGTCGCCAACGCAGCTGTGTCACGGCCAGCTCCTCTGAGGGCAGGGTTAGCATGGCAGAGATGTGGAAAAGTTTTGTCACCACGCCACAGCTAACTGCACCACCACCTGATACGGAACGTGTTAGCAGGAGGCAACATTTCACTAACATGGTGGAACAGTACCTGTGCACACCCCTCCACGTACTGACTGATGGTTCGGCCCCATTCAACTTCTGGGTCTCCAAATTATCCACGTGGCCAGAGCTAGCCTTTTATGCCTTGGAGGTGTTGGCCTGCCCGGCGGCCAGCGTTTTGTCTGAACGTGTATTCAGCACGGCAGGGGGCGTCATATAGACAAACGCAGCCACCTGTCTACAGCCAATGTGGACAAGCTGACGTTCATAAAAATGAACCAGGCATGGATCCCACAGGACCTGTCCATCCCTTGTGCAGATTAGATATTAACTACCTCCCCTTAACAATATATTATTCTACTCCAAGGCACTTCCTCATTCAATACTATTTTTAATTTCATTTTACCATTATATTGCGGGGCAACCCAAAGTTGAATGAACCTCTCCTCTGTCTGGGTGCCGGGGCCTAAATGTGTGACAGTGGCCTGTTCCAGTGGTGGGTGACGTGAAGCCTGATTCTCTGCTATGACATGAAGACAGATTCTGCGCTGACATAAGGCCAGATTCTCTGTTACGGGACCTCTCTCCTCTGCCTTGGTGCCTGGGCCTAAATGTGTGACAGTGGCCTGTTCCAGTGGTGGGTGACGTGAAGCCTGATTCTCTGCTATGACATGAAGACAGATTCTGCGCTGACATAAGGCCAGATTCTCTGTTACGGGACCGCTCTCCTCTGTCTGGGTGCCGGGGCCTAAATGTGTGACAGTGGCCTGTTCCAGTGGTGGGTGACGTGAAGCCTGATTCTCTGCTTTGACATGAATACAGATTCTGCGCTGACATAAGGCCAGATTCTCTGTTACGGGACCTCTCTCCTCTGCCTGGGTGCCTGGGCCTAAATGTGTGACAGTGGCCTGTTCCAGTGGTGGGTGACGTGAAGCCTGATTCTCTGCTATGACATGAAGACAGATTCTGCGCTGACATAAGGCCAGATTCTCTGTTACGAGACCTCTCTCCTCTGCCTGGGTGCCTGGGCCTAAATGTGTGACAGTGGCCTGTTCCAGTGGTGGGTGACGTGAAGCCTGATTCTCTGCTATGACATGAAGACAGATTCTGCGCTGACATAAGGCCAGATTCTCTGTTACGGGACCGCTCTCCTCTGTCTGGGTGCCGGGGCCTAAATGTGTGACAGTGGCCTGTTCCAGTGGTGGGTGACGTGAAGCCTGATTCTCTGCTATGACATAAATTCAGATTCTGCGCTGACATAAGGCCAGATTCTCTGTTACGGGACCTCTCTCCTCTGCCTTGGTGCCTGGGCCTAAATGTGTGACAGTGGCCTGTTCCAGTGGTGGGTGACGTGAAGCCTGATTCTCTGCTATGACATGAAGACAGATTCTGCGCTGACATAAGGCCAGATTCTCTGTTACGGGACCGCTCTCCTCTGTCTGGGTGCCTGGGCCTAAATGTGTGACAGTGGCCTGTTCCAGTGGTGGGTGACGTGAAGCCTGATTCTCTGCTATGACATGAATACAGATTCTGCGCTGACATAAGGCCAGATTCTCTGTTACGGGACCTCTCTCCTCTGCCTGGGTGCCTGGGCCTAAATGTGTGACAGTGGCCTGTTCCAGTGGTGGGTGACGTGAAGCCTGATTCTCTGCTATGACATGAAGACAGATTCTGCGCTGACATAAGGCCAGATTCTCTGTTACGGGACCGCTCTCCTCTGTCTGGGTGCCGGGGCCTAAATGTGTGACAGTGGCCTGTTCCAGTGGTGGGTGACGTGAAGCCTGATTCTCTGCTATGACATGAATACAGATTCTGTGCTGACATAAGGCCAGATTCTCTGTTACGGGACCTCTCTCCTCTGCCTGGGTGCCTGGGCCTAAATGTGTGACAGTGGCCTGTTCCAGTGGTGGGTGACGTGAAGCCTGATTCTCTGCTATGACATGAAGACAGATTCTGCGCTGACATAAGGCCAGATTCTCTGATACGGGACCGCTCTCCTCTGTCTGGGTGCCGGGGCCTAAATGTGTGACAGTGGCCTGTTCCAGTGGTGGGTGACGTGAAGCCTGATTCTCTGCTATGACATGAATACAGATTCTGCGCTGACATAAGGCCAGATTCTCTGTTACGGGACCTCTCTCCTCTGCCTGGGTGCCTGGGCCTAAATATGTGACAGTGGCCTGTTCCAGTGGTGGGTGACGTGAAGCCTGATTCTCTGCTATGACATGAAGACAGATTCTGCGCTGACATAAGGCCAGATTCTCTGTTACGGGACCGCTCTCCTCTGCCTGGGTGCCTGGGCCTAAATGTGTGACAGTGGCCTGTTCCAGTGGTGGGTGACGTGAAGCCTGATTCTCTGCTATGACATGAAGACAGATTCTGCGCTTACATAAGGCCAGATTCTCTGTCACGGGACCTCTCTCCTCTGTCTGGGTGCCTGGGCCTAAATGTGTGACAGTGGCCTGTTCCAGTGGTGGGTGACGTGAAGCCTGATTCTCTGCTATGACATGAAGACAGATTCTGTGCTGACATCAGGCCAGATTCTCTGTTACGGGACCTCTCTCCTCTGCCTGGGTGCCGGGGCCTAAATGTGTGACAGTGGCCTGTTCCAGTGGTGGGTGACGTGAAGCCTGATTCTCTGCTATGACATGAAGACTGATTCTGCGCTGACATGAAGCCAGATTCTCTGTTACGGGACCTCTCTCCTCTGCCTGGGTGCCTGGGCCTAAATATGTGACAGTGGCCTGTTCCAGTGGTGGGTGACGTGAAGCCTGATTCTCTGCTATGACATGAAGACAGATTCTGCGCTGACATAAGGCCATATTCTCTGTTACGGGACCGCTCTCCTCTGCCTTGGTGCCTGGGCCTAAATGTGTGACAGTGGCCTGTTCCAGTGGTGGGTGACGTGAAGCCTGATTCTCTGCTATGACATGAAGACAGATTCTGCGCTTACATAAGGCCAGATTCTCTGTCACGGGACCTCTCTCCTCTGTCTGGGTGCCGGGGCCTAAATGTGTGACAGTGGCCTGTTCCAGTGGTGGGTGACGTGAAGCCTGATTCTCTGCTATGACATGAAGACAGATTCTGTGCTGACATCAGGCCAGATTCTCTGTTACGGGACCTCTCTCCTCTGCCTGGGTGCCGGGGCCTAAATGTGTGACAGTGGCCTGTTCCAGTGGTGGGTGACGTGAAGCCTGATTCTCTGCTATGACATGAAGACTGATTCTGCGCTGACATGAAGCCAGATTCTCTGCTATGGCATGAAGAGACTGATTCTCTGCTGACATGAAGCCAGATTCTTTGCTATGGCATGAAGAGACTGATTCTCTGCTGACGTGAAGCCAGATTCTCTGCTATGGGACCTCTGTCCAATTGATATTGGTTCATTTTTATTTTTTTAATTTTTATTTTAATTCATTTCCCTATCCACATTTGTTTGCAGGGGATTTACCTACATGTTGCTGCCTTTTGCAGCCCTCTAGCTCTTTCCTGGGCTGTTTTACAGCCTTTTTAGTGCCCAAAAGTTTGGGTCCCCATTGACTTCAATGGGGTTCGGGTTCGGGACGAAGTTCGGATCGGGTTCGGATCCCGAACCCGAACATTTCCGGGAAGTTCTGCCGAACTTCTCGAACCCGAACATCCAGGTGTTCGCTCAACTCTAACAATAATCGAAACAGTTCAGGTTTGCAAGCAGTCGGCCAAAAAGAAATCCTGTGATGCCGTAATTCAGCCGTCAGACGGGGGATGCCCCATGCTCGTAGGGATGGAGTACTGCCGTGTTCGGACTCCCTGGCAGGGGAAGGCAACTCATCTAAATCTGAAGCCCGAGACATCCTGTGAATGTGAATGAGAGAAGCTAAGAATGTAACATGCGGAAAAGCCAACATGCTCTGACCCACCACCAAACACCCGACAAACCAGACAACACAAAGACCGTGAACAACGTAATGGCAACACACAGATGTGGGGCAGAATGAGGCCAATGACTGGTGTAGGCTAACTAACCGAGACGTGACCGAGGCCTGGAACAAACAGGCATGTCACACTGAGGTCTCGGCGTGCAAGGCTACGTGTTGTAAGAGGGGGCAAACGTACAAAAAGGTACCCATAAAATTACACCGTATGCACGTGGCGGCACTTGAGACGCTGCGGGTAAATGACTAGGAGCAGAATAAAGTCCGTCCGACGGGCAGTAATGTGGAGAGTGGCAAGACAACATGTGACGTATGACGTATGAGCGGGGAACTCAAGGACAATGGTGACCAATCAACCTAACAACACTCAGACTTCCTCCTACCCCAGTCAGGGTAGAGACTATGTGTATGCAATGCGGCTGCTAACCATGTGCTTGGTGGAAAACCACTACTCACCCCCGCAGCACCAATATCTACGACCTAGTGTATGTGAAGTAGCGAGGTGTAACGCACTGCGACGTGCGAACGTAATGAAGTGAAAAAATACCAGGATACTTTCGACAGAGTTCCACGCACCTGAAAACGAATAAGCAGCACAAATCCCCACGGGGAACAGCGGATTCACACGCACACTCAGACCTGCGATAAATGCAAACGTCAATGTGAACGCACAAGTATCCCCGCAACCTCGGAGTTCCACGCCAGCCACCAATTTTTGGCAATATGCCACATTAGTCAGTGTGCAATTTAAGCTAGAAATACAGCTAGAATTTTCTGGGTTTTAAAAAACACCCTTTTTGGGCAAAATACACAATTTTACAGCCCTTGCTGCATCTGCACTTGTGAAATTCAAGAGTTATATATAGAGTTGAGCGAACACCTGGATGTTCGGGTTCGAGAAGTTCGGCCGAACTTCCCGGAAATGTTCGGGTTCGGGATCCGAACCCGACCCGAACTTCGTCCCGAACCCGAACCCATTGAAGTCAATGGGGACCCGAACTTTTCGGCACTAAAAAGGCTGCAAAACAGCCCAGGAAAGCGCTAGAGGGCTGCAAAGGGCAGCAAACTGTAGTTAAATCCCCTGCAAACAAATGTGGATAGGGAAATGAATAAAAATAAAAATAAAATGAATAAAAATTAACCAATATCAATTGGAGAGAGGTCCCATAGCAGAGAATCAGGCTCCATGTCAGCAGAGAATCAGTCTTCATGTCATAGCAGAGAATCAGGCTTCACGTCAGCCAAAACTGGAACAGTCCATTGTCATATATTTAGGCCCCGGCACCCAGACAGAGGAGAGAGGTCCCATAACAGAGAATCAGGCTTCATGTCAGCAGAGAATCAGTCTTCATGTCATAGCAGAGAATCAGGCTTCACGTCAGCCAAAACTGGAACAGTCCATTGTCATATATTTAGGCCCCGGCACCCAGACAGAGGAGAGAGGTCCCATAGCAGAGATTCAGGTTTCATGTCATAGCAGAGAATCATGCTTCACGTCACCCAAAACTGGAACAGTCCATTGTCAGATATTTAGGCCCCGGCACCCAGACAGAGGAGAGAGGTCCCATAGCAGAGATTCAGGCTTCATGTCATAGCAGAGAATCATGCTTCACGTCACCCACCACTGGAACAGGCCACTGTCAGATATTTTTAGGCCCCAGTACCCAGACAGAGGAGAGGTTCATTCAACTTTGGGTTGCCCCGCAATATAATGGTAAAATGAAAATAAAAATAGGATTGAATGAGGAAGGGCGCAGGAGTACAATAATATATGGTTAAGGGGAGGTAGTTAATGTCTAATCTGCACAAGAGATGGACAGGTCCTGTGGGATCCATGCCTGGTTCATTTTTATGAACGTCAGCTTGTCCACATTGGCTGTAGACAGGCGGCTGCGTTTGTCTGTAATGACGCCCCCTGCTGTGATGAATACACGTTCAGACAAAACGCTGGCCGCCGGGCAGGCCAGCACCTCCAAGGAATAAAAGGCTAGCTCTGGCCACGTGGACAATTTGGAGACCCAGAAGTTGAATGGGGCCGAACCATCAGTCAGTACGTGGAGGGGTGTGCACACGTACTGTTCCACCATGTTAGTGAAATGTTGCCTCCTGCTAACACGTTCCGTATCAGGTGGTGGTGCAGTTAGCTGTGGCGTGTTGACAAAACTTTTCCACATCTCTGCCATGCTAACCCTGCCCTCAGAGGAGCTGGCCGTGACACAGCTGCGTTGGCGACCTCTTGCTCCTCCTCTGCCTTCGCCTTGGGCTTCCACTTGTTCCCCTGTGACATTTGGGAATGCTCTCAGTAGCGCGTCTACCAACGTGCGCTTGTACTCGCGCATCTTCCTATCACGCTCCAGTGCAGGAAGTAAGGTGGGCACATTGTCTTTGTACCATGGATCCAGCAGGGTGGCAACCCAGTAGTCCGCACACGTTAGAATGTGGGCAACTCTGCTGTCGTTGCGCAGGCACTGCAGCATGTAGTCGCTCATGTGTGCCAGGCTGCCCAGAGGTAAGGACAAGCTGTCCTCTGTGGGAGGCGTATCATCATCGTCCTGCGTTTCCCCCCAGCCATGCACCAGTGATGGGCCCGAGCTGCGTTGGGTGCCACCCCGCTGTGAACATGCTTCATCCTGATCCTCCTCCACCTCCTCCTCATCCTCGTCCTCCTCGTCCTCCAGTAGTTGGCCCTGTCTGGCCACATTTGTACCTGGCCTCTGCTGTTGCAAAAAACCTCCCTCTGAGTCACTTCGAAGAGACTGGCCTGAAAGTGCTAAAAATGACCCCTCTTCCTCCTCCTCCTCCTCCTGGGCCACCTCCTCTTCCATCATCGCCCTAAGTGTTTTCTCAAGGTGACATAGAAGTGGTATTGTAACGCTGATAACGGCGTCATCGCCACTGGCCATGTTGGTGGAGTACTCGAAACAGAGCAACAGGGCACACAGGTCTCGCATGGAGGCCCAGTCATTGGTGGTGAAGTGGTGCTGTTCAGCAGTGCGACTGACCCGTGCGTGCTGCAGCTGAAACTCCACTATGGCCTGCTGCTGCTCGCACAGTCTGTCCAGCATGTGCAAGGTGGAGTTCCACCTGGTGGGCACGTCGCATATGAGGCGGTGAGCGGGAAGGCCGAAGTTACGCTGTAGCGCAGACAGGCGAGCAGCGGCAGGATGAGAACGCTGGAAGCGCGCACAGACGGCCCGCACTTTATGCAGCAGCTCTGACATGTCGGGGTAGTTGTGAATGAACTTCTGCACCACCAAATTCAGCACATGCGCCAGGCAAACCGGCTTGTCCCAGAGCTGCAACGAGATTTCGCCCATTATTGCACACCACCAGGCCGGGCTTGAGGCTCACCGGCAGCAACCATTATTGACACTATCCGCACCTTAAATCTAATATACCCTTTTATGGATCAATTTAAACTTGGCCTGATACAGCAGAAAAAAATTATTTAGGGGATTGCTAAGTTGGGAATTGTATTCAACCCAGAACAAAAACTGTGCTTTGGCGGACACTAAATAAATTGACCAGCCTCAGCAATAAACACAGATTTAGCTGAATATAAATTTTAGGCCTATTATTTAGGCGCTGGGTGACAGGTATACGTTTACGGACAGAATTATTTAAACTTGGAGATGCACGGTAGCGTGTGAAGTTATTGATGATGACCCTATCCGCACCTTCAATCTAATATACCCTTTTATGGATCAATTTAAACTTGGCCTGATACAGCAGAAAAAAATTATTTAGGGGATTACTAAGTTGGGAATTGTATTCAACCCAGAACAAAAACTGTGCTTTGGCGGACACTAAATAAATTGACCAGCCTCAGCAATAAACACAGATTTAGCTGAATATAAATTTTAGGCCTATTATTTAGGCGCTGGGTGAAAGGTATACGTTTACGGACACAATTATTTAAACTTGGAAATGCACGGTAGCGTGTGAAGTTATTGAGGATGACACTATCCGCACCTTAAATCTAATATACCCTTTTATGGATCAATTTAAACTTGGCCTGATACAGCAGAAAAAATTATTTAGCGGATTGCTAAGTTGGGAATTGTATTCAACCCAGAACAAAAACTGTGCTTCGGCAGACAGCAGACAGTATTACAATTGGCTAGCCACAGCTGAAACACCAGATTTAGGGTACTGCTATTTTGGCCAATTGTATTTTACCCCTCAATAAAATAGCAAGCACAGCTAAGCCCCTGATGTAGGATATAGCAAAAAAATAACCACACTATTGATGGTTAAATGGACTTGGTGGCAGCTTGTGCTGGCGCACCACAAGACACAAAATGGCCGCCGATCACCCAAGAAAAAAGTGACATAAAAACACTCTGGGCAGCCTAAAAACAGTGAGCAATTAAATAGCAGCAGTTCAATGATCCACAGCTGTAGATCGATCACTGAATTAAGTGTTTTTGCAGAGTTAATCACTGTCTAATCTCGCCCTAACAGCAGCTGCAACCTCTCCCTACACTGATCATAGCAGAGTGACGTGCGGCGCTACGTGACTCCAGCTTAAATAGAGGCTGGGTCACATGCTGCACTGGCCAATCACAGCCATGCCAATAGTAGGCATGGCTGTGATGGCCTCTTGGGGCAAGTAGTATGACGCTTGTTGATTGGCTGCTTTGCAGCCTTTCAAAAAGCGCCGAACACCTAACCCGAACCCGGTCTTTTACGAAAATGTTCGGGTTCGGACACCCCAAAATTCGGTACGAACCCGAACTATACAGTTCGGGTTCGCTCATCCCTAGTTATATACAGCTTTCATATTCTGTTAGTAAAAAAACACCCTTTTTGGGCAAAATACTTAATATTGCATCCCTTGCTGCATCTGTTATTGTTAAAAACAAGTTTGAAACACCCATTTTTGACAATATTCTACATCTGGTGCCTTTGCCGCATTAGTCAGTGTGCAATTTAAGCTAGAAATACAGCTATAATTTTCTGGGTTTTAAAAAACACCCTTTTTGGACAAAATTCACAATTTTACAGCCCTTGCTGCATCTGCACGTGTGAAATTCCAGCGTTATATACAGCTTTAATATTCTGTTATTAAAAACACCCATTTTGGGCAAAAAACTTAATTTTGCAGCCCTTGCTGCATCTGTGATTGTTAAAAACAAGTTTGAAATCATTCAATAATTTTCTGGCTTTGAAAAAACACCAATTTTTGGCAATAACTTTCATTTTGGGCCTCTGCTGCATTAGTCAGTGTGCAATTTAACCTAGAAATACAGCTATAATTTTCTGTTTTTTTTTAAAAAAAAAACTTTTTGGGCAAAATACACAATTTTACAGCCTTTGCTGCATCTGCACGTGTGAAATTCTGTGTTATATACTGCTGTCATATTCTGCAATAAAAAAAAACACCTATTTTGGGCACAAAACATAATTTTGGAGCCTGTGCTGCATATGTCATTGTGAGAAACACCCATTAGATACTGTGGTTCTATTCTGCTATTAATAAAACACCCCTTTTGGGCAAAAATCTTTAATTGCAGCCTAGTTTGCATCTGTATGTGTGAGATACACCCTTTACATACTGTGGTTCCATTCTGCTATTAATAAAACACCCCTTATGGGCAAAAATCTTTAATTGCGGCCTAGTCTGGATCTGTACGTGTGAGATACCGATACACACTTTAGATACTGTGGTTCTATTTTGCCATTAGAAAAACATCAATTTTGGGCAAAAAACGTAATTTTGCAGCCTTTGCTGCATATGTCATTGTTAGATACACCATTTAGATGCTGTGGTTCTATTTTTCTATTAATAAATCACCCCTTTTGGGAAGAAACTTTAATTACGGCCTAGTTTGCATCTGTATGTGTGAGATACACCCTTTACATACTGTGGTTTTATTCTGCTATTAGAAAAACACAAATTTTGGGAAAAAATCTTTAATCGCGGCCTAGTCTGGATCTGTACGTGTGAGATATACCCTTTAGATTCTGTGGTTCTATTCTGTTTTTTGAAAAACAGCCATTTTGGGCAAAAAACTTAAATTGCGGCCTAGTCTGCATCTGTACGTGTGGGATACACACTTTAGATACTGTGATTCTATTCTGCTATTAATAAAACACCCATTTTGGGCAAAAATATTTAATTGCAGCCTAGTCTACAGCTGTACAGGTGAGATACACACTTTAGATACTGTGGTTCTATTCTGCTATTAGAAAAACACAAATTTTGGGCACGAATCTTTAATTGCGGCCTAGTCTGGATCTGTACGTGTGAGATACACCCTTTACATACTGTTGTTCTATTCTGCTATTAATAAAACACCCATTTTGGGCAAAAATCTATAGCTGCGACCTAGTCTGCATCTGTACGTGTGAGATACACCCTTTACATACTGTGGTTCTATTCTGCCATTAATAAAACACCCAATTAGGGCAAGATCCTAAATTTGAGAAATATGAGGAGAGGGTCAAATAAGGGACGTGGCCTCAGTCGTGGTGCTGCTGGGGAAGGTCCTGTTGCAGGGAGAGGACGTGGTCAATCTGTGCCAGCTATACGCACAAGTGAAACACCTTCTTCAGGTGCGAGTAGGCCACAGAACCTGCATTTGGTATTTGGTCGAGTCTAATGCAGCTCTACGAATGGTGAGGGCATCGGTGAGGTAAGACCAGAACAAGTACAGGCGATAGTAGATTGGGTTGCTGACAGTGCCTCCAGTTCCTCCACATTGTCTCCCACCCAGTCGCCTGCTGAAATATCAGAGTTGGCACCTGCAGCCGATGTCCATCAGTCTTTCACCTCACCCCCTTGCAAATCAGCCAAGCAGTCTGAGCCCCAAGTCATGCAGCAGTCTCTTCTGCTTTTTGATGACTCTGTTAGCACAGTTTCCCAGGGCCATCCACCTAGCCCTGACCCAGAAGTGGAAGAGATTGAGTGCACCGATGCCCAACAACTTATGTTTCAAGATGAGTACATGGGAGGACCATCGCAGCACGTCTCAGATGATGACGAAACACACTGCTATGGCTTTCGAAAGTGTGCAGACCGACAAGGAGGGCAGGGGTGAAGACTGGGTGGAAGATGATGTGGAGGACGATGAGGTCCTCGACCCCACATGGAATCAAGGTCATGCGAGTGACCTGTGCAGTTCGGAGGATGAGGCGGTGGTCGCACAGAGCCACCAGCACAGCAGAAGATGGAACAGGGTGCAAAAGCGGAGCGTCCGTCCCCTAGACAGTACGCCTGCTACTGCCCACCGCAGCAAAGGACTGAGCACACCAAAGCCAGCTCCAAGGAGTTCCCTGGCATGTCAGTTCTTCAGACAATGTGCTGACAACAAGACACCAGTGGTTTGCCCGCTGTGCAATCAGGGCCTGAAACGAGGCATAAACGTTCTCAATCTGAGCACAACCTGCATGACCAGGCATCTAAGTGCAAAGCACGAGTTGCAGTGGAGTAGACACCTCAAAAACAAGAAAGGTCTCTGGCTCCTCCTGCTTGCTCTTCTGCTACAGTCTCGGCCTCTTCATCCACCTCTGGAGTGACAGTGCCATCTGCCACCCCGCAAACAGGATCTGCCAGCAACACCACCATCTGGGTCACCAAGCATCTCCACAACGTCCTACGGAAGCATTCAGCTCTCCATCTCCCAAACAGTGGAGAGGAAGAGGAAGTACCCCCCTACCCTCTAGCGATCCCTGGCCCTGAATGCCAGGATTTAAAAATTACTGGCCTTTGAAATGCTGTCATTCCGTCTGGTGGAGACGGAGAGTTTTAAAAGCCTTATGGCGGTGGCTGTATCACAGTATGTCGTGCCCAGCCGCCACAACTTTTCCAGGCGTGCCATCCCTTCCCTGCACAACCAAGTGGGGGACATATTCAGGTGTGCACTGGGCAACGCCATCTGTGGCAAGGTGCACCTCACTACGGATACGTGGACCACTAAGCACGGTCAGGGACGTTATATCTCCATAACAGCACACTGGGTGAATGCAGTGGTGGCTGGGCCTGAGGCGGATAGCCGCTTGCCGCATGTCCTTCCACCACCGAGGATTGCAGGGCGCTTCAGTTTGCCTCCTGTTGGTTCCTCCTCCTACTCCACTTCCTCATCCTCTACCGGCTCCTCATCCGGTCAGCGTAACACCTTCACCACCAATTTCAGCACAGCCAGGGGTAAACGACAGCAGGCAGTTTTAAAACTTATCTGTTTGGGAGAAAAACCCCACACCATGCAGGAGCTGTGGACAGGCCTTGAACAACAGACCGATGAGTGGTTGGTGCCAATGAGCCTCAAGCCCGGCCTGGTGGTGTGTGATAATGGGCGAAATCTCGTAGCAGCTCTGGGACTAGCTGGTTTGACGCACATCCCTTGCCTGGCGCATCTGCTGAATTTGGTGGTGCAGAAATTCCTTAAAAATTACCCCGATATGTCAGAGCTGCTGCAAGAAAAAGTGTGGGGCGTCTGTGCGCGCTTTCGGCGTTCTCACCATGCTGCTGTTTGCCTGTCAGCGCTGCAGTGTAACTTCGGCCTTCCCGCTCACCGCCTCATATGCCCACAAGGAACTCCACCTTGCACAAGCTGGCCAGACTGTGAGAGGAGCAGCAGGCGATGGTGGATTTTCAGCTGCATCACGCACGGGTGAGTCGCTGTGCGGAACAGCACCACTTCACTACCAATGACTGGGCCTCATGCGAGACCTATGTTCCTTGTTGCACTGTTTTGAGTACTCCACCAACATGGCCAGTGCCGATAACGCCGTTCTCAGCATTACTATCCCACTTCTATGCCTCCTTGAAAAAACGCTGCTGGCGATGATGGAAGAGCATGTGGCACAGGAGGAGGATGAAGAGGGATCATTTCATAGGGTTTCCGGCCAGTCATTCACAAGTGGCTCCGAGGGTGGGTTCCTGCACAAACAAATGCCAGGTATACAATTGTCCAGCCAGGGCACAGTTCTGGAGGATGAGGAGGAGGAGATGGAAGAGGAGGAACCTTGTTCACAGCAGGGTGGCACCAGACCAGCTCATGGCCATCACTGGTGCGTGGCTGGGGGGGATACAGAGGACACAGACGATACACATCCCACAGAGGATAGCTTTTCGTTGCTTCTGGGCAGCCTGGCACACATGAGCCATTACATGCTGCAGTGTCTCCGCAATGAGCGCTGAGTTGCCCACATTCTAACTTGTGCTGATTACTGGGTGGCCACGCTGCTTGATCCCCATTACAAGGACAACGTACCGTCCTTAATTCCTTCACTGGAGCATAATCGCAAGATGCGCGAGTACAAGCGCACGCTGATAGACGCGCTGCTGGTGGCATTCCCACCTGACCGCGGGGGCACAGTGGAAGCACAAGGCAAAGGCTGAGGAGGAGGAAGAGGTTGCCAACACAGCTGGGGCACCGCCAGCACCTCAGAAGACAGGGTTAGCATGGCCGAAATGTGGAAAAGCTTTGTCAGCTCGCCACAACAACCAGCACCACCAGCTGATATGGAACGTCTTAGCAGGAGGCAGCATTTCACCAACATAGTGGAGCAGTATTTGTGCACACGCCTACACGTACTGATTGACGGGTCTGCCCCCTTCAACTTCTGGGTCTCCAAATTGAGCACATGGCCTGAGCTTGCCCTTTACACCTTGGAGGTGCTGGCCTGCCCTGCAGCCAGTGTATTATCTGAACGTGTGTTTAGCACGGCAGGGGGCGTTATCACAGACAAGCGCAGCCGCCTGTCCACAGCCAATGTGGGCAAGCTCATATTCATTAAAATGAACCAGGCATGGATCCCTCAGGACTTGTTCGTACCTTGTGCAGAATAGACATGTATACCAGCCTTAACCAGCCATTGTTATACTACAGCGCAATTGCTCATTGTTGTATTTTTGATATTTCCCACTCTTTTGGGGTGTACCCTAATAAAAATAAATTTAAACCAAAAACCAGTGTTGGCTACCTCGTCCTCCTCCACCGCCACTTCCACCTACACCGCTATGTCCACCGCCTCCTCAAACTCCTACTCCATATGGACCTCCACCTCTTAAATCAAGTTTTTATTTATTTATTTGTACGTATTTTATTTTATGTCATTTAACTAATTGGTCTGAAATTCACAAATTTTGGGGTGTGATATACCACTGCTATACCTAGTAGACAGGTAAAAAAATTCACTAATATTGTCTGTTACATTTTCGGGTGAAATTCACCAATTTTTGGGTGTAATATGCCACTGCTATACCTAGTAGACAGGTAAAAAAATTCACTAATTTTTCTGTTACATTTTCAGGTGAAATGCACCAATTTTTGGGTGTGATATATCACTGCTATACATAGTATACAGGTAAAAAAATTAATCACTAATTTGTCTGTTACATTTTCGGGTGAAAGTAACCAATTTTTGGCTGTGATATACCCCTGCTCTACCTAGTTTACAGCTTAATAAATTTCACAAATTTTTTATTTACATTTTCGGGTGACATTCAACAATTTTCGGCTGTGATAGACCCCTGCTCTACCTTGTAGACAGATAATAAATTTCACTAATTTTTCTGTTACATTCTTGGGTTGACAGTTTACAGTTTTTGACATAAATAAACCCCTGCTCTGCATAGGTGACAAGGACCAATTTTTTTTAAAATAACCTGTTCCATTGGTGGGTGACATTAACCCATTTCTGGCGATGAAAAACCCCTACTCTGCATAGGTGACAGGGACTTAAATTTCAAAAATTCGTCTTTAATTGGCCCTAACCTTCGATCCTTCTGCTTTAATAACTTTTCCCATATTTCCGCTCGATCAAAATTAAATTCCATCCATTAATCTCCCTTGGATGTGGTCTCTCTTTCTCACGCTCCCTCTCCGGCGTGGAACCCTGATTCGCCGATAACCGTGATCAACATGGTAGGCCCAGAAAAGAACATCGAAAGTTGATAGAGAAGATATCCAAATGGATGGTGGACGTCACAGGGACGTGCAATCAGGCAGAAGTTATCTAGAGTCAACAAAGCGGCAGCAGGGCCTCTCCTGTCTAACTTTTCCTAATCCAAAATACCGCAGTGACATTCCCTGTAATTTTTAATTAATCATTCAAATAACAGGACATCTTAAGAGTCCTGTATTGTTATTTATCGCCACTACCTCCCCGAGTCGGGAGTGGGTAAGTGGATAATTGCCCCGCGCCCCCTCCTTAACTTGGAAGCTTATGCTTCAATACTTTGTCCCACATTTCCGCTCGATTACATTTAATTTCATCCATTGACCTCCCTTGGATGTGGTATCCCTTTCTCAGGCTCCCTCTCCGGCCTGAAACCCTGATTCCCCGCCACCCCTGATCACCATGGTAGGCGCATAAAAGAACATCGAAAGTTGATAGAGAAGATATCCAATTGGATCGTGAACATCACGGGGACGTGCAACATGGAGGGGCAATATGTTTGCACACGCCTACACGAACTGACTGATGGGTCAGCCCCTGCAACTTCTGGGTCTCCAAATTGGGCACATGGACTGAGCTTGTCATTTACGCATTGTTGGTGCTGGCCTGCCCTACAGCTAGTGTATTGTCTGAACATGTGTTTAGCACGACTGGAGGGGGTTATCACAGGTTATATTTCCCAATGTTTTGGGGTGGACCCTAATAAAAAAAAAAAAAAAAAAAATTTAAAACCAAAAAGCAGTGTAGGCTACCTCCTCCTCCACAGCCGCTTCCACCTACACAGCCACATCCACTGCCTCCTCAACCTCCTACTCCATATGGACCTCGTCCTCCGAGATCACGATTATTATTTTTTATTTTTATGTATTTTATATTATTTAAAGTAATTTCCCTATCCTCATTTGTTTGCAGAGCACTTGCCATGCTCAGCCCTCTAGCCCTTTCCATGACAATTTTACAGCCATTTTAGTGCTCAAATGTTCGGGTCCCCATTGACTTCAACTTCCTGAACTCAAACTTTTTTGTGAAGTTCGGCTGAACCTATCGAACTCGAAAATCCAGGTGTCCACTCAACTCTACTCAAGACACTTCAAATTAATTTTTGTGTTGTTTAAGTCTGGGAAAATAGCATATGTATGTCTTACAATACCTTATCTATGAGTGATAACGTGATATACTAGGCCGAAATCCGTGTTGGTGCATTTTTAGGCACTTAAAATTATTATTTTTGTTTACATTTGGGAAAATAGCAAATATGTGTCTTACAATACAAAAGGTAGCAGCCGGTTTACATCTCTGAGTGATAATGTGATATGCTAGCCCGAAATCCGTGTTGGTGCATCGCCAGGCATATAAAATTTTTTATTTTTTTTTACTTTGAGAAAATAGCATATTATTGTGTGTTACAATGGAAAGGGTAGCGGAAGGTTTACATCTCTGAGTGATAAAGTGAAATACTATGCTGAAATCTGTTTTGATGCATCTCCAGGCAGGTTACATGTTGGTTTGGGGATGAAGGGAGGGAGGGGGAATAATTTCATAGCAGGCTGACAACTTGTGTTTTAGGCCTCATGCACACGACCGTTTTTTGGGTCTGCATCTGAGCCGCAGTTTTTGCGGCTCGGGTGCGGACCCATTCACTTCAATGGGGCCACAAAAGATGCAGACAGCACTCCGTGTGCTGTCTGCATCCGTTGCTCTGTTCCGAGGCCCCGCAAAAAAAATATAGCATGTCCTATTCTTGTACGTTTTGCGGACAAGAATAGGCATGTCTACAATGGGCCGCCCGTTCTGCAAATTGCGGAAGGCACACAGGCGGCTTTCGTTTTTTGCAGATTCACGGTTTGCAGACCGCAAAAAACGGAACGGTGTTGTGTATGAGGCCTTACACTAGAGAAAGCTTTTTTCTGATTCTGCATATTTAAAAAAATGAAGTCATTGGGCCGAAATTTGTTAGTGGTGTCGATACTGCATTATTTCCAAAGTCAACTATCAGTAGCAATGTCTTCAGTGTGTTTGTGGAAAGGGAAGGACATTGTATTGCACCTTCCTGTCTTTAAAGGGAACCTGTCATCAACTTTATGCTGACCGTACTGAGGGCAGTATAAAGTAGTGACAGAAATGCTGATTTCAGCGGTGTGTCACTCATCAGCTAAAAGTAAGTGGTTGCCGAAAACTAGCATGATAATCATTGCAGCCCAGGTCTTGAAAAGAGTCAAATCTACCTTAGAAGAGTCATGTTTATTCATGAATTCCTGCTCTCCGTACCCACCTGCTGATTGACAGTCTTCTACCTAGTTTTCTCCCTTTCTCTCTAGGAGAGAGCTGCCAATCATCAGCAGATGGGCGAGAGTGCAGGAGATTATGAATAACCATGACTCTTCTCAGGTAGATTTGACCCTTTTCAAGGCCTGGGCTGCAATGATTATGATGCTGGTTCTCGGCAACCACTTACTTTTAGCTTATGTGTGACACACCGCTGAAATCAGCATTTCTGTCACTACTTTATACTGCTCGGTTAGCATAAAGTTGATGACAGGTTCACTTTAAATTCCAGAAAACAGATTTGCAAACCTGTGACTGTGTACATTTAGGCCAAAATTGTCAGAAATACGAAAGGGTTCCAAACAACAGACCCAGAGCCAAAATGTGAGTAATAGCAGCACCAGCTATCTGACCAGAATATTAGTAATATTAATAGGCCACACTTGTCCCTACTGGCTTCGGAAAGGTGCAACATTATCATTGAGGAGAAAGAGGATCAGATTCTCTCTCAGTCACAGCAGGATGACGTGGAAGCGACTTCTGAGTCTGACACCATGCCGTGGAGCCAGAATCACAGCATTACTCCTGCACCTCCTCTTTAAAGCCCCAAGGCTTTAAATAGAGTCCTTTCTGTCTTCTGCATCTTCCTATTGGGGCACCTTCCTTTTTCCTAAGAAGTGGCAAGAAAACCCCACCATGCACTATGGCAGATAGTCATGAGAGCTTCCCTGTTGATGACTTGTGCGAAAACAATCACCATTTGGGCTGTCCTGAGGAAGAGGAGGTTCAGGAGGAGGCTTAGGACCCCATGCATGGCTGTGATGGTGTTGATAATAGTGGCACCTGTAGCCATGGCATTGGCGGTGGGGTCAGTGACAGTTGCAGTCATGGCAAATTCAGAGCAGTGCGGGAGACCAATAAGACCACCATGATATCTCACAGTCTGATAAAATTGGGAGGAAGTGTGAGGACTCCGATGATGATTCTGTGCTGGGCATGACCTGGGAGCCAGATCGGGTTGTTGAGGAGGAGGGTGATAGCAGCAGTGGCAGCAATAAAGAGCAGAGGTGATTTACCTCCC